>NC_142117.1:30206071-30541428 GCF_056152115.1 Neolamprologus brichardi
GAGGATTCCTGAGACTCTCCATTCATCTGGATATGTAGGTGACCTGTGTTTAATGTGAATGAAGATGAGCCTTATGTAAGTCAAGATAATGCGATAAATAGAATATGTAAGAAAAAATGAACTATACCTGACTTTGTAAGGAGTATTGCTGGTGTGATATAACTATTTTGGGAATTTATATGATGAAACACGCCACACAAGGCTTCCTGGCAGTGTCTGGTTACAAATATCCAGATGGAAAGCGTACACCTAGAAACCCCCCCATAAAAAAGACTTGTTTAAATGACCTTAAATGGTAACTTTAATGACAGAATGGAAAACTAGCAGATATACTGTAAACAGTCTATCATACCATGGGAAAGAGATGGCTTTAACACGTAAATACTCCAGAACCTCATTCCTGTGGGGATTCAGTGTCTTTGTGATACCAAAGCTTTCTCCAGTTGAAGCATAGATCGAAGACAGCAAATGAAGCGTTTCTAAATGAAATTTGGAAGCCTACAATTTAGCATCGTTATTGCAAAGTTTAAAAAACGAGGACTGTGTGAGTTTTTTCATCTTTCTCTGAAATCTTTAAGATTCACAAAATATTGCTGTCAAATATGGTGAATTTTTTTTTTCATAGCTTCACTTTAACTTCATATAGAGTTAACTTTTACTTCTCCAACCTCACCTTCTTCCAAGGCACACTGTTTCTGGATAAACTGTTTAGTTAGCTGGAGCATTTGTGTGCCCCAGGCAATACAGAGCTGATGTTGTTTGACACGTCGACTTAAGTAGGGCTTAGGTTTCAAATTTGCCACATGTTGAGCTCTGACAGACTTCTCAGTATCATCATATCCAGTGTGTCTGACTGAGGCTCGAAGGATACAACTCAGCACCCACTGAGAGTCTGGAACAATCCCATCAGGTTGATACACCAACCAGTCTGGCAGATTCAGCTTCACAGTCCTTATTTTATTGACACCTGGGACACAATTCCACTGTCTTAGCAGAAATGTGCTTATGGTGCCAGTTTCAAAGGATACAACACAGTCCAGCTGTACTGTAGTAGGTTCATCACAAGAGTAGAGTACTTGCAAAAGATGGTCTGGCAAAGCCTCCTCTGGAGGATTCAGGATTTTCACCTCATCTAAACCCCAAACAACCTGTATGTGACAGAAGACAAGCATACATTTTCCTGAGAAGACTACACTAGAAGGAACCAGTGTATTAGTGAATTATTGATGAAGGCAAACCTTCTCCTACCTGCATCGTGAGGCAAAGCTGATAGATATATTTGTACAGTGTATGAAAATCCATTGCCCAAGCAATAATCTTGCTGCAGTGAAACAGAAGCATCAAGACCCGGATCTTATCCTGCTCTAACTCAGCTACTCTCCTAGGTAAATATTTGACAGCACAAAGCTCCACCCACTTACTATATACACCTCCGTGGAGCTCTCTGGATTTGGCTGCATTTCACTGCTGACAATATAACAAAAGGTAACCCAGTATCTTTCACCGTTTCCTGAATCTATATTTCACAACCTACATTTGAATTCTTTGTGCTGGTGCGAACTTTAGAGTCAAATCTAAAAATTAAAAAAAAAAAAAAAAAAAAAAAAAAATCTACAGCAGGAAATCAAAGTGCTGCGTACTAGAAGAAGAAGCTCACCTTTCATTCAAAATAGTTTATTGCTTTCATGCAGGAGTGCCATCAAAGTTTAGACCACAACATTAGATGCAAAATGATTTTTTTCCCTGCACAAATATACTGTAGGTTTTCATAAATAGAAGCTCAAAATAAAGACAAGGAGAAAAGTAGGGTGAAGGACTTAAGAGCTTAAGCTGATCCACTCTTTTAACCCAATATAGGTTTCGTTATGACAGTTGACATGCATCAACGTTACAGTGCATTATACCGGGAGCAGACAGACACACTCACACATTCAGATGCCATAACCAATTTACAGCTCTGTCGTGCAAAAAAGGTACAAATGACACTTTAAAAAAGTACCAGTAGGAAATTGTTATTTTTTTTAAGCTCGTCTTATTTGTTTAAATAAAATATTTAAACGTGTCTTATAAATCCAAACCACCTGTTACATTATGAAGCTGGGGGAGACTTCTTGTGTCTTCTGCAGCACTTTTTGGTTGTTCGTTGATCAGGAGCACCCTAAGTGTACTGGCGTCCCTACTACTTTAGTAATCACCTACAACTAGATGCATAGTTTTGTGCTCAAATGAAGCAATCAACATTAAAACTGGCACAAGGTATTTTTTTGTTGTTGTACTTATCTGAGAATAATAATTATTTGTTACAAATGTAAACATACGGTACTGATCATACTGTTACAGGAAATACCCTTGGACATTCAGCAGTTCATCTTTGAATATACATTACTGTATACATCATGCACTTTTGTCTTCTGTGCAAAAGGGGCTCAAGGTTTAGAACACACTACAAATACAAAGGCCTCTGACAGAAATCACAATTTGGCACTTTTACATGATTGACTTCCTGCCTCCATAAAACGTTAACCAGAAGTGGTTACAACTTTAAATTTTCAGTCTTGTACAGAGCAAAAGACTTTCCTTAATTATAGCCCTTACCAACAACCAATCCTCACTAAAAAACTGCTGTGGATCTTTTAATGTCCACTAAAAAGACAAACAAAAAAATAAAACTAAAAGACAGGACCGCATAGCCCAATCCACATTACGTGAAAATTGTGGGATCCTGGTTAACCTTCAAGGGGCTATTCTTACAAAACAAACCCAAAGGTGTACATTTTCTTATGATATACAGGTGTAGAAAGCAAGCATCTCTAGCATTTTCTTTTCACAATGTGTATCCTAACTTTAAAATTAAATACCTAAAGATACCATTGCATTTCATGGCTGCCACTTCAAACATCTTGGTAATTTCTTGCCTAATAAATCTTTTTATTTCTATATACACCCTAGACATGTTTAGTCTTCAAACACCTGATAACCGTATGGTTCAGTGAGGGTGTGTGTAAACCCCCAGTGTAATCAGTGATAGTCCTTAAGATAAGCTGGATATTTCAGCCAAGAGATAGAAGAGACATTCTTCACTCTCCCATTTTTCAAACGCACTAAAACTCAAAACTGCAAAAGGTCTGATGCTGGTCCTTTAGATACTTTGCAAGAATTTACCTCTAGGGTGCAATACAAATACATTTAGACCCAGCAGTTAATGCTGATACACTAGGACAGCTTATTAGGGCTGTTCTATGTGGAAAAAAGATATCCGATTAATATTCTGAGAAAAACATTAAAACCCTTAATAATTATCTTTTATTTTATCTTTTTAAAAATGTGGTTTCTATTGCTAAACAGAAAATGGCCAAGTTGAGGCGTGATGCAAGAATAACTGTTACACAAAAGCATCTCATGCAAATCAGTATATTTCTTCTGAATAACCCAATAAACAGCAATACTTAATGTGATATTATGGGCTCCCAGATAGTTGCTGACTGCATCTGAATAATGTCAGTAGGAATAATAGAGGCAAAGCACCATCTAGTGTGATGAGATTGCTTTACAAAAAGAGGAACATTTTTATTTTGTATATTTGTGACTTCAATGTGAGACTATAGTTTTTGGGGTTTTTTTGCATTCATTTAAAAAATAAATTTTCCATCTAAGATCTCATAAAAGTTAGGATTTTTTCTTTTTCAGAGTATCACCCCCTCCCTGATCCTTTTTTATTATTTTTTTATTATTATTACCTAGAATGGCCCTAAGAAGGCATCGTAATATACTGAGTTCAAATAGCAACACACAACATTTGTTTTTACAGCCAAAGGTAATATACAGGAGCATTCTAATACACCTCTTGTATTTGAAGATCCCCTGAATGTGTCATTTTTGCCGCAAACAAGACAACAAAAAGAAAACAGACAAAGTGTACCCATCAATAAAAAGAAAATAGTCAGGAGTGCGCATTCACTTTGGACTTGTAGGTGTTTTGATAGTAATAAAAGAAACAAGTGTTGTCTAAGCAGGTTAACAACAAGAACCAAGCAAACACTAAGAGCATTCGAGTATCTGTCAAACAAAAGTGAAGACATGCAAAATGTTATAGATTGTAGAACAAGAAGGAAAAAAAGGAAACAACAAGTGGGAGACATATTTCCCTTTGACACTGGCACAAGTTCCTGCAGAATAAATAACACTTTACATTCCAATATACAAACCTGCCCATTTCCCACATACTCAACATTGACCAAGTATAAGCAGATAAAGCTGGGTAAAACAGTCCACAGTCTCTCAAAGTAGGTGTTGTAACCTACAAAAAGATTCAATGACAAAAAATCTTGCCATCATGTGACCATTAATGAACCCCCAAAACTAGAAACTAAAAAACATAACAAAAACAAAAACAGGTCAGACAGAGGAATACAGTCAGACAGCTTTGGTAGCCCATAGTTCATTTAGTTTTTATTTCCTCTGTTTTTTGAAGATCTTGAAGGTATGTTTCTTACGGCTGGCAGCTGAATCTGTGTCTTCTCCTGTTGAACCACTATCTTCCTCTAGGGGGCTCTTCTTGGAGGACAGCTGTGGGATGCGGCTGTTGGCTTTAGCTCCCACCACTCCTACCTGCCCTCCTGTTGGTGATGGTGTGTCAGGTTCAGTGGAGTTTGGGCTGAGTGAGCGAGATGACTCGGACAGACTGTTGATCTCTCCCAGGCTGTACACCTTCTTCATGAGTATGGGGCTGTCGGGACCTCCCTCATAAACACGGTTCCCTCCATTGGGGGTGTGAGCATGCAGTGAGACGGCATCATCTGCCCGGTTGGACAGGCCGTGCACGAGAGAAGTGGGCTTGATTAAGTGGCCTTTGGAGCTGCAGGCAGACAGCCGATCACCAACTTGTGAAAGGGACAAAGAGGAGTCTGAGTCGGAGCGATTTAGATCCCTGCAGGAAGAAAAATTCACAGGTTAGAGAAGGAAAAATCAGATCCAAGGAATGTTTAAAAGCAGCTTTGCATGCTTGAGTTTATCTACACTATGCCTTGAAAGTCATGGACACGCAGGGCACAGGCTGGATAGTGGGGCTCCACACTTGTTAGTTGAGCAGGCAAAGAACAGGAGGAACACTGAGAGGTTGAAAGAGTAAATGCAAAGTTTCTGTAATGGCTTAAAAACAGCGAAGGATGAGAAATTTTATAAAAGAAAAAAAATTACAAAATAAAATGGAAATATAACAAAATGAATATACTAAGGGAAGTGTATCTACTCTACATGTGTTATCAAGGTAAAACCATGACAGGTGGTGTAAAAACACCCACGCACATGCAAAGTGTGTGGAGAACGGAGACAGATGGGTACCCGAAACTGTCGCTGCACAAGGAGTGCACTTTGGAGACATCTGAGAATGACAAATCAGGAATAGGATCCATGGGCTGGAAAGAAGCATGGTATGCATGGGAATGAGGGGTTGCACTGCCACCCACAGAGCTGGGTAAGCAGGAGGAAGATGAGGATAAGGATGATGACGACTGAGGAATTTGGCTGGAAGTAAAGATTATGGACGGGTGAGAAACGGCCGAGGAGAGGGGAGGCAGAGGGAGACAATCGAGCTGCCCAAACGAGTGGCTGCGTGAATGTCTGAAGGTAGCCCTAGGCCTCGAATGGTAGGGGGTTCCCTCGCCCTGCTGCCCCGCCAACAGGCAACTCTCTACCAACCTCTGGGAGCCCAGGGCCAGCTGGGGATCAATGTGGCGTTGGCGCAGAGACATCATACTGGGAGCTGTTGGCACAAAATAACAGCATTAGTAACATTAACATAAAATAAATGGCTGATGGAAAAAGTGAGAACAATGAGAAAATTACTGAAAAGATGCTGTAGTCTTTGGAAACGTCACACATTATTAAATATAAAAATACACAAATTTTAGCCTCTTTACTCCACAATAGTGATGCATATCAGTAAAATCCCAACACTTGTTTAATCTTTCCATCTAATAAAGACAAATTCTAAGAATATAATAAGTTTAAATAGGAAAAAATTGTTTCTTTAAAAAAACAAAATACAAATACAAAACAATAGTGGAGTAGAAAAAAGGGGCTTGTCTGGAGGAGGGGCAACATTTAGGAGGAGGATTTCAATACCAAGCAAGCAACTAAGGTCAGGTCGGGGGTGTTTTTAAATGAAGGCAGCATGGTGGGGTTTTTTTTATTATTACAGCTGGGTCCATCTGGAGCATACTGCCAGTTAAAATGTATGAAAACTCTTTTTAGGCAAAAGCGGAGATGGGAAGGTCAGACTGAGGACTGAAGTGGGGCATGAATAAATGGCCAACCAGGATATTTCCACACGGGCTGACAGTCTGAACCAATGGACCACAGGTCACTAGCTCGCCGTTCCAACAGTCGATTGCCATCTGTAGTTGGACCAATGAGACAGCAGTGGGAGCCAAATACCAGAGAAGTGGTGGAGGGAGAGAGGGGAGTGAGACAGGCAGTGTAATTAATGTTGATTAAACACTTGTTCACTTGTGCAGCAAATTGGAGCTCCAGTTACCTAAACCCATAACCTACCATATAAAGTCAAATATGGTTTGAAACCGACATATGTATAAAAATGTATGAATTCTGCAAGAACTGTAAGGTGTGTAAGAATCTGAGTTGTGTATTTTGGTGTTCCTATCTTGTTCCTAAATAGGAATATAATTCTGCCAGTGACTACATCTGAAGTATTTCCTTTTTTGGCATCCTTCGAAAAGCTGATCCAACATATCTATAACACGTATCATGACACAAGCACTACAAATTGGTCAACACAAAAAATTGTTCTCTTTAAGAAGTATATTTTTCTTTGGGTTTCAGTTTCCAGAGGAAAATCATGGCAATCTTCAGTTTCAATAATTTACTGAATGATATAAACAAATGTATCCAAAATAACAGTTAACAAAAAGGCAAGTGGTACCGTGTGTAAAACAACAAGGCAATTATCTGAATTTACATAGTGTGAAGTGTAAAACAACATTCAATACTCATTTTCGACATGTCTAACTCCCACTACCGTCAGCACCATGGAGACCACAGTAATACATGTAGCATTAGGTCCAAATTGTCATGTGAGCTGATTTTTGGATTTCCCAAGCAGAGCCTTGGAGGAAGGTTTAGGGATTTTTTTGCTAATCCCCACTGAAGGGCCGAGCGTTTCGGAGGAACTCTTACATGACAGAGTTCCGGGTACGATATCCTCGTCCATGTCGTCCATGTCGTCAGACATGATGAAGTGCTGAGGTGTAGCTCTGCCGCCCATGAAAGTGGGGTCGAGGTTGAGGGCCGAGGCCAGTGAGGGGAGGCCTGGATTGTTGACGATGGTAAAACCTGTTAGGATCTCTATCTGCTGCCAGCGATGCAGCCTCTCTCGCAGAGCAGCGGTCACCTCGCCAAGGGCTTGTCTGCAAAAGATCAGAAGAAAGTATTTAAAAGAAAACTTTGCAAAGAGGAGAATGTATGAACTGTATGTATGAAATCGTCTTTCCTCAGCTATTATTTTTTAACAACATATCAACGCACAATTAAGAGTCTCTGACTTACTTTGCTGCTAATATTTTGTGGTCCACATCATCCAGGGAGGAGCTGTGAGCCACATGGAAAGTCCCGAAGAGAGTGTTCCTCTTTTTCTTTATCTTCTCTGCCTGCGAAAGCAAGTGACCAAGGACTTATCAAAGTAAGCAGGAGGAAGTGGAAAGTGGTGCCCAGGTTACAACAACTGACCAAATATTTAAGAACAGGAAAAGCTTCATGGTTAATGAATACAGAATTTGTGGAAGTTTGCCATTTTTGGATATTAAATTATTAGCATAAAGCTCTATTTTTATGATATTCTATTTGTTTAACATACACAAAGAAATGTATATATATTTTGCATGCTAACCCCTTCTTTGGCCACCAGGAGTTGCCGTTCAGCATTTTGCTTCTTGATGTTGTAGTACTGCACTTCCACCTCATGGGTGAGCTGCAGCCATTTCTGTAGAGACTCTGGTGGCGACCAGCTACTCCGTGACTCCAACTCCTTCTCCGCCTTCTTCAATGCCATGCGCACCTGCAACAAGTTTCAACTATTAGCCATGCTAGATGAGCACATAAGAAAAATGGACCCACAATCTGCCAACAATTTTTAGCCTTTTCTATATCCACAAATAACCCAATCCCACACACTGAAAGCTCAGATGTAACCTCAAACCTGAATAAAGGTGTCTACGTAAATGGCCCCCATTTTCAAACATGAATTTTGGACAATTTATGTAAAATCAAGTCCGAACGTTTCCACAGTTGCCCCTTCTCAACTGCAGACATCAGGAGAGTCTCGGCATCACGCAGGTTTGGCCACCATTTACCTGTTAATTACCTATATCCACGATTACCTGCACTATTCTTTAAATGGGTACAACTGGTACTACAGCAGCAGGGGTTTCAAATCTAGTAAAGTTCGGGCTTGTATTTAATGAAAACAGCACATATATGGAATGTAGAAGCCCTGCTTAATCCCAAATTAGCAGGACAGTCAAATGTGACAAAAGCATCTGAATTAGTGCACTGTGATAATCCTCCAAGCACAAACAGTTTCACTTACGTACGTGGGCTGAACTGTGCTGCTTCTGCCAAATTCCAAAGGACAAAGACTTGAGTGGGTGTATTTACACTATAGCTAGTGTGAATCTGAAAGACCTAAACATACTGTGCCGATGCCACCTTGGGAGTCTTCTTCTCTATTTACTCAAATTCACTGCTTCTACTTTGTGGACTACAGATTGCATTTAAATGTAATTGATCAGACTGCAACCATTACCTGTTCGAGCTCTTCTTCTGCATACTTTTGGCGACTCAGCTCATTCTCTGTGCCTTCACGCAGCTCTCTCAATCGTTGGGCCTCCTGCTTAGCAGCGTTTATCTCATCCCTCAGCTTCTGCTCAAGATTTACCTTCTCTACTTCAACTGTTCGATGCTCCTCCTGGGCAATCTGCAACCTAAGGAAAAAAGGACCAAAGGTCATGCTCAATTTTTAGTCAGTGGCTGCTTACTAAGCCCAAGCAAATGAAGCCGTGTTGGAGCTATTGTTATTTTCTATGAACTATGGAGATGTGCAACCCTAGTCAAAATTTCTGTTCGACTTTTGGCTGTCTAGCAGTCACTGCTCTTTTGATGTCTAATCAAAAATTTTGGATTATATTTAAATCAGTGGATTGAGAGGGCCAAGGCAAAACGTTCAGGTCGATCCTCTTGAGGTAGTCCATGGTGCATTTTTAGGGTATATTTAGGATCATTATCCGGTTGTATAATCCAGACTCTTGTCATCTTCAGCTTTTAGCAACAGACTGCTCCCAGAATAAACTGCCTTTATATTATTCAGCTATTTAGTACATTCCTCCCTCTATCAGTGAAAATGTTCCATGTACCACTGGCTGCAGCACAAGCCCAAAGCATGATCAATCAACCCTTGTACTAACAGTTGGAAAGTTCTTCTTTTTGTGTAACTGTAGCACCCTTTCATCTCCAAACATACCGTTGCTCATCACAGCAAATAAGTTCTATTTTAATCTTATCCTCCAACCTCAGGATTCATTTCTACACTCTATCAGGCTTGTTTAGATGTTTATATGCATGGCTTTAATGCTGAATTTTGTGCTAAGTAAGCAGAATTTTTAAGACTGCACAGTGGAAAAAAATTCACCATCAGTCTGCCAAGGATTTTTTTAGTCAAAGAGAATTTTTGATTTACCTTTCCAGCTATCCTAGTAGCATCAGTTTTTTCAGTGTTCCAGACCTTAACTTGACCACCACCGTTCCTGCTAAATACCATTTCTTAATTAGGTTAAATGCTTTGGCGTCTTCAAAAAAGGCTTTTCCTGCGTTCTGGGCAGTGTGCTGCACCGGCTTAAAGGAGCCCTTGAGTGCTAGTTGTTATGACAAGTATTAGAGAGGCAGAGGATTTATAAAGCTTTGACTTTTGGTAAAAGGTACCTGGAATCAAATTTTAAATCTTTTGTGTTTCTTGTTCTTTTTTACGCAACAATTGCAAAACACATTAAAGAGATAGTTTTCTCTCTGACATTATTTCTTTTAGAAAGTTTATCTTGTGCTGAAATCAACAGAAATGTTTACTAGGGGTGCCTAGATTGCATGCCATAGTAGGCATTGCATCAGCCATGCATCACCAGAAACAGCTAACATGTAGAAGAGCAAAGGACTGTGGTCAGCTGCTAGGCAGCTCACAATAATCTGACATCAGAGGAAGCAGAGCCAAGAAGAGAACAGCTGTCAGGATTTAAGTTTAGAACAGTACAGTGTGGCACCCAGTGCTCCTGTAGAGTTCTGAACATGCAAGTGGTGGATATAATTAGACTAGCCTTTAAAAAAAAAAAAAAAAGGGGGGGGGGGGGGGGGGAGCCTTTGAAAGCGGGCTTGTCACCAATAACACGATTGTTTTCACTGAGACACACACCATTCGATATACTCTCATCTGTAACCATTCAGGTCCAACTAAACCCGTGATGTGGTTACATTTATGCAGGACTTTGTAATATTTTTCAAATGAAAAATGTCACTGGCCTTGATAGCCTGATGAATATAACAAGTCCCAGAACTACAGTACTACATATACTGTGATACAACAAAATAAATGCTGTTGTTTTCAAATTTCTGTTTTGTTAAACATGTGGCACAAGGGCAGAACGTACAAACACATTTCAGTCACCAGGGAGCAGCACTTTCCCCGACTGAGGCTGAACACAACAGCAGAAGTAGTGCACAAGCGCAGAGAATTGAAACTTGATCCAGACCATGAGCTATGGAAAATGTTGCTGGTGGGCAGTCCTGCTAATGCTTTCGACCCTGACCTCTGCCATTCTCTAGCTAAAATTTGAAAGCACTGGCTGAGTAACAGTGTCCACAGAGTAGATGCCAAATTCTGTTCCTGAATGAAATGACCTGAATTATAGAGCTTAAAGAATGCAGACACAATGTCTCTGCAGACTTTGCAGGTAATGTTACTGAATACACACTGATATTATAAGACATACGTAGCCTTATATGCCCAACCTTTTAAGTTTTTTTCACATGCAATACAAGCTGTCCCTGTCACCTGTCCTTTTTCAGGCCTTTCATCTGCACACCACACCCAAATTCAAATGTGGGTGAATTGCATCAGAGCTGACATGTTTAACAGTCATGCTTAAAACACTCGCCCACCAGTGAGGCAGAGGCCAGGTCAAAGTGTGTTGTAAAAGTCACCCAGGAAATCCAGCTCTCGTCACAACCTCCTTACACTGTCTCCCAACAGTGAAGCCATGTCTGGACCAGGCTACTTGACAGCATCGCAGGATCTGCTTAAAGGTATGGAAAGAGAGCAGGTGGCTGCAGGGATCAGTAAGAAACACACAACTAAAGACAGAGCACAAACCTCTCGAGCTGCTGATTTTTGTGTGGCAGTCTTACTGAAACAAGCATGTCTGAAAAACCTGCTGCCTGTCTGACAGCCTATTATACCAGAACCTGCATATCCTTTGGCATTCATATTTCCTCAGAAATGTACACAATACCCATGCTTGCACAGTAATGCAGCCCTATAATCCTCATGACCTCATACTATTGGTTTTGAAATGACTTGACTCAACAAAAGTATTTGATCCCGTGATCTAGCCTTTTCTGTCATAGCATTTGTTATGCTAGAAAAAGTCGCATGCAGTATTGCCAAAAATAGAACGCCCTTTTTGCATGCAGTCACACTTTTGCACAAGCCCGCATTCTTTTCCTGCCACTCTAACCCACAATCCTCTGAGCCAACTACACATAAAGCAAGAGGGTCAAAGTTCAAAGCACACCGATTTGAGGCAGCTGCAGTTCCCACTAAAGTTCTCAACTTGCATTTCAGATATTTTTAATTAAATAGAATTTAAATTACCTCTATGGCCTTTTTTTAAAATCCTTTTGCAAAATGAACTGAGTTGAAATTTAAAATGCAGCTGAACAAAACACCGCTGAATTGTAACAGGCAAATTTTACTGCAATGCTGAACAAACAAGCATAATTCAGGGATCTGAGCAGTTCTGTAAAACACTATATACTATCTGCAGACAGACAAACTACTAATAAGTATTACGCACAAGCATGGTGCAGACTTACTGCATGGGATACTAAATAATGTCTGCACTTGCTGGCCTTCAATATTTACTTAAGGTTTGCCAGTGTGATCTGTAGAGGAGAATTAACTATGCGTACTTAGCTTAGCAAAAAAGGAAAGTCAAAATCCACTTCAAAGATGCTAGTGGCAAGTGTTTTACAAACAGTCAAAGTATAAATCCACAGAGTCAACACAAAGACTAACTTGGCAGTGTCAGAAGGACAGAGTTTGACCTCACTGATTTGTCCCCATTTAAGCCATCAGTTGCACTGTTTGTTGGAATTCAGCAGGAAACTCCCACAAAACACTTTTCCCTCCACCTAGTGTACTGAAAAGAAAAGGAACTAAGAAAGAACATGTCTGTTACAAAAATATGCTGATGCAGGAGATAAAGGTGCAACTGTAAAAAATTCAGAATCCATAACAGACACAAACATTAGTTTCAGTTCAGTCAGTAAGCACTGACAAAGCATAAAATGAATATTTCAAAAGCCTGTCTCTTGAACAGCCCGTTTATCCCCCATTTAACATACAAACATTAACGTATGTGGGTAATAAGGGCAGTCAAAGAAAAATTTGCGACAAGAGTTCACCTCTCCCTTTGTTTTCAAGAATAAAGACAAGAATGTTACGCAGTTATGTGGCTCTTTCCAGTGGCTTGAGCTTATTCCTTTTTTAAATTTACCTGAAGATGACCTCTCCCCCAGTGGATAAACTGTGTTAGAGATGCAAAACCCTAAAATGGGAATCTCTTTGCACCTTCAAGCTCAAAAATCTTTGGTTCATGTATCACGTCAAAACTGAGTTCAAGTCTCCTTGAAAGGCAAAATAGGATATGCACTTTAAAGCACATTCTGAGAATTCCTTCAGGTATTAGCTGGACTAAAATAGTTAGATTAGCCTTTCTTTTATTCACCAATTCATGTAGCTTTACTTTAAAACACTGAAATTTCATCTCATTTCAAACCTTAAATCACAAGACAGGCCAATGGCCAAAAAACTCCTCAGCGTATGAAATATTTTGTATTATAAGATATAAGAAAGGGCAAAGTATAAAACGTGCGATTCAAAAGTTGTTTTTTAAAGAGTTCTAAAATTCTAAAAGGTTTAGCCTTGAGGTTTGGCCACCATTTTACAAGTTCCTAAGATTTTTCTCTGCTAAAAGGAAAGTGATTTTGATCACTGGTATTTACAATGTATACTTTTAAACAATTTGTCAGAGTATAGTCAGAAGTGATGGCTGGAGACTAAATTAAGAATTACCTTTACGACTACGCAGGTATGGAGGCTATAAAACTGCAGCCAATGCTACCAGTAATAAGCAGTGTTTTAGTTTGTTAAATAAAGAAGTAAGCATGCCTTGATCACATGCATCTGCAGCCAGTTAATGTGTGACTTGCTGTGACATGCTCGTGTATGAAGCCAGAAAAATAAAGACATAAAACAGCAGAAAAAAAACCTCTCATGCAATCAGACAGCTTCACGAATGCATGAAGCAAACCTTCCACCATCGATCCAAAGACTTTGGCTTCACTAAATTAGTCACCTGCTTAAATCATATTTGAACATAAAAACACTCCGTGGAATGGGTCCATAGAGGCCTGATGATAACTGAGTATAAACACATAAGTGTCCGGCGCTAGAGCAGGTCTGCCAGTCTTTTATAACATAACACAAGTTCCTATTTGAGAACAATGAATGCCATTAATCAAACATTTCCCGGGATTGTGTGCAAACCTGGGAAAACTATATACAAATCCAAACAATCAAACCAGAAAAACATTGAAAGTTGACAGCAAAAGAACTAGGGAGTAACCCTGCAAACATGCTACAACGAGTCAGGCCGTTGCTTTGATTGTCATTCAAGGTTGGATATCAGCAGAATGTTCAAGTGGAAAGTAAAAATCTTCTGTTCACTTGTGACCTGCACCATTTAGAATCAGTAAATGTTGGAGGTTTACAGCTCAATAAGCGAATAAGCTACTAATGTCAGAAATAACTGTTTACAGCTGATTATTATAGCACACAGTTTAATGTATGAGGGTTATCCTCAGACAAGTGGATGATGAGTTTAAATGTATTAAAAGCTCAAAAGTTCTCATGTGAAGACAAAAATAACAGTTTCATATTAAATCTAAAATGAACGCCATGTGCAGAAAATACAATTAAATGCAATAGAGCTTGTGTTGGTGTTGGGAAAAACCCTCACTTCTTTTGTAGGTCATGCAGACTCTGCTCAGCTCTCTGCAGGCCCTCTAGGTCCTTCATCATCTTCTTCATATGGTCCTTAGAGTAGCGGTTCTGGATGTAGGCAAACCAGCATCCACCCATGCCTATGACTATTGACACGACCAGCATGAAGTCCTTCAAGTGGTTATGTCTATTCACTGAAAGAAATAAAAACGACATGAGGTTACATTTTAGTAAGACAAAAAACTAAGTCATTAAGCAGGCCTATAGATGAGGAGATGCATTTTGGTCAGCAACATGTATTATAGGATAATGCTGTTTAACAACACAGAAATTTTACAAGAATGTGGTGTGAAACTTGAATCTCATAGTCATATTGCAACTGCTGTGGAGTGACACAAATAGAAGGCTCACCAGCACAATTTCAGGTTGCGGTGAGAGGGACCCAGTGCAAAAGACCACGATAAAGACAGCTTAACACGACCTATTTTAATCTGGGGAAGCTATGAAGCTAAAGCTCAAACTTGAGCTGCAACTATAAGTATTCATTGACGTTATCGCTGTGATGGTTTTATAGATTTTCAGAGTCACAATAGCTTGGAATCAAGTATCCTACTTGTAAGAACACATCCCATATTCAGATCCCTTTACAACCACTAACAGAATAACTTAAAGTTAAACCCAAGCTGGGAACTAACAACAGTTATCTGTCATTTGATGAGTCAAAGAAATAACATGCATGCAGCAGCTAGCGTAGTTTCTCAAAGTTTTGCAAGTTACACAAGTTTTTCTTGCAAAACCTGAGTAGGAGTATACAGGAAAGAACAGTATACTTCCTGGAGTGAGACAAAGGGAAGTAAAATGAATGTATCAGTAGATCGTGCCAGCTCGACACACAATACTTCTACAACAGAAGCTGTAAATCTCAAGTACCTGTACAGCTCAAGTCTTATCAGTTCCACTGAATAAGTAAGAATAACAGGAATGCACTTTGCATACAATATATCCATATTTTTTAGTCTGACCTGCATGTAGCCTTGGAGGGCAGAAACACAGTTTTTAAAATGAAGGCCAACACTGGACAATCCAGAAGTACAAGCCTGTAAGTTTTTTACCTGTTCCAGGCCAAATATTTAGACCACCTGTCAGAATAAGATGAATAAACAGCAAGTTGTGGGCACTTGAGAACCATGCATAGTAACCACAGAATTTTAATCACTCCCTGCCCCTGCCATACATAGATAACGTACAGGATAACTCCTTTTACGTTGATGTAAGAATAAAAGCACACAGATAGGTTTTTCACCTCGTTTTGATCAAAATGGGTCAATAATGTCTAGCTGACAGGCAACAGAAGAAAAACCTTATTTTGGTGGTCGTTCCTCCAATAATGTGACCTTGAGTAACAGATCTTTACCTCTTAAATGACCTGGAACACAATAACCCAAAATGAGTCACGCTTACTGAAATGCATGTCTAGTGCATCATAGTTCTTCACTGAGCAGACGCCAAAATGAAAAACAGGGCATTATCTCTGAGAATGCAATTTCCTGATGCCACTCCTCTGCTGGGCTATTTATTGTAGGCAATTTCCTTTTACATACAGTGAACAAAACATTCAATTTCTTTCAGGAATACCACCAAGAGAGCATCAAGTGACAGGTAATTAGCCACAGAACTGGAAATAACAGGACCCAAACGAGCTTGGGTTAATTATTACACAACTGTTGGCCAGATTAGGTGCAACCTTTTGTGCAGTGTGTCTTAAAATGCTGCTACGCTTCACAGTTGGTCAATCTGGCTGTTAGTGGGACCCCCTGGTTTTGAGAGCTTGTCAAAGCCAGACAGCCCTTGCTAATGTCTTCCTGTGGGTGACTCTTACAAAACACATTCACAATGACACATGCCAGACACACACCACTACACACTCTTCCCCTGTCCTGTTGTGTGTGTGTGTGTATCTGTGTGCTTAAAGCAAATATCTGGTTCCACTGACTGTTTATTAGATTTTTTTTTTGACACCTCATAAACACTCTTCTAAATACACACCTTCACTTTACTTTGAAATTCCTGGGAAATAATTCTCCAGTATCAAAACAATTTTTTAAAAAAACATCTAAACTGCTGACAGGACATATGACATCGAAGACAACCTATCCATTGTGATGTTACAAATCCCTAAGGAGCTAAAAAACTGAGAAACCCCTAAAGGATTACAATCTATAAGTGCAGAATTGGAGCAGAGATAGTGGAGAGGAAGAGGATGAGTGGAGTGTTTATTTGCCTCTGTACGCAGAGTGATGTGTCTGGAATACAGAGTAGTGTGGTCTAACAGTCTAAATCTTCCTCAGTCCCTGAAATTGATACAGGTGGTACAGGATTTCCTAAGCTTAAATGATAGTACTGGGTTGAATGAGCATGCACCTTTCACAATTGTGGGTTATGTTGTTTATACTCGTACACTGTTGTGTCTGCGTTTTACTGACATGAGTCATGAGTGAAAGCCAATTAATCTTTAACAATAGTTAAATTAACTGGAATTCAGAATGGGGAGAAGACTGTAGGACTTACTGAGTCTATACACAGATTGTTACACCTGTCAGAAGAAACAAACACAAGCTAAACTGGCAAATTATGAGTTACTGCTTCAGTCTAATGAGGAAGCTAGCCACAATTACAGTCTATTACATTATGTTTCACAGAGGTATAATCCTTCCACTAATCAATACCACATTTCATTACCAAAGAGTTATTGAGATCTGCTTTGCTGTGATGTGTAGCGTTTCTGGAAAGGTGCTATGGCATAGCTACAGTTAAGATTTAGTGCAGTACTATAAATCAAGCATTGCATAGACCTGGTGACTCTGGCCACAACACTTCACAGGGACAAAGAGCGAATGAAAATGAGAGCAGCAGACCAAATTGGGCAGGATGTTGGTCATGTTGGTAATGAAACTTGTTTTCCACAGTAAAACATTTGAACGCAAGAGATTCATATAGTAGACTGTCTGCTGGGGAAGCCGTGTTTCTAAAAGTCAGACACGACTTGCAAAAAATAAAGTTACATACTCAGTGGTGCTCCAAAGAGTACGGTGTCCAACGATTTGAGCTGCAACTTTTGCACATGGCTTCGATCCAAAATCTTCAGAATAGAGAGTGTCAGAGTGGTGTTCTTTACAGCAAGCCTGAAAGAGACCAGACGTGCATTCATTTCGCAGGAAGAAAGCGGGACACACACACACACACACACACACACACAGACACACACACAACAATGAATGTAATGTGATCGCTTGACAAGTCCTTAATTCATCAAAGGTAAACTAAAGTAACCCATATCAAAATAAAACAGATTAACAAGGACAGCCAATTTAATGACTTTAAAAAGTTGTATTAAGTACATAAAAATATCTCCACAGTAATAAGTAAACCAAGACACGTTATCACACACAGTGATGTGTGGGGTTCATAGATCTGTTCAGTTTGAAAAAAGAAAGAAAGAAAAATACAGTCATGATGATGTCACACCTTGGCATGGCACTTCCATTGAAATTCATCTTGCGAAATGCATCCACATACTGTGGCAGCTCCACATAGTTGATGAGCCATTCCACCACCTCGTCCACTGTCCAATTATACACTGTTGGCAAAAAGAAGAAACAAAACATCCACTATAATTACAATTCTCAGTCTTTATTTTGCACCACATTAGTTGTTCCCAAAGTGACAATTATTCTTTCTGTAGTCCAAAATATAAACACTATAAAAAAAATCCAATCAAACTACAGATAATGGATCAATTATTTACAATGAAAAGTACTTCCTTCAACTCGTATAACAACCCACAAACAATAAAAAAAAATGTGACAAATACATTCTGCTAGTAAGATGAGTGTATTAATAATAAGAGAGTGTAGCTGATTTATCGGTTGATCTTTGCTTCCACCCTCACCTATGAATATGAGTACTGGGTAGTGACCAAAAGAGTTAAACTGCGATGGAAATGAGCTTCCACCATTGATTCGCCGGACTCAACCTTAAAGATAAAGTGAGGAGCTCGGCCATTCAGGAGGGGCTCGGAGTAAAACTGTTACTTTCCCACAGTAAGTTAGGAATCTTTGGGCAGCTGACCAACATGCCTTCCCAGACACCTATTAGGTGAGGTGTTCCATGCATGTGCTACGAGGAGGAGGCCCCGGGGCAGACCCAGGACACAAGAGAGATTAGATTTATGGTTTGGCTTGGGAATGTCTTGGTGTCCCTCTGGAAGAGGTGGAGGAGACGAAAGTCTGGGCATCTTGGCACAAACTGCTGCCCCAGGATTAAGACCCAGACACATGACAGAAAATGGATGGATGGACATTCTGCTAACAAATGTCATGATTGATATTTATGACAACATCAGAACTTGAATCAGTCTTCACAGATAATGATTAATTGTAACTCAACAGGATTTCCTTTCTAAAACATCCTGCTTCTAAATTAAAATACCCCATAAAAGCATGTCTGGCATTATAGCAGTGTTTGTCACTAGTGTTAGCTGTGAATACATATAAGATATATAGGATTTCTATAACCACAAATGTTCCAGATATAAAGAACAAATTACATGCCAGCTTGTCCTCCAGCCTCATCCGTTCTTTCTGTTTATTTTTATTTTATGTTTTATTCATTTTATAATAGTAGAATTCATATTTATTCACATGTTTCATTGAGAGAACTCAATAAATAGCTGCAGTATATTTTACTGTCTTGCTATTTTCTAACACAACTGTTTTAAAAGAGAAACTTTGACTGTAATCTTTCACTGTGTTTGAGGATGTTCAAGGAATCGTCCTTGTCAGTTAGATTGTTTTATTTCCTAAATGGATGATTCAGCTCATTCTCAGCTCTCTTCTCATGTGGTGTTCCCCAGTGTTCAAGTCTTGGTCCTATTTTATTCTTCATCTAAGGCCTTCCATTGGGCCATCCACAAATACAGTGCTAGCTTCCACTGTTATGCAGATGATACACAACTTCTAAAGATTCAAGGAATCATGTGGACAGCTGTAGCTTTCCAGCGACTTATTTAAGAGTCATGTAGCACAACAGTTAATCAAAGCAATCCAGAAAGGGAATTACACTTCCTTTTTCACGCCAGCAGTTGGTTAGATGACCTCGAATAGTTTCACTTGCTTAAAAACAGACTGAAGGCAAAATATATATAATTCTGAAACCAGAAATAATTAAAGCATGTTTGAATATAGGGCAGCAGAGATTCAAGAGGGAAGAAACCAAGTGTCTCCTAATGTCTGATTCATAGACCTCAGGCAGTCACAACATCTGAAACTAAGTATTAACTATTACTGTAGCAAAAGCTGGAGTAATTTAACCAATGTTCTCCTTTCTAGCTACACTGTAAACACTTTCAAATTAAAGCTGAGAAACAGCTGTAACCTCATAAACATCAATTCATTTCAAATCTAACACTTGCAGCCGAGAAAAAACGCATCACTATTGCAACTGCATAATACAGGTTGACACAAAATGCATTGTTTGACTGTGTGCATACACATCCTGAATGATCTACGAGATCCCCGCAGCATAACATGCTGACAGGAATAATTGGGGAAGGCAAATCTGATCCCCAGCACCTGGCAGAGAGTCAAAACTGTGAGTTGACTAAGTTAATACATTGCTCTCTTGTACAATAACCCTGTTTCCTTGCTCAGAACCTCTAAAACTTTGTCAAGAAACTGCAATGCAGAGTAAGTCAGTACTGTGAACAAAACTGTGGGAAAAGCAGTCAGAGGAAAGGGTGCTCAAAGGTGAGTGCCACATACAGCACATGAAAGTGCTCTGAGTGAGTATAATAGAATGGACATAGAAAGAAGTGTGACTGAATTTTGTGCTGACAGCTTCAACGATCTTAACTCTGGGCCACTCTGGCAGAACAGTGCACTTTGCTTGGCATGCAATCTTATCAACTACTTTGTGCCTTTGTTAATTGAGTGAAAGGGTCAAGCATGGATAAGATGTAACACACACTTTCAGTCAGAGGGAAGCACATAAACCTTTATTTACAGGCATATAAAAGCTCTGCCATTTTCTGACTGGTAATCAAAGTCACTAATACTGCTTCATTAAAAATGAAAATCACTGGTACAATATCAAACATTAAGTAGTGGTTGGAGGTATTGAGTGTGCAGAAAAAGGTTTACAACATACAACTCTACATAGAAATAGATGTGAAAGAAAGGCCTTTTTTGCAACAAAACTGTACCTGCAGAGCCCTTCCATGAATTCCACAAGTCCTCCACACTGATGAACTGGTCATCCCCATGGAAGCTGTTATGTTTGGCCTTGGGGTCATGGTAGTTTAAATCTTCTCTCAGGAACTGCAGTATGACAAAGACATATTTGTAATGGCTACAAACAAAAACCTTTTACAAGACTTGCATGACAAAATAGCTACACTTGTTAAAACATTTGTTTTACAACTGCAATTCCACCACTGAAACTGACACAGTGCATTCAAAACTTTGAGCACATCTTTAAGTCCATAAAGTTGGCTTTGAAAGATGATGCCTTTATATATCAAACTTAGTTGCTTAATTGAAGTGGTGTGAACTTTGTAAGACAAAAATCAGACCCATTGTAATTGGTGCCATGTTCTCCAAACTATCTAAACAAATGTTGCTGCTAAAAGCGGCAAGTGTCATCAAGAGTGAAAGGAAAGGGCGTGGCACCTTATATTACCTTGTTGATGTTGTTCCTACAATGCAATATTGCTGTAGGGCAATCACTACAACTAAGGTATCGCCATTTTATCATATGATAGCTTTGGAACTTGGGAAAAATGCACATGCATGGTTCACACCGAGAGTGAAAACGTTAAGTCACAAACCCCATATGAAGATGAGGCTGTGGGGAACAAACGGTGAGCTCTCAGTTAGGGTTTGTTTACATTTAGGCAGTAAAAGTACTTGGCTATGTTTAGAACAATATCATGAGTTGTGTACAAAACATTAGCCATACAATTTAAAAAAAGAAAAAAAAGCCTTTCAGACAGAATGCCATGAGGGCAAACTTCTCATGTTGCAAATCTGTGACACCACAAAACATAATCACTTCTAATGAAACCATTACTACAAAGAGGTGCATTGCTTTGTGACAATGCGGAAAGACCACATTTGTAAATGGTGTTTAGGGTTTCTATTGATTGTGAGCACTGTGACCCATTTCACTGCTGTAATTGTTAATCCATCATTTTAGTGCAATTAAATGCAACTCCTGTGGGATATATCCATTGCCTTCACTCGCTTAACATGAAATAAAACATAATAAATACCTCATCAGGGATTTCCCCTCATTATTTAATTGTGCAACACAGAATGCCATTCTCAGTTCTGTTCAAAACTACTATACATTTAATCATAAAAACAGCTTTTTTTGTATTCCTTTTAGAATAAGACAGTGTCATGCTCACTAAACTGTACCAAAGACTGATCATAATGTAAATTCCACTTGCACTCTCACTGAAATGGTAATTGTCCCTCGCTGGCTTTTGGAACCACATTGCTGATTGCCCACTGTATTGTAGGCTAACCCACTCACCAGGTTTTTAAAAATGAACCCTACATAACATCTAGCACTCCCACAAATGCAGAGTCATGGGTGAAAGACAGTAATAAGTCATGATGCCTTTCTTTCTTGATAGATTTGTGTGGGAAGATTTCACTACAGTGCAGCAAGATGTCTCTGCTGCAGGTGAAATACTGCACTCCCGAACATATTCAATGGAACATTAGCAGGACCTGTATAATGTGGCAGAGTCACCAAGGTTACTGTTAAGAGACCAGATGTACACTTTCATCTTGTTCGTAAAGAAAACAACTCTCCACCTTATTTAATTACTGTATGGTTAACAAGAAAAAGAGTGTTGTCTTGAAGTACTCTTCATCATCATTTTGAGCTTTCCATTTCTTGGCTAAAAGCCACTACACATATGATTGCTCACTGTGCTTCTCTTCATTATTTGCTTTAGGGGGGTTGCATGCCAAGTGCCCCTCTTAAAAGCAGTGATCGTGCCACCTGCTTTGATCTGGCCTCAGCTGCATAACACAGACTGAGCCCGAACCATATCTGAATCAAGTCACCAGAGGCGGCTTTCTCGAGGCCAAAACTTGTAGTTTACACTAAAGCTTACAGTGCAACATTACAGTACTGTACATATGCATATATAATTTTTTTTTTCAGTTTTGCTTATAATTCATGCTATTGAGGAGAACTACTGTACTGTGCAGTATTACTCTACCCTGAGCACAAAGCAGATTGTAGCTTCACAAATCCCCTTTGTGCTACATTTTTTTAAAGAAACTGCAGCATAATTGTCTACAAACCGCAGCAAGTTACAACAGGATTTAGTGCAAGAAATACTCTCCCACACCACACCCATCTTCATACGAGGCCTTCATTTGCATGTGTTGTTTTAGGACTGTCTTTTGCATGGTTGTGATTCTACTGTAATGACAAAAGCTGTCAAGAGTATTCAAAAATACCTTTGTGTCAACTAACAGGCAAGGGTGGAAAGAATACCAGCTATGCTTTCTAAGCCAGTAAATACACCAGGTTAATTATTTGACAAGGGAAAAAGGTATATTAGCAAGAGCACTGGAGTGCAACAGGATGAACCTACCAGTTAGACAGTCATTATCTGGCTACCTTTGGAGAAAAATCTATAAAATTTTAGATGACAGAGGGTTTAAAGTAACAGCATAGCCACTATATTAGGTACACTCATTCAACTAGGGCTGGGCCATATCATACCATTCATGGTAATACCGGTACAATGTTAGGCAACGATAAGAAAATAAAATATTGCGATAGAATATGGGTAAAACGCGCATGCGCAATGCCTTTGTTTTCATATGCACATGGCGGAAAAAGCATGGCGGCGACGGAGAATGAGAAGGGCGAAAGCGGATCGTTGAATGAAACGGATGAACCAGAATTGGTTTGTAAAAATGCTGCAACTTCAGTGGTGTAGAACTGGTTTAGCTTTTGTCCGTCAGATACACAACAAAGCACTATTTTTGGTAGAGCATGCTAGCGGACCGTCATTATTACCGTGTTTTTTAGAAAATACGGCACACTTAAAATCAATCCTTTGATTTTTCTGAAAATCGACAGTGCCCCTTATAATCCTGTGTGCCTCATGTATGAATTCTGGTTGTGTTTACTGACCTCGAAACGATTTTATGTCGTACACGGCGTTCAAAAATCTGTCAAATGTTTTAGTACAACTTTGCTAAGCTACGAACCCACATCGCTTGATGGATTGTCGGAGCATTACGGCTATCGTAGGCAGGAACCTCGCGGAGTGATACGTACTGTGCTTCAACATAATATTACCGTATTGTGTGTGTATAACCTCTTTTTTTAAGTTTTGTGGATATTATACATGGTTATGCTGAGGATATGTCGGCCAATTTCCACTGGAAATGCCTTTTGGTTAAACTTTCAGCAAGGAATTTGCATTTGCACTGTTAGATTGATATTTTGTCTCGCATCAATTATATCGTCAGTTATATCGTTATCGCAAATTTTCAAATATATATTGTGATAAATATTTTTGGCCATATCGCCCTGCTCTACGTTCAACTGGTTAACACCAGTATATGATCATCAAACGATGAGTGAGCCTGAGTATTTCAGAAACTTCTTATTTACTGGGATTTTACCACACAGTCATTTCGAGCACTTAGAGATGGCTGTGCCAGTGATTATCAGTTGTCTGAGTGAAAATCTCTCGAAGTTAGCAGAGGTTGGAGGAGAATGTCCAGAATGCTTCAAGCTGATACCAAGGCAACAGTAACTCAAATAAGCACTGGTTACAACCAAGGTACACAGAAGAGCATCTCTGAATGCATAAATGTGTAAAACCTTGAGGCAGATGGGCTACACCAGTTGACCGCCACACCTGTAGGATAAAAGCAGGAAGCAGAGCTACTGGTCCCATAGGTTCACCAAAATTGGACAGAAAAACCATGATAAGAAAAACTATGCCTGTTCTGATGAGTCGTAATTCTTACTGTGATTTAGATATTTGACTTTGTCAGAGACTATATGAAAGGATGGATCCATCCTACCTTGTATCAGTGGTTCAGGCTGCTGTTGGTGGTGTAATTGTGTGGGTGATCGTTTCTTGGCACAGTTTGTGCCCCTTAGTACCAACTGAGTGTAATTTATATGTCACAGCCTACCTAAGTATTGTTAGTACCTTTATAACCACAGTTTGCCCACATTCCAATGTCTGAAAGCTCAAATCCTCTCAAACTAGCATTTTGAGCATGACAATGAGTATATAAGGGGAGCACTGTCAGCTTCAGCTCTACTGAAGTGTGTCCAAGCCTTAGAACACTCCCTCACTAAGAGCAGGATCTCAGCTGGTTGTATCCCTGCCCCTCACTCAGACTTCAGGAGAAAGAGCTCTCTTTTGAATTGTGAAGAGGAAAAGAAAGAAAAACCCCACCAAAGAAGGATGTCTTATTCTTAGAGCAAGTTAGAAACTGTGTCAGTGAGATAAAACATGCAAGATAGCCCTTTGTATCAATATTTTTTCACTTCTCCAATACAGAGGGCAGAATTGATATTGTTAGAGTTTAGCAACACTTCAGTCTTGTATAACTTAGTTAGAGGGCTTTTCAGGTTGTTACTTACGCCATCTGTCTCTAGGACGTCTACATTGCCGTTTGCATCATCATCCATCTGCTTATGGATATTACGGATAGCTTCAAAGGTGAGAAAGGCATTTTCATCCTTGCATAGTGGCTCATCAATGCGACAAAAATCTGGTGAAGAAACAGAAGTCATATCCACAAGTTGTTAAGTAACAAAGGTCCACAAATTCTTCGACTTATATTTACTTTTTCCTTATTCTACAATTACTAATTTACTTTTTACAATTACCAAAAATACCAAACAAACAAACAAAAGCCCAACTGGATAAAGAGTAGATGTAACTATGCACAGATAAACAAAAAACATTTATATAACATTAGAGGTTTTCGTAAAAATAATAATGTCTAAGATGTTCTTTTTTGCGCTTAGCACTTCATTTGTAACACTGCAACACTGTGATGCAATAAAGGCTAATAGCTTTTAATCTTGTGTGCACTTTCCTGCAGAAAAGACAGAAAACCTTCTCAATGTCCCCTGCTGAATTGGCTTCCCCACAGCACTCTCTTTAGCAAAGATAACTGAACTGCAACATTCCTTGGCTGCATAGGAAGGCTTGTTTATACAAGACCTTTCGCTTACTGCGGGCTGTTACAAAGCCAGGTACTCTTGACTGTATCTGCTACACCTATGTGTAGACCAAAAACAGACCATTCACTGAACTGAATCGATCTTAAATAACTATGAGCTTTCAACATGTAGAGACATCATAATTTTAGATGTCATTGTCACTATTCTGTTTAATGTCAAGAAACTCAGGTTTTCTATTCTACAGGCTTTAGTATTGTATAAAAATATCCATATGTAGGACTCTAATTATACAGAAAACAAAATGGACATCTCTTATGATGTCCCTGCATGCCCACTGTTTTCCTGTGTCACTTTGCTTCCTGAGGGATTACTGATCCTCTGCTAGATATGAAACGATGACGCCACTCCCATTAAGAGGAAAACATTTTTGCATGTGTGCAGCAATGGCAGTTTTAAGAGTGTGTGTGCATTCCTTGATTGAATGCAGCACGGTTCAGGTAAACTTACAAGAACAGTACTCATGAAAGCTTCATATTCTATTGATTTCAAATCTATCTTCTAAATCTAGCTTGTATGAACTATATGCAGCTCTGATCTCAGGTATATCTCAGACACTATTTTAACCAATGAAGGGAATGACTAATATTACAAAACAAAAAGTTTAGAAAACATAAGTAAGATTAAGAAGCATATATTAAAGCAGTAAGCTTTGCTACACAATTGACTAAATTTTAACCACAAAAGGAAACGATGAAAAAAAAAAAGAGTTAAAAGGGAAGCACGCCTTGCCTGCATGCCAACAAGAAATAGTGGTTAAGACTTCCTTTCTGGGTCTGAACTTGGATTTTTTACAGCAACAACATACTCCTGGAGAAACATTTTTATGGAACCTTTTAATCACACTACAGATTACTGACAAAAACCTTGATTCTAGGTTGAAAACTGAGCAGTGTTGACTCTCAGGCAAGGATTCTTCTTTTTGTTGTACCATCTTTCCCATAACATGGTGTAGCAGTATGCAAACATAACCTCACTTCCCCTTTCATAAATGAGCTCATGCAGCTTCATCATTAATCAATGACACCCACATTGTTTTTCTCAACTATAACAGACTGCAGGCATTTGGCTTGCATTGTGCCGGAGGCTACAGTGTAATGCCCCCTCCTACTGATCAACACATCATACCAATCCATGTTTCGTTAATTCCCAGAACTGGATGTTTTGATATGCAGGCTTAGCAATTAAGGACAGAGAACAGAGAGTAAAAATGTCACAGATTAATACCTGAAATAATTTCTGTCCATGAATTTGTGTCTGTAAGCCTATAAAACTTTTTTTTTTAACTAGCAAAGTGTACCTTATGGTCTATATGACAACACTAAAGATAGAAATAGGAAGGATGGTGTGGGTGAACTTCCGTGTAGTTATAAGTTCATTTGTGAGCATGCACGCTTTCAACTTTCAGCAAACTTGCAAAGCCACATACCACAAAGTGATTACTCACTTTCAACGTTAACACACTTTGCGTTAAACAAAAAGAAAAAAAAAAAAAGACAGTTATTTCAGTAAAAAGTCTACCACCTGTAACACTCTCAAACGCCAAACCTGGCCTTCTCTCTCTTTCTCATTTGGCTTGCAAACCTCCAGAGACACAAGATAAGATATTTGCATATATATATATATATATATATTTTTTTTTTTTTTTTAAAAGAGCTCAGGTTACTCACGTCAATCTGTTAGCTTCCATTTAGATGAAGAATACCATAGCTTTTCCACCCCATAAATCCTTCTTCCACTGTCTCCCATGATAATTTAGAATACCAGTCAAGCTTTAAAAATCACTGTCACATCAAGAATAAATTATATGGCACACTGAAATTTTTAGGAGTGAAATACATTTGAAGTGCATCATCTCTACTAATGCGTGTAGACAATTTGGGCAGTTTCTCATTTCACTGCACTGTTCAATAATAAAAATGTAGAAATGATTGATTCAGTGGTACTGGTTTGCTATTCAAAAAAGTATAGAAACGATTTACAAAGTAAAAAAATAAAAATCCATTGTAATCCAATAAATAAAATCATTAAACTAGTGGACTTCTAAATAACAAGGTTATAATTGGCTGATGTGCCTTTGTCTTTTGTGCTACAAGTAGTTGGAAAATGATTATTTTAATCTATATTTACTGGAAATAAAATGCCTACATTCACCCAATAGTCATTCTTTCCACTAATGTTTTTTCTTTGATGAACTGCTTATTGTTTGACTCAGTGGCTAGATCGAAGTAGGAGGACAGGGCTTAATGGCAAATGCCAGCCAGACTATTCTCAGCATGGCTACATTTAGTGCCTGCACACAATCGCAATGTTGTGACACAGACTGCTGTCCTCAAACAGGCGGTATAGTGTGTGTCAAGAGGGATACAATTACATCTTTCACGGTTTGCTATAACAAATTATTGCCATGATTGATTACTCACCTGGCATTCCATTTTCAGCAAGTTGACTGTCCACCGGTGTAGGTGAACTTGGCTTTTCAGTCCAACTTTCTCCAACGAGACACAAACACAATATCCACAAGCTCAAGGATCTGTGGAGCTCCATGACTTGTGTACGCTGGAAATAAGATAAGAGTCCATCAAACACTCTGACAACTCTTGCATAACACATTCAGAGTGTAGTGGTGGTATATTACAACATATGACCGCTTTCCCAGGGACAGGGAACTAGTTAAGCAGCTTATAGCACACCAAGAAATGCTGTTACATAAAGCTCACTTCTCATGCGTGACTCTTCTTCCTGAACGAGCCATCGAACAGTCATTAGCTTACTAATACCTGGTTGTAGCTAAGGTAACCTTTAAGCCATTGCTATGCTGGTTTAGTTGGTATGTGGCCCTTTTTTTTTTATCCCTATAATTCCCCAAAATATCACTTCAGGAAGAGAAGTAAAAAGATTATGAGAAAGTGACAGAAGTCTGGTCCGTCTCGTAGTTTGATGTCTAAAAAGGGCTTGGCGTGCTAGCTAGCTAGCTTGACATCTCCGTTAACTCGACAATTGGGTGTAATAGCCTCCAATGGAAAAAATAACAGTCTAACCCGCCTCATATAGACTCTTCTATAGTTTTCAGATGGAGGTGTTTATTTCACTGTCGACTTGCTGCATTTTCTACAGGCGCACATTAGCGACTGCTGACGTTTAGCTAACCACAAGAGAGAGCGCTACCGACGAGGGATTGTAGTTTTTATCTACGCTGGATGCTACTACAGGGACACCACAACACAGGATAAAGTTACCTGTCATGTATCGGAGCAAGCAGGGCTGTCTTTTCAGCTCTCTGTTAACATCACAAGAGACGACTGGTCCCGCGTAGCTTAAGCACGGCGAACTCCACCTCCTGTGAGAGGTCTCGCTCTTCCACCGACCGAGAGACCGAACCGAAAAAGCCGCAGAATGTGGACAGACGTGAACTGTCTTCCTCTACAGTGAAAAGGCACTAGTACTCCCTCCTCCTCCGTATAGTCATCATCGGCTAATGACGCCCCCTAGCGTTTGGAGTGTAGGCTATACTTGATCCAAGCGTCCAAGCTGAAGAGAGACATTAAGACATCGAGTATTTTTGCAATAATGAGGAAAAAAAATATTTGTCTCTTTATCACCTATTTTTTGGACTATAATAGAATATTATACAACATTTAAAACAAAAACTATGACTTTTTCAATCTCTGCTCTTTGTAGCGTTACACAGCTGAATTCAACAAGCTATAACCAGATTTTACACAAGCCGTCATGGCTGATGGAGTCCATCCCAGCTACCATGAGATGAGAGGTGGGGTTCACCCTGGACAGGTCGTCAGTCTTGACAACAGCAAGGTCAAGGCGATGACACTTTCCCCTGCTTACAAAATCAGCTTACTATCACCTCAAGAATATTTCAAGGATAAAAGATCTGATGTCTCAACAGGACCTGGAAAAACTAGTCCATGCATTCATCTTTAGTAGGCTTGATTACTGTAACAGGATCTTTACAGGTCTACCCAAAAAATCAGTCAGACATCTACAGCTCATTCAGAACTCTGCTGCTCGGGTCCTCACTAAGACTAAAAGAGTGGACCACATCAGTCCAGCTCTGAGGTCTTTACACTGGCTGCCTGTCCGTCAGAGGATAGACTTTAAAGTTCTGATGCTGGTCTATAAAGCTCTGAATGGTTTAGGACCAAAATACATCAGTGACCTCCTGACCCAGTATGAACCTTCCAGATCCCTCAGGTCATCTGGGTCCGTTTTTTTTTATCAGTTCCCAGAGTCAGAACCAGACACGGAGAAGCTGCATTCAGCTTTTATGCTCCATATATCTGGATCAAACTCCCATAAAGCCTCAGATCAGCTGAAACACTCAGTTTATTTAAATCCAGGTTGAAGACTCTCCTATTCTCAGCTGCATTTCAATAAAACACCAAATCCACACTGTTAAGCTTAAATTTCAAAACATTTTAACTACAGATTTTATCTACTGTTCTGATTTTATCTACTGTTTTTTTAATCAATTTTAAATCATGCTTTTTATTTGTTTTAGTTCTTTAATGTCTCTGTAAAGCACTTTGAATCACCTTGTTGTTGAATTGTGCTATATAAATAAACTTGCCTTGCCTTGCCTTGCTTAGATACATCCTCATCCTGTGCATCTCAGATTGCTGGCTCATCTGTGTCTTATTGAATGACACACCAATCCAGGTTTTGATTGGCAGTTGCTCACAATTTTAAGCAAGTCAACATGCCAGCATTTTAAGCTGGATAAACCTAATCCTCCTCTCCACCACATGTGTTGTTTCAAAAGGAAGGCTACATCCCAGGATATTCACAGCAACAACACAACTAGATGTGTGTTAGGACAGGTGTGGACATCTGCTGCTTCACTGTGAAAGGCTGGAATGGTGTGACCTCTGTCCAAAGGGTGTGTCGAGGTGGAAATCCAAGAAGTGCAATACGTTCCTGTGCTTGAATGCACACCAGCAAAGCTTGGCAGGACACCCCTTGAAGTAAAGGGGATCTAATGCCCCAAAACATGCTGCTCTGTTGAACTAAGATACATTTGAAGAAGGTTTATGGCTTTTGCTGAGAAATTTTAAAAGTGTCCAAAAATTTTATTTTACTGTTACTAATCTGGTTATCAATTCAGAGTTATACTATAAAGGGAAACCTTGACTGTTTGATAGAGACCTATATTTAAAAGAATAATGGTGCTTCAATTAAAAAATATATATATATTATTTGTTGTTACTTTTCTTACTAATTTTTTTTTTAGAATTCCTGTTATTAAACATATGTACACACTTTGCAGAGTATATGTCTGCAATGTTGACTGTTTGGGCTAACACAGGGTCCTGTAGCTTTCCTGTAGAGTAAACCTGCACACTGAGGTATTTTCCAAGTCATGCCAATATATTATGGTGAATATCCTTAAGTTTGAGTGCAAATAAAAGAATAAATATTGGAAGAAATTACTGTCATCACATCATGGTTCATAGGTTTCAGTATTATATAGCTTTTGTTAAAATCTTTAATGACATATTGAAGATATTTACTGACTACTTCATCTGAAAACAGAAGAACAAAGTAATAAACTTTTAGTGATGCGCTTCACATACATTTGTCACATAATATTTGATTAATATTATTGATTGATAGATTGATTAAAATTAGAACCTACACAGTACTATGCTTCTTGCCAGTAACCTGAGGATCATTTGCATCATCTGGTTTAGATATATGGGTGGATTATAAGACACTTCAGAGCAGTTCAAATTCAATCATATTGCAAGATATATACAGAGGAAATATTTTGAGACTACCTTACAATCTTGGTGGTATAATACAAATGAATAGTAGCATATAATGATGTCTTAAGTCAATCATAAGTTGAAGTGCATATATATTTTAAGTTCTGTTAGAACGATGAAATAACCTTTACAGTGATTTGTTTATTAGGCACAGCACAGTTTGCGCAAATATGCAAACAATTACATTTAAACTTTAACCAGACAAATTTATTTCCATGTGCAGGAATTCCTTAGTGCATACATGGAAATTGTAAGGCCTACATAAACAGGACAGGCACCAACAGATATGGTACTGATAATGGTTTAACTAGTATAAAGAGATGCGCTGAAGTTGTGTAAAGGTAGTCAGGCTAAACCAACTTAAATTGTGCACCCTAAATTAAATTTGCCAGTTACATAGGTATTTTTAGCTGAACCTTCCTGGTATTGAGATCAGATAATATAGGCTTGTGTATTGGTATTATAGGCTGATCTTAACTTTGAGCTGTAACCTGCCAATTTAACCATCATCACAAAAATGTGAATCTATCCCTAACACAGTGTTAACAAGACCTGAGTATTATCAGTTTCACAAATATAGGACTTTCTCAGGTAAGTTATTCACTGTATTGGATTATTTTACACGGTTGATTGATTGATTGATTGATTGATTGATTGATTGTTTTTTAAATTTAGGTACTTTAATTTCATTTGATTTTATCATGTTTTTCCTAAATCTGTTGATATGGCATGTCAATCTGGAGTATACTCTTTCATTTAAATCTACAGGTTTTTATTGGGGGAGCACAGCGAAGAGTTAGGTAATCAGGAAACAATAGTGTGCACAGTTCCTCACATATTATTGAGGAAATCTGATTTGAAAAGTGTTAAATTAACATTTCAACTGCCAATATTGCAGAAGTATTTAAAGTTATGATTTACTGAACTTTATTATGTCTCTGTTTGTGTTTTAAAAGCCTGACTAGGAATGGGCATGGCAAACTAGCTAAGGTTAAAAATACTCTGGTGTGTAATGTGGTTCCTGTAATATACTTGCCCTTTAAAAATAAACCATAAATAAGTAACAACATAGAATAAAGCGCTTTGTCAACAGCAACCTGAATATTGCATTTTATTACATGAAAGTGAGTATCGGTGCCAATCTTTTTTGAGGACTCTAAATAGAGTGCAGTGTTTCTGAAGCTGGACACTAAGGCTTAGAATTCAGAATGCATCCATTTCCTATCCTTGAGTTTATATTTCAAAATAAAAGCTAAGCATACTTGAAGAACTATCACTTTACTTTGGCACATTTCTAGTATGACCACATATTTGCTGTGCAGTGTATAAAAGTTAAAATGTCACTTTACATAACATCATGTAGGTTGGTGAAGGCATCCATGAATGAGACACTGAGGCAAAAAAAATGCACTTAAAGTTATCCTAATATCCCTACAGTAGCACATGTGCATATCTTATGTTCATTTGTCAGACATCATCACTCACTAAGGATTTATGAGTGGTCATCATGGAAATATATGGAAAAGGCCTTCATCCCACTCTTCCTCTTCAGCAGGATCAAGGCTGCTGTCATCAGGTGGTTGGGGGGTGGTACATGTAGTACCTAGTCCTTGACTTTCTAGTCAGAAGTCTTTATCCTCTGAAGATGAAATGAGCATGACCTCCCGGCTCTTAAAGTCCCACACGGCTGTAAGATGAAAGGCCATATTGGAGAAAACAACTAGATACTCAAACAGGGCAAAAAATGTGTAACCTGAAGAAACAGAGTACAGAAAAAATATAATTTGGTTAGAATATTGTGAATATTTGCATTACTGTAAATATGATGGTTGATGATTAATATTAATAAAGAAGCCCACAATCCACACAGAAACATAAGGATGGGTTAAATACTCACTTCCTGATTCACAGTACATGTTGTGTTTCCAGTAAAAGAATCCGGCAAAAGCACAGAAGCATACATTGAGAAGTAAGAAACGCACTTTCCAGTGGTGAGATTTGGCATCCTGTGAGGGCACAACAAAGTAAACAAATACTGAAATTGACTGTAATTCTACAAATGATATGGCAGTTTTTAGTTCTAGTGCCTCTTTTGCTATTTCTTACCTCAGGACTTAAGGAATATTTCTTAATAGATTTCCATAAACGGCAGGTTATCAACATGTAGATTAGAGAACTTACAATGAACAGGACAAAACCTTCCTTATGCACAACTAAGGAGCAAAAACACAAAGAGAAAGGGAAATTTGACCAACAAATGGGAAGAACTTGTGATAATATGTTATTAAACTTTGCATAAATGCACCAACCACCAGTCATATTATACTTAGAACAACTGAAACTGCTTGTTTTTAATGTCCAAGAATAGGTAATAGTATTATCAGTATTATTATTATAGTATTACGCTATAGTTGTACAGACAAGGCCTGTACAAAAATGCAAACTAAATTCAGAATACTCACAGTAAGTCTCAGTGGATGATACGTATGTGAGCAACAAGAGTCCAAGGTTTTCAGATATAGAAAAGCCCAGGTTTAAACAGCTGAGTGAACTCTCTAGAAACCTGGTAGCAAAGCGAGCCTTGTAAAACTTGAAGTAGGTAAAAGCCACCAGTAACCTTGGTGCTGAGTGTAGTCCAATGCAGAATCGCCAAATGTGGCACTCAGGACTTAAGCTGATAGAGGCACTTACAGATGGCAGGTAATTAGGAACCTAAACACACACAACAAGAATTTTGTTTAGGTTAAAAATATATAATCAATACATAATAAGGTATTGCAACTACTACCAAAGAACTAAACATGCACATTACCTGGCAGTGTGTACCAGTGGCATCTTCAAAATGAAAAACAGAGGATATGAAGACACAAGTGATGAGCCCGAGCAGGGGTAGGCACACAGTCGCCAGAACACAGGTGGCGAATGATACCCTAATAACCAGGGGTCTTTCATGCCCCAAAATATTTGAACTTTGTAGCATTTTAGATTGCGACAGCGGGAAAAGAAACAATCGTGTAAAGATGATCACATACGGGATATAACGCTCTTGGCATCTGTAGCTATGCTAGGTAAGAAGAAAATAGACTGGAGATGAGTAAACATGTCAAGTACATCCATAAGGTCAATATTTATCTTGAACCTCTTGGGAACATTTCAGATTTAAAACATTCGCGTGAATTTACTGAACATGTAATGGCTAAATCCATCCTACCTTCACCCTGTTTACTGTTTGCCAGTGGTCTCTCCCAACAATACCTACGCTGTAACAATAATATTTAAGAATGCAGGGCGGTGGACGTGCATTTCTCAATCAGCTATCGTCGATCGCCTAAAACACTGCTCAGCTCATCCAGTCATTTTAAATTCCCGCATTTTAGGGGGTGTTTGTTTTTTGCATTACGCGACCTCAGATGAGTGCTCCGATGAGATGATAACGGGCCTGCGGGTGTAGCATCCTTGTCGTGTAAAACGAGTAGGTGGGGACCACCAGCACCCGGAAGAGAAAGTCGAGGAGGACAGTGTTGTGATTGCTACAGCATATATATTTCGACATAATGCAAATTATATATTATGTAATTATTATCTTTTTTTTAAAATCATTAAATCTGCAGATTTAGCCCGAAGACAAGGAGCGAGAAATGTGTTATTATTTGTTTGTTAGTTGCCGGTAGCTCTCCGTGGTGCTGAATCACAGCAAACAGGGGGACGATCCTTATTATCATTAATTCGCCACCAAAACCCCATCAAAGATAATACACAACACCACCTTTAACTCGCCGTGTTTGTGCAGGGTGTACACGTGGTCGTATCAGCTGGATTCGTTCGCCCCGCCCCTTCCCGAGCGCTTGTTGGGCTTGTTCAGCACCGGATTACATCGCTGCTGACGTCCCCCATCGGTGTGTTTTTGTAAAGACTATTTTCGGCGAATAAAACGTATTTGGGGACAGAGCAGTTCAAATGGTTCTCGGATGGAGGGCATTTGCTTCAGCAAGATGAAACAATGGCGAATCCAGACTTTATTCCGCTGGCTGCTGTGTGTCGGTATTTTGCCGAGTAAGTTTACTTTCGTTTTATTTTCTGTTTACCTCGTATAATCTAAAACGATGTCGATCAGTTTTGCGTTCCTATTTAGGTTGGTTTAATGTCATATGAAAGGGAACTATATTAAAACTGTCCTAGCAGAGAAGAAAGCTTTAGATAACATTTTTCTATAAAGTGTGGTTGGACGTGTGATTCCAGTCATCTGTATTTCATTGCATCTATTATATTGTATAGAACATCCTTTTCACCTCATATTTCCTCTCCCCCTCAAGCTGTTTCCCGGAATCCGCAAACTTGTTGCCAGCTGTTTGGGGATTTTGCTGTCATCATAATCCTGTAGACCTTCTTTGCATCCAGCTCAGAGGCTTTATTGAAACAGGACTCGAGGTTAACATCTGGTTAGTCCAAATCCATTGTTGACACTGGGAATAAATTTAGTGCTATAAATTGCGTTTCCTGTTGAAAACTCTTCCTGCTCGTTTCCTGATTGATGAGTGATTATTTTAATTCGATTTTATTTTAATGCGTGAATAATGGCTTCATGCGTTTGACGAATAATTCCCAATACTTTCCCTCCAGGTTTAGGCTCATTTTTATTTGTTGTTTGTTCACTGGATTAATGTTGCATGTTGGACTCCAAATACAGAGCTTTAGCAGAGAAAGTCACTGTTGGCACATGTTGGCAGATGTGTTTGGTCTATTTCTAGAGCCTTGTAGAAGGGAAATATAGATTGCCATTGCCCTTTGTACCCTACCACCATCTGTTGTACCATCCATATTTTGTCTCACATGCCCCACATGTTTCTCCCTTTTCTTGCAACCCTCTAAATCCACAGCACTGCCTTTGCTGTGCATGTCACTGGCTTGAAAATCTAATGATCTGTGATCACACCAGCATGCCTTTCATAGCAAACAGATATTTTCCTCGATTAAAATGGAAATACATGAATACTGAAATGCATCACATGTTTTGTGTTAACATAACTTTCAACTGCTTTGTTCCTTGCCCTAGCTTGTTGGTGTGCTCATGGAAGATATGCTCAGAAACTCCTAAAGGATTTGTTCACAAACTACACTAGCGCACTGAGGCCTGTAGAGGACACAAACACCATCCTGAATGTAACTCTACAGGTTACACTCTCCCAGATAATTGACATGGTAAACTCCCACAGTGCACATAACTGTATGAGTGAAATTGATTCATGCAGATCCATCTGTAATGCTGTTTTGTATTTTATTTTGTTTTGTTTTATTTTTTCTTTTTACTGTTTTAACTGTAATATTCCCCTTTTATGATCACCTTTCTCAATATTTTACAGGATGAGCGAAATCAAATTCTAACTGCATATTTATGGATACGGCAAGTGTGGTTTGATGCACACCTTAAATGGAATAAAGATGATTATGATGGCCTTGATACCATCCGCATACCGGGTAGTTATGTATGGAGACCTGATATAGTTCTCTATAACAGGTAGGTTGGATGGGCATAGAGTTCACAAATTCAGTACTGTATCACGACATTCTGCCCAATATGAAATACACAAGCTAAACATGCTTTGAAGCTGTCATTTGTAGGTGTCTAGGCCTATGTCGGCTGCTTCTTATAGTCCAATAATGCAGCATATACAACAGTCTAGGTAAAAACAAAAACATTAAATTTGAATTTTAGAAAAGTGATTGAAAGTGCAAGAAAGTATTAGGTAAGTAGGTGTAAAGTAATTCCATATAGTGATGCCTCCCATGGTTTAAAAGTGTCATTGAAACTAAAGGATGCTGAAACATTAAACATAATCATGTTATATTATTGAAAAGCTATAAAAACAGACACGATCCTAGTGTACTTGTGCCTTTCCAGTTTGAAACTAATCAAAGCTGTTTTTGTAAAAGACCTATCCAACATTGTTTTTTCAGCAATGATTTCTTTGTTTTTTAGCGCAGATGATCATTTCACTGGTCCCATGGACACCAATGTGGTGATTCGACATGATGGACAGATAATGTGGGATTCTCCAGCAATCACTAAGAGCTCATGCAAGGTGGATGTGTCTTTCTTCCCCTTTGATGCTCAGCAATGCCGGTTCACCTACGGCTCCTGGACCTACAACGGTAACCAGCTTGACATCCTTAATGCAATGGAGAGTGCAGACCTGGCTGACCTGGTGGAAAACGTTGAGTGGGAGGTGCTTGGTATGCCGGCTAAGAAGAGCATTGTTCTATATGGTTGCTGTGCTGACCCTTACCCAGATGTGACCTACACACTGAAACTTAAGAGGAAAGCATCCTTCTATGTCTTCAACCTGCTCATACCATGTGTGATGATCTCTTTTCTGGCACCACTTGGTTTCTACCTTCCTGCTGACTCTGGAGAGAAGGTGTCATTGGGTGTCACAGTGATGCTGGCACTCACTGTCTTTCAGTTACTGGTTGCAGAGATCATGCCCCCCTCTGAGAATGTACCACTAATTGGTAAGAATCAAATCCCAGTATGTGTGATAGTGATGCATTACAAATCTGTTCACAGATTTTCTCATCTTATTTCCTTCCACAGGAAAATATTACATTGCAACAATGACAATGATTACAGCCTCCACTGCTCTGACCATATTTGTCATGAACATACACCACTGTGGCCCTGATGCCAAGCCTGTTCCCAAATGGGCCAAGAAAGTCATTCTGCAGTACATGGCCAGAATGTGCTTTGTTTATGAAGTTGGGGAGAACTGCATGTCACCTCAGCCAGAGAAACAGGAGCCTCCTCCTGTACAGAACACCAACTGCACCATGAATGGTCAGGCGGGACCGGGCAGAGAGGACTGCATCTTCAGAATGGAGAGAGGACAAGAGATAGTGGGACCTATGCCCACAGAGGAAAAAGAAGACATGGATCAGATGCTGTCTCCTATAGGCTCAATCGGGAAGAACCCTACTAGCAACTACAGCTCTTGGAAGAATGGCATTTTTGCAAGTCTGGACTGTGGTGACTCAGGGGAGGGGAGGAGATGCAGGAAGGGAGGAGTGAGTGATGGAGAGAAAAAAGACAGAGAGATTTCCTGCAGCACCCAAAGCAATGAAACACAACTCTTGCGTAACATAGAGTATATAGCCAACTGCCACAGAGATCAGAGGGCCACACAGAAAAGGACTGGAGAGTGGAAGAAGGTGGCCAAAGTTTTAGATCGCTTCTTCATGTGGATTTTTTTCATTATGGTGTTTTTCATGAGCCTTCTCATCATGGACAAAACCATATAACTGCAGACCTTTTCAGAAGGTTTGGTGACAGCATGAAATGCCGTTAATAGCATAAAGATTATTCCAGGTTAGGACAGGAATCATCCAGTATTATCAGATTCTGTAAAAGTTTCTCATATTTGCAGGAATGTTTGAGATTTCACTTCCTATTACAAACCTTTTTGTGAGTAGAATTAAATCTTTGATAAAGTTGTTGTTTATGGACTTTCTCCCCTTGCTATGTGAAAGTTATTCCACTCACCCAAGAAGTGGGAAGTTCTTTTGTCAAATCTATATATTTTATGATAATTATATTTTTTTTCAGTCGTTCACTTTTGAGTTCTTCTTTTAATAAATAAAATACAGATTAATTTCTATACAGGAACTTTTATTTCCCCTTTATTTAAGGTGTTCATAAACTAATATCAACAAGCAACAAATAAATATTATCCGCTGTTGCTTAAGAAATGTCTTATTGTTGCAGGAAAATTTAAAATGTCCACATCCCAGAAAAGAATAAATTAATTTACTGATACAAAATGAAATAGTGAAGTGTTGAAATAAACACACAGATCATTTAAGCAGCAAAAACAGTTACTTGCAGTTTCTTTGAATACTTAATTAGCCACTTGAGACTGACTGCTGAAAAACACAACTTTTGAGCAGAAATAAACATGTTCTCGTCCTGGTTCACAAACCATTTAGGTCTCTATAGGAAAAATTCCCCTTCATAACAAATTTACAGGGTGATTTATTATATATTTGAATTATTTTTTATTTTTTTATGGCTCACCCATTTAAAATGCACTGTGACTTATGCAAGAGGTATTAAAGTGTTAAAGACGCATTGCTCACTTAATGAGACTGGGTATCTGCACTAATTAGCAGGTATCTGTAATGCATGGTTAATTATAGATGTATGAATGAACCTAATGTGTCCCTTTTGTATCCAAAAAGCCTAAATGGTAATGCCCATAATTTTCAAATAGAGGGTCCAAAATGGGACCTCACGAACCGGTGATGTGACAGTAACTTTTATATAGGGCTTTGGAGCGTGATGTCACAGGGGTGGGCGTGGAAAGGATTTTGGCCCAATCTGCCATTTTGGGGGTCTAAGGCACACACAACAGCCATGGTTCGTTCTTGCTGCGTGGTCGGCTGCAATGTTCGATCGCACGACCGGCAAAAGAATAAGCTTGAAAATGGTTTATCTTTTCATTCTTTCCCAACCTGGAAGCGACATGAGGCAGCTCGTGTATCGATGTTACCAAATGAAGGCGTGTAGCCTGGATAGCAGCTGTGAGACGAGCTGATATCCAGTTCTCTTCCATCTCCAAATATCTGTTGGTGCTCCAGACAGTTTCATTCCGGTAAGTTCTAAATATGTTCATATCACTCTTTATAGCCTATTAGTTTTATTTTCGATGCGCTCTGAGGTCATAGCAAATTAGAACAAACATCCTACTGAGTGATTTTGCAGAACTACCTTCTATTTATAGAGTTGCTAATTATTTGGCATTATTGCAGCAAACCAGCCTATGAAATGGATGAAACATCGTGACTGGGTTCCAGCGCTACACAAGGGACTTGCTTCAAACATACCACCATCATCATTATCATGTCACAGAAAGAGGGTTTTTCCTTCAAAACAGTCAGTACCTGAGGCTTTTTTGTGTGGAGCTTATATATTCTCCCTGTTCTTGGGTGAACAGCTTGCTCCCTCAATCCAAAGACACACATGTCAGGTTGATTGCAGAGATTAAAATCAGCTGAATAGCCCTGTGATAGACTGGTGATGTGCCCAGGGTTTATCCCACCCCTCACTAAAATAGGCTCCAGCCCTCCTCCAACCAAAATCTGACAAAGCAGTTAAGTCAAAAGCAGTTACTATGGTTATGGTGGTGTCCTGAGAAAGTAAGGCCTCCAGTGAACCCCGAGGGTTTCAATGCTCTTTTAATGCTTCACATGGCTTGTTTGACTAATTTCTAAATCCATGAAAATATAGCAGCTGGTATGGGTATAAAATAATTATACTAGCACAAGACCCTTTGATAGAAATTGTGTTACCAGTTTCTCTAAAACATATAACATGTTTATGATGATGCTATTGTAACGCTTATGCATTAACCGTGAAATCTCATAATTTGCAGCCATTATCTTAGCTCTTGGTATAATCCCTCATCTATATGTTTTAGAGAGGGATAGCTCTCTTTAATCTTGACCAGAAAGAAAAATAGTCTCAATGCTTAGTCAGCAGTACTCTGTTCTAAACTGTTAGGAAATGCACTACAATGCAATGTCACATTAACAGAAGTAGAGAAGAATTACAGTAAAATGTCATGGGAAAATAATCTGTCCTGGATAATCCAGGTGCATGTGGCATGCAGAAAGATAAGGAAAGTATTTTGGGGGGATTACAATGATACTTTTTTTTTTTTTTAAATTCAGAAATATATTTTTGGTAAAAAATATTTTCCTTCTATCTGATGGTCCTAATTTGAAGGTGTGAAAGACAACTCCTTGCACACAATGATGCCAAACAATACAGAACAGTGTTGATAATGGATTAGAATGAAGAACTGAATCGATTAAGTTGATCCAAACAGCCATTCACCAAGGAAATATTTTATTACTGGCATTTCTTATTATCTTTAGCCATACAGTAATCTTAGTTGGCTTTTATGAGTAAAATTAGTTAAAAACTCTAAAAGCCTTTTGTTATTAATAAGATATGAAAAAGAAACTTCAGAAGCTTCAGTTAGCGTTAGATGGAAAATAATAGTTGCAAGGGTACATAATAAACAACTGAAAATATATTCCCTATTGGTATATGTACAATAAATACATTTTGTATTGTAATACTCTATTAAAGTAAAAAAAAAACAAAAAACATTACTAACTTTTTGAGCATACGTTTTGGGTTGTAAGTTATTAACAATGACTACACAGAAAACCCCCACAAGCTTACTGAAAACAAATGCATTACTCAGCTCCAAATACATGCATAGTGATACTGATTATAAGGACATTTTTATTTATTTTATGCTCTGTCATAGATATTATTTTAATGGCTTTTCAGCAATCAATCAATAGAAGTGTGTAGGCCTGGCCCCACTTAAAAAAACGGTTGGTAGAAAACATTTAGATTTTAATACATGGGTGGGAGGAAAATTAATGTGTTCTTCATTCTGATGTCTTGTCATTTTATGCTGTTGTTATTGTTATTGAGCTGTTGAAAGACTTTTCAAAAGGAACTGGAACTTATTAAAAAAAAAGGTTAATCTAAAATAGATCTATAAATCTATAAATCGAAATATACCTTTTCGTTGCAACCAGTGAAAACCTTTAATAATACATGTACAAGCCTTATTTTATTTATTTATTTTGTACTAATGTAAGGTGACCTTCGGGGTATTTAAAGGCGTCTATAAATAAAATGTATTATTATTAGTATTGTAAATTGAAGATTAAAAATATTAGGATGGAGTCACTTTTCTTTTCAGTATTTCAGTAATTTTATGTCTTAATGATCTCGTTTGCATTCCATAAATTATTGGATTCAGATTAGCAGGGACAACATGAAATAAAACATATGCAAATTTCCTTAAGTCTGGGTAATTTGGGAAACGATGCAATATAATTGTTAAAAATCCTGACCAGAGCATAATCAGATAAAGAACAAGGTGGCTTGCACATGTTTGCAGTGCTTTGTTATTCAAGTCTTTGTTTTTCTTAATCCAGCAAATGAGAGCAATTCTAAAATAGGTGGCAGCTATGCTTGCAATTGAACTAGTAAACAGCAGCACAGTGAAAAAGAGTCCATAGATGTTGTTTATGGACACGTCCTCACAAGAAAGCTTGAATAGTGATGCATTGTCACAATAAGAATTTTGTATAGTGGATCTGCAGCGGGACAGCCTCACAGTAAGACCTATTAATATAGACACAAGCACTACTGACACCCCCCAGGCAGCTGCGGACAGCCCAACCACAGTTCTGGTTGTCATAATGGAACTATACCTTAAGGGGTGGCATATCGCCACATATCTATCAATTGCCATAATGATGAGGATCATATGTGAAGCCGATCCAAATGTGTGACTTTGAAAAGCCTGAACCACACACTGTTTGTAGGTGATAAACTGTTCGGTTGCCAAGATGTGAGCCATTAGCTGAGGCAGCAGGACTGTGTTACCTATGAGATCATTGACAGACAGGTTACAAAACAGAAAGTACATTGGCTGGTGCAAACTCTTCTGAGAAATGATAAGCAAAAGGACTCCAATGTTAGAAAAAAGCAGGGTGAAGTAAACAAAGAGCAGTAAGAAAAAGAGAGGAAACGTTAACTCTGGAGAAATGTCAAAACCTTGGACCTCCAGAATATCGGTTGAAACTGTTTCGTTTTTTTCCATTCTCTTTACTTAATGGGAAACCTAAAAGAGAAAACACTGACAATGAAACATGATAAGTGTCCCAGTATGTTAAAGCTGAATGAACATACTTATTACACTTTTTTTTCTGCCTGAAAAAAAAAATCAATAAAAATAAAATATGATTAAAAATGCTTCAGGATAACAAAAAAAAAAGAAAGAAAAACAAACACAAAATTTAATTAAATTACACTTTTTAAAAAAAAAAAAAAATTAAAAACACATTACCTTCAATTGAAATATTCAGTAATCAAATTCTGTCTTGTTCTCTTGCATAAAAAAAAACATTTTTCATTCATTTTCAAATATGGTGTGTAAAAAACAACAACAACTAAAACTGACACCAATAAACCATAACCATAAACTAAGGAAAGTACCAACATTTTAAAGTGAAAATGCAGATGTTTTGAAAAAACAAAACAAAACAAAAAAATGCTTAACAAAACCTACAACAATGTGAAGTCACAGTGTTTTAAGCTGCTAGTGTTTCGTACCTTGGCTGTGGAGGAGGGAATCTAATCAGCAGCTACAACTGAGTGACTTTTATGTTCAGGGTGTAACAATTGATATGAATTTACTGGCTTCTCCATTTCAGCTACAGTTCTATATTTCTCGTTGCTCGTCATAGATTCCCACATGAATTGATATGGAGCTTGATATTTAATTTTTGTCTAGATGCAAGAATAAAAGCTAAAACTTTTCCTGCCATACCCTTCGAAAGAAGAAAAAAAATGTTAACAAGCACATTTTAAATTATTAACAAGAATGAGGACCACATATAGTGGTCAGTGTGTATTATCTGTAGAAATTGTACTCTTTCAACTTTTCACTTTATGTTTGTGACCTGCACTCCACCTGCAGTCCTTCCAGACACATGAAGAAAGCAATGGGATATGGAAACAATGTGGACTTCTCCTTCATGGATTTATCATTACCACCAAGTGCAACTAAGTGTTATAGACATATGTGCTGACACAGCTTAACACACTTAATCAAATTAAAACAAAAACAACCATTTAAGTTAGGCCTTATATTATATGGTGGTGCTGGACTTGCCACTGTTTTCCGGGACAGTTTCTCCTGCAGAGCTTTGGACTATGAGACTTTCCCTTTCTTTGAGTCACAGTTTCTTAAGGTCGGTTCATCAAATATATTTTACTGTGTTTTAATCTGCCGCCCTCCCGGCCCAGCTGGTGTTTATATCCAGGATTTCACAGACTTTTTATCCTCCATTATTAAACTGGAGAAAGTCTTGATGATCGGCGATTTCATCCTGCATGTGGATGATCTTAGCTGTAGCATGGCCTCTGACTTGTTATCCATTACAGACTCTTTTAATTTTATTCAGCATGTCTCTGGTCCCACTCATGTTAAAGGCCACACCCTGGACCTCGTGTTTTCTCTTTGCTTAGACATAACTAATCTCTGTGTTAAGGATGTACAAGTGAGTGACCATTCTTGTGTTTTTTTTAACCTTAGCTTCCCTCTGGAAACACCACCATCCAATCTCTTGTTCAATAAGTGGTTCATAAATCAGGATGTTGCCCTGAAGTTTTCTGATTTATTGGATCCTCATGTGATCAGGGGCTGCACTGACGCTGATGCTGCTATGCTGTCAAGGTCTGTGTGGATGAGGCATGAAAGGACCCAAAATGCAGACACAAACGTAGAGGCAAGGCTGAAACTCAAAATGGTGGCTTTATTGCTGAACACGGGAAAAACTAAACTAAACTTGACAATACAAAATAAACTTGGCAGGCTTGGCAAACAGAAAACACAGACATATATAAGGGAGGATGCAACACTGAACACAGGAAGACAGAGGACTTAAATACACACATGAGGTGATCAGGAGAAGTGGCAAGACATGGGGAAACAGCTGACACACATGAACATAACGACATCACAGGGGAAACGTAAAACTAAACACAATGAACACAAGAACACATGACCTCTTTCAAAATAAAACAGGAAACAAAATGAAAAGCAGACCTGACAACATGAACTTAACAAAAGACATGCAGACATGAAACACATGAAGGGCAAGGGAGACTTAACACAGGGGTTGAAAACATAAGAGGAAACTAATAAGCAAATGAACATAGAAAACGTAATGAGCTTAAACATACACTATAAACATCAAAATAAATTAAAACCCAAAATGCTGGGTCAAAAGACCCAGGATCATGACAGTGGTACCTTTAAAAACTGTCATTGCTGCCCCAAAAAGAGCTCATCCGTGGATAAACGATGACATAAGGAAAGTCAAAAGACTCTGTAGGAAAGCAGAACGCCTTTGGAAATCAACTAAACTTGAAGTTCACAGGCTCCACCTTAGGGAACTTTGGGTTTCCCTGCACAAAACCATTACATCAGCTAGATCAGGATATTTTTCTCAGTTGATCTCATCAAACAAGAGAAATTCCAAAGTACTGTTCGAAACCATAAACTCTATTGTTTCCCCCGTGGACCACCCAGTACCTGTGTCCTCTATATGTGAGAGTGATGACTTTCTAAACTTCTTTGTAGATAAAGTTAATAATGTCCGTATGAGCATTGGTTCTTCAATACCGTCTGTTTGTGTCTCTGGTCCACCTCCCCCCCATTTACTGTAAGCCTTTCACTTCTGCTGGATAAAATGAACATCACCACTTGTCCAAATGACATTCTACCTGCTGTGCTGTTTAAAAATGCTCTCTCTGTCATATCTCCAAACTGCGAACTTTTTTGTCTAAATCTGAGTTAGAAATGATTATTCATGCTTTTATTTCTTCTCACTTAGATTACTGTAACAATCTTTTTCTTGTTTTGAGCAAAAAGAACCTTGACCGTCTCCTGCCTATATTTCTGATCTCTTAGAACCTCACACTCCCTCTCTCAGCATGAGATCATCTAATCAAAGGCTGTTGGTAGATCGTCAAAACATCAAAACTAAGAGTTTGAGTGAAAGTGAAAAAACAAACAAAAACACAAAAAAATGCATGCTCAAAAGTTATTCTAAATGTTGAGACAGGTGTTGTTTCTGTTGGGATTCTAAAAATTTGTGAAATTTGTGGCATAGAAATGGTAGCACTGTTTTTTTGATAATATGCAGAGTGATGGTTATAAAGTCTAACAGCTGCTGGGAGGAAGGACCTGCTATTAAGCTCCTTTGTGCACCTATGATTTATTTAGTTTTGACTGAATTACATACAAGAAAAAAAGAGCCCTGTGGCAAGTCCAGGATTTACCCTGCCTCTTTCCATGTATTTCCATGATTTTCCATGTATTTCAATGAGTGCTTTATAAAGGGATAAGCACATGTAAAAATAAATAAATAAATATTTTCAATATTTCACATCTACACTAACATCTGAAAATGAACCAAGGACTTTCACTGGGGCAATTTCAAATTCCCCAAATGTTCCAATGAACCATGTCATCAGATAAGTCAACCACTCAAATAAACAATCAAGCAGAAAAATACCTTATCCTTACATAGAAAGGCCCGAGACAGTAAACTCAACCCATGCCCTTTTCTGTGGAACAGTACTAAAAAAGGGCAAATAATGTAATATGTGGGTCAAATGAATTATCAAAGCAGCTCAAGGGTTCATCATGTCCATTTCCCAGGGGAAGATGATTAGTCCTAATGTCCTTACTGCCCTTTTGTGTGAGTTAAAATTGTCCTTGTTCCCCATTGCCTGCTGTGATCACTTCAGAGCTCTGTTTCAATTAGTATTCTTTCATACTTTCTGGAAAGGCTGAACATTGTAATCATTAAACATGTTTTTTTGTCTTTCTGCATTTTCTGTAAAACATTTACTTCAATATTAATAAATTACTATGTCAGAAGGAACTGTTGTTCCTACAGTGCAAATGAATGTATATAAAAAATAATAAATTATTATAATACTTTATATACTTATGAAAAAAATAAAAATAAACAGTGTTATAGTACCCAAGGTGTAAAAATAATTAACTTCATTTCACAGTTCATGATTAAAGTTTAAAAAAATCAAATGTTCACACATTATTATGTTAAATGCAACTCCACTTAACAACTTGTAAACATCTGAGTCACACACACCTCCCAGGAGTATTATTAAAAAACAATCCTCATTAGCAAGTAAAACAGTATATCATTCTAGACTAGAGGTTTACCATTTGTCCAGGGATTAATTAAAATGTGAGACAGTTAATAACACATCAATTAATCAAACTTCTAAGGGGCTCATTAAATATATGTTTTGACAAAGTAATCAGGCATTTGGCTGATGTAATTCTGCCCAGTTAAAGTGGTTCCAGTTACCATTCATTTTATTTAAGCTGAATAAAAATATATTTTATCATTTCTGTGGCACTACTTTATGGTATAAGGTATTGTTATGCTAATGCAGCAATTATGTTATAAAACAGTTATAACAGTATATAAAATAAATACTTTTAAAGTATTATTTGTAGCACTATATACCAACATATCTTTACTAATAATATATATATAAGACTTTATTGTTTGCCATTTGTATCTATCTATCTATCTATCTATCTATCTATCTATCTATATATATATATAGAGATAGATTTCTTTAAATTTTATATATATATATATATATATATATATATATATATATATATATATATATATATATATATATATATAATTTAAAGAAATCGAACATCAGTAAAAACTGAAAGAAACTTTCTAACCCATCTCACCTTTAACTGAAAGGTAAAGGTGCACCATCTGCACCATCGAGAGCATCCTGGCCAACTGTATAGCAGTCTAGTATAGGAGCTGCTCTTGCCTCGGACCAGAAGGCATTACAGAGGGTCATGAAAACTGCCCAGCGCATTGTCGGAGCACCACTTCCTGCCATAAATGACATCTACAGGAAGCCGTGTCTGAAAAGGGCTGGGAAAATCATCAACGACTCTTTACCCTCCTGCCCTAAGGGAGGCGCTACAGGAGCCTCCGGACTAAGACCACCAGGTCCTGACATCTGACCGACATTAAACTCGTGGACTGATCACACACACACACACACCCACAACCACCTATAACTGAACACACACACAATGGACAAAAACAAACAAATGACCAACTGTACCCTCATACACACAATAATAACATGGACTGAACCACCACTCACAACCACTAGCACTTTATATAATCTCTGTAGGAATTAGCCACATATCTCACTGATCTAAACTGCACTACTGTATAATTCTGTTCAATAATAATTATAGTTCTACAACTGTTTACAACTGTTTATAACTTGTATAGTTCATATTTCTATACAGTTTCATATTTATATCCTGTTCATAGCCTGTACATAGCTTGTACACTCACTACAGTCTGTACATACTTATAGTTATAGCATATTTATAACATACCTTCATACATGTACATAATAGACCCTCATAATTTTTTAAGACCATCATTTTGTACCCTCATACCTATAATAGACCCATTTTTGTAATATGTCTATATATCTATTTCATCGCTAATATATATTTTGTAATATATCTATATTATTGCTAAGCACTTTCTGGATGGATGCAAACTGCATTTTGTTGCCTTGTACTTGTGACATGTGCAATGACAATAAAGTTGAGTTCTATTCTATTCTATACTGCTGTGATAAAAGGCACTGGTTATCATAGAGTCTCATATACATAACTGGAACAAACAGACTGTTTTGTGTCGGAAACATTTTAGTTTATTCCTTATGTTTCCTACATTTAGCCTGTAGTTTACTGGTGGTTATTTTAATAGTAATGCCCTTAACATTAGTTTATTTAGCTAAATTAAGTAAAACTTTTAGTACTTGATTTGGATACTGAATACAAACTTAACAAAAAGATTTTTGTTTTTCTATCTTTGTAAATCCATTAATAATCCCAGAAGTATACATGTCACAGGGTGACGTTACATGTTCTGGTCAAGGTGACTGTAATAAAGCAAGAGAAGCACAACAGTTCGGAGCACTTTAGGCAACATTACATTTGAAAAATGGCACCCTTTATTTCTGTAAATATTAACTTGATTTTAATTATAATGTGAAAATATTTTAGTAACAATGTTTAGTAAATTCACAGTTGTCTTTTTCTAACTTTTTTTCTAACTAGTTTAAAATGGAAAACCAGTCCTTTGACTTTAGTTCCGAGTTAACCCTTGATCCATTTGTTATCCCACCTGGAGGAAAGTATCCTATATTTTTTCTTGGCATTTCAATTTGTATTTTTGGAATTTCCTGCAACCTGACCTTGTTGGCTTTAATCATATTGAACAGAAACCTTCACAAACCCATGTATTTCATCCTATTTAGTCTTTCACTCAATGATCTCATAGGACTATCTGCAATGTTACCAAAAGTACTTTCAGATATTGTTACAGAGACACACAAAATTGACTATCATCTCTGTGTTTTACAGGCATTCCTGCTCCACATGTATGGTGGTGGCATTTTGTTTATTCTTGCAGCAATGTCCTTTGACCGTTATGTTGCTATTTGCATGCCCTTACGCTATAGCTCTGTCATGACACCAAGATTTATTAGTTGTATCATTGTACTAGTTTGGGGCCTCGACTTTGTCTTGATTGTATCACTGTTCTCTTTGCAGGCAAGACTTCCCAGGTGCAAACATGTTGTTATGAATGTGTTTTGTGATAACCCATCTCTCCTGAAGCTGACGTGTGGAAACACAACAGTCAATAATATTATGGGGCTGTTTAACACTGCTGTTATACAAGTTGTAAGCGTATCCATTCAGGCATATTCCTATGTTAAAATTCTCATCGCATGTGTGGTTGCAAGGAAATCAGAAACAAAGGCAAAAGCTGTCAACACGTGTGTCGCACAGTTAGTTATACTGTTCATGTTTGAGGTTGTGGCAACATTCACGATTTTATCTCACAGATTCAAAAATGTTTCGGTTGACATGCAAAAGATCATGGGCATGCTCATATTTACTGTACCTCCACTTCTGAATCCAATCGTATATGGGTTGTATACAAACGAAATACGAAGCACTCTCCTGAGAGTCTTAAAAAATAGAGTATCTATGTGAATATTTGCTTATTGTTAATCAAATCATAAAAATCTTCATCTGATCAGCACTTTGAAAACTGTAAGAGCTACACATGAAGAAGTAATGTAAAATAATGACACACACATGAACAGACACATAAGCCATCTGCATCACTGTGGGAAAATCTGCAGTTTCCTGTATTACAGGAAATATTATTGTGGATTTTTTTGTGTAATGTAGTTTAGCTCAATAACACTTATAAGATGTAGCGATTCTTAAAATATAGAGATAAACATTCATCCCACTTAAAATGAATGAGTGTTGACTACATTGTACTCCAGTTATAAAAACTTGTTGTTACTTTTATCCTGATATTTTTCTTTTGGTTTTGTGATGCGTTTTGTGATGTCAATATATTGACAATATACTGCACATGCTCAATACATCAAAGTACATTTTTCTGATCATCTTTATTATAAATGATAATATATTTAGATTCTATTTTTATACAGTTTTTTGAATTACAGAAAATATACTCATGATCCATAAGAAAAATGGAGAAAAGATGGGAGAAATTTGTGTTGTGGTTTATGTCATGGCCCGTCGGAGTGGCTAGGGATTTTCCAGTGCTTCTGGTGTCCACCCTGTCTCACCTGTATCTCATTCATGAGCAATCAGCAGGAGGGTTATTTTGGCCAGCACTGCCTCGCACGCATCCAGCTACCTCTTAGTGATAACTAGGCCTCCCTTATGGTTAGCTTCATCCCAGTTTTCTTCATGTGCAACTTTGTTTCTATGCGCTTCAGCTCCTGGTCGCAGTCTCACAGATTGACCCTTGGTTGCCATTCTTTTTCCAGCGCTGGTCCTGCTTGCTTTCCTCACCTGCAAACTGCTCTCAGAATCCATAACCTTGCTTACCTGCATGCCCTCCTGCCCATTGTGCCTTTACTAGACCCCTCTGGAGAATCTGGAAAACAGACTTTCCACCGTTTTCAGTGTTCATGCCCTGCTCTGGACACTCCCACAGGTACCCTCCCCGAAGCGTCTCAATTTTGGCCTGCAAAACTCCCTTCAGTCAGCACTCACCTCCAGCTTTCCTCTATCACCTTACCAGTCCAGTAATCTTCCTCTCCTCTGTTTCAGAGTTCTTGTTCTCCACCAGTGACTCCTCGTGATAATCTGCTCTCTGCTGGCGTCTCCTCATATGTATTCATGTTTAGCCAGATTCCACTCTCGCTGTGTAAATAAAGACTTGTGAAAAGTTAAGTGAGTTATTGAGTCTGCTTTTGGGTCTGAATCTTGCTTGAACCTCTGGTTCATGACAGTTTATAAATATATACACATGAAGTTGTTTAGTCACAAAACTAAATAAATAAAAGAGGATCTAACCCCATCGCCTTACCCTTAACCAAATCTCTATGCAGAAGTTGTAAGGGAGGGATATTACTTTTGGTTGTGCAATTTTTTTGACTTTCATTTATAATCTGCTTGTACTCTGAGTTTTACTGAAAAAATCCCATTTTAGAATGCTTTGGTCTCATACAAGTAAACAGTCTGTGTAGAAAACAATGGAGGGCATGCCTTTACCTAAATACAATGTCAAAAACTTCTCTTTTTAACATGTCTTACAACTATTTGTAAACAAGGACCATCAGGTAAAGCTCATCAAAGTTGGTCAGTAGACAGACTGATTGGTTCCCAGATTGCCTTTATGTTAAACTCTATTGGAAGTGGTGTGAGAGAAAGAGCACAATCCTTACATAATCTTTCATTTTTAAGGATTCAAGTCAACCATAAAACACTTGTAAAGTATCTAAACCCCCATGTTAAGAAAAGACCTGACATAGTGTATTGGAATATAGCTTAGACTGACTTCAACAAGTTATATCACTAAAACATAGAATCAGAAGGCATATTAGTCACTTTCAAGTATACTGAGGTTGTGCACTGCACTGGTATTCTGCAGAGGTCTAAGCCTTTGCAGTATTAAAAGTAGATATGGATACAGCCTAGGAAGTGATATAGATTGAGAAGCACAGTTGATAAATCAGGGGTGTCCAACTCCAGGCCTCAAGGGCTGGTGTCCTGCAGGTTTTAGATATCACACTGGGTCAACACACCTGAATCATATGATTAGTTCATTACCAGGCCTCTGGAGAAATTCAAGACATGTTGAGGAGGTAATTTAGCCATTTAAATCAGCAGTGTTGGATCAAGGACACATCTAAAACCTGCAGGACACTGGCCCTTGAGGCCTGGAGTTGGACACCCCTGTCATAAATGAAAGTGAAGAAAAGTCAGGGGCCCCGGCAATAGAAATTACAGAGATGAGAAGGGATAGGAAACAATGCAGAAGACTATGGGCCTTCACAGGAGGCATCACCAGCAAGTCAAGGAAGTTGCTGATGTCAATAAATCCTCTCCATGTATAGGGACTGGCTTAGCGATAAGATTTACAAGTTTATGTAAACAAAGTTGTTTGACAAGTCGTGGGCAAAGAGGACTGGAATGTACTGCAGCTTACTGTAACTGCCGCAGGACTGATGATAGCTTCAATCTCGTATGGTCCAATGTAACATCGAGCGAGCTTATGGGAAAGGTATTTCGAGCCCCAGCTCCGACAGTCTCTGTCATTGTGACCTTGGGCAAGACACACTTCACACTTGCCTACTGGTGGTGGTCAGAGGGCCCTGTGGTGCCAGTGTCTGGCAGCCTCGCCTCTGTCAGTGCGCCCCGGGGCAGCTATGGCTACAATGTAGCTTGCCATCACCAGTGTGTGAATGTGTGTGTGTGAATGGGTGGATGACTGAATGTAGTGTAAAGCGCTTTGGGGTCCTTAGGAACTAAGTAAAGCGCTATACAAATACAGGCCATTTACCATTTTACCATTTTAAAGGATGTTCAGCCCCCTCTTTCCATTTCCCTAGTGCCAACTTCACTGCTAACATCTCCTGGTTGGCCACATCAGGATGGAGTGGACATGGACACAGTGCTCCTGGGGGGTTTTGAAGAAAGTCAGGATAACCTCAAGACATACGAACACAAAGATGCTCAGAAAATCTCTTAGAATGTCATTCACTAATACCAGGAAAACCACTGGAGCGTTAATGAGGATAAAGTTGTATATTGAATGTGGTTTTTCATTCATCTCCGCTCCTGGATACAGACCAGATGATAGGCAATGCGTAAGTCAAGTTTAGTAAAAATAAAAAGCTGACCTGTTGATATGTTGTTGATGTTTGTGTAGGTAATTAATGACATGATATAACATTTCTGATCCTTGATAAATCCGTTGTGAGGCAGTGGTTAAGACCATGCGAATCTAAAGAGGAACTTTAAGATAACACCTAATACTCCAGAGAACTGCCTGCTGTTCAGAGTCACGTCTATAAAGCCTTTAATCCCCATGAATCTTTTACTAGGTTGTCATGGCCAGCACTGACATAACTGGATAAAGATGAGTGCTTTGTGTGTATGTACAATGTTGTGCATATGTACAATGGTTTGTCTTCTTTGAAGCGATTGACTCCTATATATATATGTGTGTGTTGTATGAGCTATTTAAATTTAAGGTCAAAACATTCTAAGTTTTTTTTTTATGAGTGCAAATTATATGACATGAAATGTATATGAAGTTCTTTGGAGAGGGACGATAGAGTTTGTTGATTATAACTGAACTGTAACATTTAATCCTATGTCTTCTTTTTATATATTTTCTATTATGTCCTTTGAGGTACGTAAATATTGTTTTGCTCATTAGCAAAGAAGTGATGATTGACTTCTCAATTTTATAGTATGAAAAAGCAACAAAATGAACAACCAATACAACACATCCTCTTTTTTACAGATTAATGTCTTTAATCTCTCTTCTGAGAGTGTTTTTCCTGCATTTCTTTTTGCAACTCTGAGTTACATGATCATACTATTTTGCAACCTTACTCTAATCCTCACCATTATGCTGAATAAATCTCTGCATCAGCCAATGTACCTAATTCTGCTGAATCTTCCTATTAATGACCTTATAGGTTCATCAGCTCTCTTTCCACAGCTCATCAAAGAAATACTGAGAAACAGTGGGATAATGCAATACTCAGCTTGCGTTGCTCAAGCTTTCTTTATCCATATCTATGCAGCAGGCACTGTGTTCAATCTGAGTGCAATGGCATATGATAGATACATTGCCATATGTTACCCACTGCAGTACAGTACTGTGATGACTAATGCCCACATCATGAGAATAATCACCATTGTATGGATGAGTTGTTTAGTTTTAATTGCTGTGCTTTTTTTCTTACTTTTGCGTTTGCCTCGTTGTCGATCTGAAATGACAAACCTCTATTGTGATAATGCATCTCTGTTGACTTTGGTCTGTGCTGACACAACTATTAACAATATCTATGGGCTTTTGATAAGTGCTTTTTCACAATTGGTGGCTAATGGAATTGTTTTCTACACATATCTCCGGATCCTCATAACTTGCTTTAGATCTAAACGATCAGATACAAAAGCCAAAGCTCTGCAGACATGTGCTACACATTTGATTGTTTTTCTCTTGTTGGAGTGTCTTGGTCTTTTCACCATCATATCATATAGACTAAATAATGTTTCACCCCATTTCAGAAGATTTATGGGTTTGTCAACTTTAATTTTCCCCCCAACACTGAATCCAATCATCTATGGTTTGAAAACAAAGGACATTCGAGAAAAGGTGTTGAACTTTTTAAAGAATAGGATCTTTTCATCTTAATGCACTTTTTTCAAAAGAATCTGATGTAACATGCTGAAACATTTTAAATGTTTTATTTTCCCGTATTTATCCTGCTGTCTGACATTAATTCAGTCACTCTGTCGAGTCTTTTAAAAAATGCTGATTAAGTTTTCTGATGACAGATATTGTAATGCTTTTTGAAAGAATGTAGGTTATTACTTTATTTTTTAGTTATTGCTTGTCATTATATTCTTTTGCATAAAAAGTAAATGGAAACTTCCAATTACACTTTTTTCTCGTTGTGTGACTGTTTTCACAAAAATCAAATAAACACTTTATTTTCATAGAATATGAACTTTTATACTTTCATATACATTGTATATTATCAATCATCTTTTCCCATTTTAATATCTGTATTATTATTAGTATTATTGTTATAACTAATACTACTATTAATAATACAACAATTTAAATATATAATTCGATCATTTCATTTTAATGTCTATTATATATTCAGTACATTGTTTATGTGAAGTGTGCTACATAACTAAGACTGGTTTAAACATATATCTGTCATGATCCGGCTGTGTGCAGGGAGGAAATGGACCAAACGCAAACTCACTAGAAACAGGATTGAACTCAAAATGGCAGCTTGTATTGCTGAACAAAGAACGTCTACAAAACCTAAACTGAGATGAATCTAACAAAACACACACAGAGAGACACAGGGAGCGGCTAACTAAATACTCAGAAAACTAAAGAGAATACAAGAAAGGCAAACTAAGACACTAGACTAAAGAATAAACTGGGGCAACAAAGAGAACTAAGATCATAATGCAAAAACTCAGAGACACAAGAAACTCAAAACACTGGGTCACCGACCCAGGACCGTGACAATATCTATCAATAACATCTTAATTAAGGCTCCTTATTACATTTCTCTTCTTTAAATCTCCAGTTTAGAGGAATAAACATCAAGTAGAATGTCAGTAATTTTAGTAACTCACTATGACTTTAGTTTATATACAATAAATCTTTGTCCTAAATCTCCTCTCGACAGGTTAATATCATTTTTATTGCTGATTTTTTTTCCATCGTAATCATTTTCACTAGAATATTTTATGACAGACATATTTTACTAATGCACACTGCTAAAAACAAAACAAAACAAAACAAAATAAAACAAAACAAATAAAAACAGGACCAAATGACCCCCTGTCTTTTGTGTGATACTGGGCTATATATATATATATCAGGCTATTTGACAAATTGTATATTTTTCTGGATAATAGGATGACAACATAATACTCATAAATAATTACCATGTTTATCACCATTCATCCACAAGTTTCTGTGTTGTCAGTGGTCCCCTGGGAAAAAAAATGAAATGGTAAAAGCTCAACCTTTGGGGCTGAAATACCTTCAATAATTTAACTTTGGGGACTCAAGTGGATTAAATTATTTATTCATTTATTTTGTTTTTGACAGGTTTACAAGTACTGCAATTAAATGGGTAACTGGGAATATTACTGAAGTTGCCATTGCTGACCCTATAGTGTCCATACAGACTGTTATCAAGTCCTATCCACTTCATTAGCTCTCTATTAAAAATATTCCAACATTTCTGTGAGCATTTTGGTCTAGCTTATTTCTAAAGAAGGAAGGAAAAAAATAGGGTGGCGTTGTACATAAAAGATCTTCACCACTGTTTCCTGCCAAGAATAGATGATGTTAGGGTTCCAAGCATAAATGTCAGAACACAGAGCACATACTGTTTTTTGCAATGTTCAATTAGAGCGATTATGTCTGATTTCCACGTGCACGTTTGTGCATGTCCTTAGTGAGATGATAATACATTTTTGATTCTTCACATACCCTGTGAGGCAGTGCTTAAGTCACAACTAACAATCTAAAGATGAGCTTTAAGATAACAACCAATACTCCAGAGATCTGCCTGCTGTTCAAAATCAAACCCATAAAGCCTTGAATGTTTTATCGGGTAGTCACAGGCGGCACTAACATAAGTCGATAAAGATGACTGCTTTGTGTGTATGTGGTTTAGATATCATTTTTAATTGTGCATTGAAGTGAATGAATGCTTTTTTGCTATTTTGCTGTTTCAGAGTTCTCGTTCCACTCGCATTCTCCGCCAGTGACTCCTCGTGATGACCTGTTGTTACGACCCGGCTCTGCTAGGCGACAGGGGATGTAACATAAATGAGCCCAGAGACAGGAGGGTTACATAAAAAGAAAAACATAAGGTTTATTAACACAACCGAAAACCGTTAGTGAAACATCTCACTAGGCAATAGGGTGATTTAAACGAACATAACAAACAACTCATATATTCAAATAACACTAATAACACCAGTAGAACACTACTCATCTAAACATCTCACAGGCAGTTACTAAACACAAAGGTTGCAAACATCAGCAATACAAAGACAGAGGCAAAGGCAGGAGGGACAGTCTGCACAGAGGCCGTAACACCTGTTCTCTGCTGGTGTCTCCTCATGTGTATTCATGTTTAGCCAGATTCCACTCTCGCTGTGTAAATAAAGACTTGTGAAAAGTTAAGTGGGTATTTGAGTCTGCTTTTGGGTCTGAATCTTGCTTGAACCTCTGGTTCATGACAGTTGATAAATATATACACATGAAGTTGTTTAGTCACAAAACTAGATAAATAAAAGAGCATAGTTTTTATACATGCATAAAATAAATCACAATTAGTAAGAAGCACTTTACTTTTTAAATTTTATATATTGCAATGTAACTGCCTGTGACCTGCATGAGCACATAGATGCCTTTAACTGTCAAACAGCTTGCCATGAAGCCTCTGTCTGTAGCCTGCTGTGCTGACTCTATCCCCATCGCCTTACCCTTAACCAAATCTCTATGCAGAAGTTGTAAGGGAAGGATATTACTTTTGGTTGTGTAATTTTTTTGACTTTCATTTATAATCTGCTTGTACTCTGAGTTTTACTGACCAATATCATTTCAGAATGCTTTGGTCTCATACAAGTAAACAGTCTGTGTAGAAAACAATGGAGGGCATGCCTTTACCTAAACACAATCTCAAAAACTTCTATTTTTAACATGTCTTACAACTATTTGTAAACAAGGACCATCAGGTAAAGCTCATCAAAATTGGTCAGTAGACAGACTGATTGGTTCCCAGACTGTGTCACGGGTAATGGGAAAATACGGACTCAGTCCCGGAGCTCTGGATGCAAAGTACACAGTGCGTTTATTTACAGTGCCCAAAAACAGTCTCAAAACACAAAGTGAAGTGCAAAGTCCAACAGTGATCTTCTCCAAACTCCCAGTGGTGCGCAGGTGAGTTTCCAAAGTGATTATCCGAGTGTGTGTTCTCCTCCGATAGCTTAATTCCGCGGGCTCCTTCTCTCCAACCTCCAGCTCCGTATCTCTTCCTCCTACAAATGAGCAAAAACAACAGGTGAGGAGGCTAGCCGGCTAAAGCTAAGTTGCAAGTCACAAAACACTCTTTACTACCACGCTTCAAGTACAATCCAGCGTCAACTGCCATCTGGACACACAGTTAAATACCTCAGCCCACAACGAAGGATGATTAGTCACAGCTGGGTGGCAAATTAGGTGCAGGTGTGTCAGCCGCTGGGTGGAGGAGGAGGAGGAGAGAGAGAAAAACACACACACACATACACACACACAGGCAGGTCGCCCTGGGAAGGACCGTCCGACCATGACAGACTGCCTTTATGTTAAACTCTATTGGAAGTGGTGTGAGAAAAAGAGCACAATCCTTAGATAGTTATTTAGTAATCTTTCATTTTTAAGGATTCAAGTCAACCATAAAACACTTGTAAAGTATCTAAACCCCCATGTTAAGAAAAGACCTGACATAGTGTATTGGAATATAGCTTAGACTGACTTCCACAAGTTATATCACTAAAACATAGAATCAGAAGGCATATTAGTCACTTTCAAGTATACTGAGGTTGTGCACTGCACTGGTATTCTGCAGAGGTCTAAGCCTTTGCAGTATTAAAAAGTAGATATGGATACAGCCTAGGAAGTGATATAGATTGAGAAGCACAGTTGATAAATCAGGGGTGTCCAACTCCAGGCCTCAAGGGCTGGTGTCCTGCAGGTTTTAGATATCACACTGGGTCAACACACCTGAATCATATGATTAGTTCATTACCAGGCCTCTGGAGAAATTCAAGACATGTTGAGGAGGTAATTTAGCCATTTAAATCAGCAGTGTTGGATCAAGGACACATCTAAAACCTGCAGGACACTGGCCCTTGAGGCCTGGAGTTGGACACCCCTGTCATAAATGAAAGTGAAGAAAAGTCAGGGGCCCCGGCAATAGAAATTACAGAGATGAGGAGGGATAGGAAACAATGCAGAAGACTATGGCCCTTCACAGGAGGCATCACCAGCAAGTGAAGGAAGTTGCTGATGTCAATAAATCCTCTCCATGTATAGGGACTGGCTTAGCGATAAGATTTACAAGTTTATGTAAACAAAGTTGTTTGACAAGTCATGGGCAAAGAGGACTGGAATGTAGTGCAGCTTACTGTAACTGCCGCAGGACTGATGATAGCTTCAATCTCGTATGGTTCAATGTAACATGGAGCGAGCTTATGGGAAAGGTATTTCGAGCCCCAGCTCCGACAGTCTCTGTCATTGTGACATTGGGCAAGACACACTTCACACTTGCCTACTGGTGGTGGTCAGAGGGCCCTGTGGTGCCAGTGTCCGGCAGCCTCGCCTCTGTCAGTGCGCCCCGGGGCAGCTATGGCTACAATGTAGCTTGCCATCACCAGTGTGTGAATGTGTGTGTGTGAATGGGTGGATGACTGAATGTAGTGTAAAGCGCTTTGGGGTCCTTAGGAACTAAGTAAAGCGCTATACAAATACAGGCCATTTACCATTTTACCATTTACCATTTTAAAGGATGTTCAGCCCCCTCTTTCCATTTCCCTAGTGCCAACTTCACTGCTAACATCTCCCGGTTGGCCACATCATAATTTTTCTCTGCAGGAGGTGACAGAAAAAGGCACAAAATTGTAGCTTTCCTATTAGTCCACAACACTGGGAACAGAGAACAACCCTGACTCCAGAGTCTGATGCAACTATGATAAATGGTTTTGTGGTATCTGGGTGGATCAAAACAGGTGTTTTAGGAAGACAAAGGCAGTTTTGGCTTCAGTGGACAAGACAGACGGGACTTTGGTGGAGGTGAGGTGTGGTGGGTGCTTGTGTGACGTGGAAGCGAGCCCTTCACTTACAGGTCGATCTTCACCTGTCCTCCTGCCAAAATATAACCCAGAAACTGACAGAAGAGTGGAACAAATTTCTCGGCCTTGACATAGAAGCGGTTCTCGAGGAATCATTGCAGGATGGAGTGGACATGGACACAGTGCTCCTGGGGGGTTTTGAAGAAAGTCAGGATAACATCAAGACATACGAACACAAAGATGCTCAGAAAATCTCTTAGAATGTCATTCACTAATACCAGGAAAACCACTGGAGCGTTAATGAGGATAAAGTTGTATATTGAATGTGGTTTTCCATTCATCTCCGCTCCTGGATACAGACCAGATGATAGGCAATGCGTAAGTCAAGTTTAGTAAAAATAGTTTCTATGTGCTTACAGATAATCTTGAAAAACTGATAAAATGATGAAAGCTGACCTGTTGATATGTTGTTGATGTTTGTGTAGGTAATTAATGACATGTTATAACATTTCTGATCCTTGATAAATCCGTTGTGAGGCAGTGGTTAAGACCATGCGAATCTAAAGAGGAACTTTAAGATAACACCTAATACTCCAGAGAACTGCCTGTTCAGAGTCACGTCTATAAAGCCTTTAATCCCCATGAATCTTCTACTAGGTTGTCATGGCCAGCACTGACATAACTGGATAAAGATGAGTGCTTTGTGTGTATGTACAATGTTGTGCATATGTACAATGGTTTTTCTTCTTTGAAGCGATTGACTCCTATATATATATATGTGTGTTGTATGAGCTATTTAAATTTAAGGTCAAACGTTCTAAGTTTTTTTTTTATGAGTGCAAATTATATGACATGAAATGTATATGAAGTTCTTTGGAGAGGACGATAGAGTTTGTTGATTATAACTGAACTTCTTTTTTATATATTTTCTATTATGTACTTTGAGGTACGTAAATATTGTCTTGCTCATTAGCAAAGAAGTGATGATTGACTTCTCAATTTTATAGTATGAAAAAGCAACAAAATGAACAACCAATACAACGCATCCTCTTTTTTACAGATTAATGTCTTTAATCTCTCCTCTGAGAGTGTTGTTTCTGCATTTCTTTTTGCAACTTTGAGTTACATGATCATACTATTTTGCAACCTTACTCTAATCCTCACCATTATGCTGAATAAATCTCTGCATCAGCCAATGTACCTAATTCTGCTGAATCTTCCTATTAATGACCTTATAGGTTCATCAGCTCTCTTTCCACAGCTCATCAAAGAAATACTGAGAAACAGTGGGATAATGCAATACTCAGCTTGCGTTGCTCAAGCTTTCTTTATCCATATCTATGCAGCAGGCACTTTGTTCAATCTGAGTGCAATGGCATATGATAGATACATTGCCATATGTTACCCACTGCAGTACAGTACTGTGATGACTAATGCCCATATCATGAGAATAATCACCATTGTATGGATGAGTTGTTTAGTTTTAATTGCTGTGCTTTTTTTCTTACTTTTGCGTTTGCCTCGTTGTCGATCTGAAATGACTCACGTTTACTGTGATAATCCATCTCTGCTGACTTTGGTCTGTGCTGACACAACTATTAACAATATCTATGGCCTTTTGATAAGTGCTGTTGCACAATTGGTGGCTAATGGAATTGTTTTCTACACATATCTCCAGATCCTCATAACTTGCTTTAGATGTAAACGATCAGATACAAAAGCCAAAGCTCTGCAGACATGTGCTACACATCTGATTGTTTTTCTCTTGTTGGAGTGTCTTGGTCTTTTCACCATCATATCATATAGACTAAATAATGTTTCACCCCATTTCAGAAGATTTATGGGTTTGTCAACTTTAATTTTCCCCCCAACACTGAATCCAATCATCTACGGTTTGAAAACAAAGGACATTCGAGAAAAGGTGTTGAACTTTTTAAAGAATAGGATCTTTTCATCTTAATGCACTTTTTTCAAAAGAATCTGATGTAACATGCTGAAACATTTTAAATGTTTTATTTTCCCGTATTTATCCTGCTGTCTGACATTAATTCAGTCACTCTGTCGAGTCTTTTAAAAAATGCTGATTAAGTTTTCTGATGACAGATATTGTAATGCTTTTTGAAAGAATGTAGGTTATTACTTTATTTTTTAGTTATTGCTTGTCATTATATTCTTTTGCATAAAAAGTAAATGGAAACTTCCAATTACACTTTTTTCTCGTTGTGTGACTGTTTTCACAAAAATCAAATAAACACTTTATTTTCATAGAATATGAACTTTTATACTTTCATATACATTGTATATTATCAATCATCTTTTTCCATTTTAATATCTGTATTATTATTAGTATTATTGTTATAACTAATACTACTATTAATAATACAACAATTTAAATATATAATTCCATCATTTCATTTTAATGTCTATTTATATTCAGTACATTGTTTATGTGAAGTGTGCTATATAACTAAGACTGGTTTAAACATATATCTGTCATGATCCGGCTGTGTGCAGGGAGGAAATGGACCCAACGCAAACTCACTAGAAACAGGATTGAACTCAAAATGGCAGCTTTTATTGCTGAACAAAGAACGTCTACAAAACCTAAACTGAGAAATTATTAATGAGATATACTTCAAAGACTTTTTCTGAATAAAAGTAAAATTTTACATATCTACTTCTATGTGAGGACTTACTTCATGCAAAATGCTCCAACAGCTAGCCTCGTGGGGCATCTTTGGCTTATATAAAGAACAACATCATCATCATTGGTAATTACAGCACTGTAAGGGTGAAGTTAGGGTGATGCAAGGCTTCAGGAAAAAACAACAACACAGGTACAACTAACTTTGTGTTTCATAATCAAATTGAAATTGCTTGTTAATTTATGATAATTTATTTTAACTGGAGAAATTTGATACAGATTTTGACAAGCAAGAGGAACATATTATTTTCCATAAGAAAGGAAACAGTTTAAAGATTGTATAATTATGTATACTAATTCATCTACAAGTAGCCTTCTAACACTGCAAACACTGGGCTTATCTAGCACAGATATCTATCCAGCATTTGTATTTGGAACACTTACCTATTTAATTATTATGTTTGCCAATTTGTTGGTGTTAACAGTCATCGCTATGAATAAAAAACTACACAAGCCCATGTTTATCCTGCTGTTCAACTTGCCCATTAGTGACATAGTGGGTGCAACGGCTTTTTTTCCTCATCTCATTTTTAGCATTGTGGCAGAGAACAGACTTATTTCCCACCATGCATGTATTTTTCAGGCTTTTCTGATTCATGTTTATGGTACAGGAAATTTGCTCATCTTGAGTGTCATGGCATTTGACAGATATATTGCTATATGTTTTCCACTGAGGTATACAACCATTATGAATTCACATAATTTAATGAAAATGATTGTTATAACATGGTTCATAAATTTGTCAATGATGTTTACATTGTTTATTCTGCTTGCACGTTTCAAAACATGCAGAACAAACATTGTAGATTTTTTCTGTAACAATCAGTCATTAGTAAAATTAATCTGTGAAGACACCAGTGTGAACAACTACTATGGATTAGCAACTATATTCCTGCTTATGGGAGGCCCGTTGGCACTAATTGTGTACACATATGCACAGATCTTGCGTACATGTGTCATCACGAATCATACAGATGCCCGGCAAAAAGCCATTCAGACATGTGCTACACATTTAATTGTTTTCTTAAGCTTACAAATCAACACTGTCTTTGCATTGATTTCTCACCGCATCGACAGCTCGTCCCCTGTTCTGAGAAGAGCATTTGGTGTGTCTGTTCTAATTTTTCCCCCTTTCCTTGATCCTATTATATACGGACTGAAAACTAAAGAACTAAAGCAATGCATAGTAATGTTTCTAAAACGAAATGTGGGTTTAACAATGTAGCCACTTTTCCGATTGAATGTGCTGTTTACATATGTCTTTTTTATTCTACAGAGTAGGTTAACTGTTTCAGTTGATAAACTGATTAAATCTTGATTGCTTTTTATCAAATTATTTAATTACAATCTAACTGACATAAGTTAGTCCTTTGAATACTAAGTTTCTTCTGAGAAATCTTTTCTTGATCTCCTCTGTGTTGTATTTTTTCTTCTCTTTTTTTGTAAATCAAAGACCACGAATGAATCTTAAGAATAATCTTTATGCAAAAATAATGATAAAATAATAATAAATAAAAATTACAAGATTAACACATGCAGTTACTTTAGAATAATATAGAATTGTGAACTTCTGCTCATGTTCATTATAATTATTTTAACCTCCTGCCTAGTGACTGTTATGAAATTAATCTAATATTGATTTCAGTGATATTGGAATTTATATTCAATGTATATTGCAAATAAGTAAATGCATTTAGTAATATGTGAATCATATATTTTGTTCTTTTTTTTTCTTTTTTATACTAATTCTTATGGAATTCGTATGAGTAACATGTTTATTTGTGTATTTATGTTTTCACGTTTTCGATTTTATCATTGTGCTTGTGTCAGAATAAAAAACTCCTGAAATTTCATCGTTGACTCCATATGATAACATGATAAATAGACAAGAAATAAGGAAAAAGAACTGAAGTTTGTTTTAAGATAAGATACGATGAAATAAGATAAACCTTTATTACTCCCACACCTGGGAAGTTTGTTATACCTGGGAAATTTGTTATGTTTTTTTTTTAGCCCCTATGATACTTCGTTTTAAGTTAACCACAGTATACCTACTGAAAGTACTTTCTATAAATGCAGAGTTATAGTTTATTTCTTGTCTCCAGAGCACGTCTGTAAACTTTGGTAATTTCTTTATTAAACAGGAATACAGAACAACTGAAGAAGTCATGGGTAGTTAAATACAAAACTGTAATAAGAAAACAGATCAAGCATTTTGTAAAGACTGATCACAGATGCACTGATGCACAGTGTCATGGCCCCAACAGAAAATATCACACATTTGACGACAAAGCCCGTTAACAGAGTTTGGTATTTAGGTCATTACTGAGTTTGTTAATTAGTGTTTCACCCAAAATATATATTTCTGTTTATACACAAACACACTGCCTTTTCTGTACCAGCAATATTGTCAAAGGGGCCTGGAGCCCAGTATGTGGGAGTGAACTCAAGCACAAACACCAAACAGAAACAGCGATAAGATTTACAAGTTTATGTAAACAAAGTTGTTTGACAAGTCGTGGGCACAGAGGACTGGAATGTACTGCAGCTTACTGTAACTGCCGCAGGACTGATGATAGCTTCAATCTCGTATGGTCCAAAGTAACATGGAGCGAGCTTATGGGAAAGGCATTTCAGTGGATTGTCTTTAGCAGCAAGCCATACCCTTTGCGCAGGCTGGTTCCTGGGAGCAGGTGTCCTTAGGCTGTCTGCACAGCAGAACTGAAGATTGCTCGATCTGAGTAGCGCCTTCTCGGTCCAGATGCGTTAACATTGTTGCAGATGGTGTGGAGGGAGAAGGTGAGCCTTGGCTTACAGAAACAGAGGTGTCTTCGAAGCGTGAGAGACCAGTTGCAGATGGGGTTAGTGTGTTTTGTGTGTATGCCCAGGGAAGATGCGTAGACCATATTGGTGGTTTTGCGTGGTGACACAGCAGAGAGCTGATTGCAGTTTCTGTTTGAGATGCTCGGTTTGGCCATTGGTTTGTGGATGATAACCGGAGCTGAGGCTGACCTTTTCTCCATGTGCTGAGTCGAAGGCTTTCCAGAACTGAGAAGTACACTGTGGACCTCTATCAGAAACAATTTCCATAGGTATCTAGCTTGAACTTCCTAGAATCTGGATGGTAAGAGACTGATAATTTGAAGTGAGCAAAAACAAAGACTATAGACTGGCTTGACAGACATTAATTTTTTTAGCCGTTCTTAAATAGGTTAACTTTTTATGGTCTGTCCAGATGGTAAATGGATGTTCAGCCCCCTCTTTCCATTTCTCGAGTGCCAACTTCACTGCTAACATCTCCCGGCTGGCCACATCATAATTTTTCTCTGCAGGAGGTGACAGAAAAATGCACAAAGTTGCAGCTTACCTATTAGTCCAGAACACTGGGAACAGAGAACAACCCTGACTCCAGAGTCTGATGCAACTACTTCTATGATAAATGGTTTTGTGGTATCTGGGTGGATCAAAACAGGTGTTTTAGTAAGACAAAGGCAGTTTTGGCTTCAGGACTTTGGTGGAGGTGAGGTGTGGTGGGTGCTTGTGTGACGTGGAAGTGAGCCCTTCACTTACAGGTCGGACCTTGGCTGGGTCGATCTTCACCTGTCCTCCTGCCAAAATATAACCCAGAAAGATGACAGAAGAAGAGTGGAACAAATTTCTTGGCCTTGACATATAAGCAGTTCTCGAGGAATCATTGCAGGATGGAGTGGACATGGACACAGTGCTCCTGGGGGGTTTTGAAGAAAGTCAGAATATCATCAAGACATACGAACATAAAGATGCTCAGAAAATTTCTTAGAATGTCATTTACTAATACCAGGAAAACTGGAGTGTTAATGAGGATAAAGTTGTATATTGAATGTGGTTTTCCATTCATCTCCGCTAGTGGGTACTTATTTTTAATTGAATATTGAATAGTTTTTATTATCTTATTTGTTATCAGCCTCCTCAGTATTGCAAATATGTGTCTACGGCTCAGCAATGCTTGGCTTTTGTTGTTTCACATGTCACTGCCTCTGTGTCTGTCAATATGCAGAAAGGAAAAAAAAAATTAGGAAAAATAGACAAAAAAAGACCAATTATTAATTGAACAATCTGAATATCTAATCCAATCATTTAATTTTAACATCTTTTTTAGTGTATAGTTTTTTAAACTATGTTAAAAAAAACATTCCCTACTTGCCCCTGTGGGCGGTCAATTTTTCAAGCACGAGTCCTCTACCAGAGGCCTGGGAGCTTGAGGGTCCTGCGCAGTATCTTAGCTGTTCCTGGGACTGCGCTCTTCTGGACAATCTCCGCTGTTGTACCTGGGATCTGCTGGAGCCACTCGCCTAGCTTGGGAGTCACTGCACCTAATGCTCCGATTACCACTGGGACCACCGTCACCTTCACTCTCCACATCTTCTCGAGCTCTTCTCTGAGCCCTTGGTATTTCTCGAGCTTCTCGTGTTCCTTCATCCTGATGTTGCTGTCATTTGGAACCGCTACATTGATCACTACGGCCGTCTTCTCATGTTTGTCTACCATCACTATGTCCAGTTGGTTAGCCACCACCATTTTGTCCGTCTGTATCTGGAAGTCCCACAGGGGCTTCTTTACACAGCCTGCACCTTGGGTCTTGCCTGGTGTGATAGACCCCAGTCTCTATGGATCTTGTACTCAGAGCTTGTTCTTGTGCTGCCATGATTAGTGCCTCTGTGCTGCTTTCAGTCCAGCTTTGTCCAGCCACTGGTAGGATTTCTGGATATCAGCCACCTCCTCTATCTGCCGGTGGTACATACCGTGCAGGGGCCTGTCCTTCCATGATGGTTCCTCGCCTTCCTCCACTTTCTTGGGTTTCTGCTGCCTGAGGTATTCACTGAGCACGCTGTCAGTTGGGGCCATCTTCGTGATGTATTCGTGGATGTTCCTTGTCTCATCCTGGACTGTGGTGCTGACACTCACCAGTCCCCGGCCCCCTTCCTTCCGCTTAGCGTACAGCCTCAGGGTGCTGGACTTGGGGTGAAACCCTCCATGCATGGTAAGGAGCTTTCTTGTCTTTGTGTCAGTGGCTTCTATCTCCTCCTTTGGCCAGCCTATTACCCCAGCAGGGTACCTGATCACGGGCAGGGCGTAGGTGTTGATAGCCCGGATCTTGTTCTTACCATTCAGCTGACTCCTCAGGACTGGCCTGACCCTCTGTAGGTACTTGGTGGTTGCAGCTTTCCTAGCGGCCTCTTCATGGTTCCCATTTGCCTGCGGGATCCCCAGGTACTTGTAACTGTCCTCTATGTCTGCAATGTTGCCTTCTGGTAGTTTGATCCCCTCCGTTCTGACTACCTTCCCTCTCTTTGTTACCATCCGACTACACTTCTCCAGCCCGAACAACATTCCGATGTCATTGCTGTATATCCTGGTGGTGTGGATCAGTGAATCAATGTCTCATTCACTCTTGGCATACAGCTTGATGTCATCCATGTACAGGAGGTGGCTGACAACTGCTCCATTCCGTAGTCGGTATCCGTAGCCAGTCTTGTCAATTATCTCTATGAGGGGGTTAAGGCCTATGCAGAACAGTAATGGGGACAGAGCATCTCCTTGGTAGATCCCGCACTTGATGGTGACCTGTGCTATGGGCTTGAGGTTGGCCTCCAGTGTTGTCTGCCACATCCCCATTGAGTTCCTGATGAAGGCTCTCAGGGTCCTGTTGATCTTATATAGTTCTAGGCATTCCAGGATCCAGGTGTGGGGCATTGAGTCATAGGCCTTCTTGTAATCAATCCAGGCAGTGCACAGGTTGGTCTTCTTGCCAATTCCTTTCTGTGTCCCGCTCATGTATTGACCCATGTGCCTGTTCATCTTAGCCGATATGATGCCTGACAGCAGCTTCCATGTAGTACTGAGGCAGGTTATTGGTCGGTAGTTGGAGGGGACCGGTCCCTTCTGGGGGTCCTTGGGGATCAGGACCGTCCGACCTTTGGTTAGCCATTGGGTTAGCCTTCGGTTAGCCAGTTGGGGCCACGAAGATGGCCCCAACTGACAGCGTGCTCAGTGAATACCTCAGGCAGCAGAAACCCAAGAAAGAGGGAGACGAGGAACCATCATGGAAGGACAGGCCCCTGCACGGTATGTACCACCGGCAGATAGAGGGGGTGGCTGATATCCAGAAATCCTACCAGTGGCTGGGTCCTCCTTTCCTTGCATCCACACACGACACAAGCCCTTACAGAATGACATGACGCGTGCCACAAGGACACTGTGTGGACTCTGACCTTTTCGAGCGGCAGGAGGCAGCGCTTCCCTTTGGGCAGAGAAGCTCAGGACGAAAGAGCGGCTCTTTCTGTAGAGGGATCAGGTCTTCGACGGGACTCGCCTGGCTCTGGGCGGACCTCGGGGACACCGCAGTCCTCCACCCGCTGCCTCACCTGCACCTGAGCATTCGCCGCTGAGAGTTGGTGTCGCCGCTCACTCTCTCGGCGCTCCGCTCCTCGCTTGCCCACCAGCCGCTTCATTCACGGGACCTACCACCTCGCTGTGCTACGACGACTCCGCCTCCCACATCGGCTCTACGGAGGCTCCCGCGTTCGGCGTCCTGCTTGGAGCAGAAGTGTCCGGTGGTGAGCAAAACCGACTCTTTTTTTTCCTTTCTCCACACTGCAAGCCAGAGACTATTCGCCATTCAACTACATTCTGGACTATCCAATTAATACTCACCATCCTGCCTCCGAAGAGACTGCTCCACCATCCTAGGCCACTGCTAAAGAGATTATCACCGTTAAACCTGATAATTTCTCCCACTCATCACCATTTCCTCACCCATTACTCAACCTTTTTCTGCTAGCAGGGCAGCTCAGATCCTGCCTTCCCCTCCACCTGTTTCACTTTCTCGGGTGAGGGCAGCTAAGGCTCAGCCTGTTCCTGCAGCACCTCCTCAGGTGGCTAGGGCCCAGCCAGCCCCTACTCCTGTGCCAGCTCCCAGGACGAGGGCACCTGTGGCCCAGTCTACCTCCACACCTGTTCCTGTTTCTCAGGTGGGGGTGACTGTGGGGGTGGGGGTCACCAACAGTAGCTCAGTCTCCTGTCCTCGAGTCACCGGCTGCTCAGTCTCCTGTCCTCAGTCATCTCCTGTCCTCAGTCACCTCCTGTCCTCAGTCACCTCCTGTCCTCGAGTCACTTCCTGTCCTCGAGTCACCTCCTGTCCTCGAGTCACCTCCTGTCCTCGAGTCACCTCCTGTCCTCGAGTCACCTCCTGTCCAGTCTGTCGCCCGTTGCCCAATCTCCTATCCAGTCTCTGGCCCAGTCACTCATTCCTCCTCCTGTTCAGTTCCCTGACCTGCATCCACAGCATTCAGAGCCAGCTGTGAGCTCTCCCGCTCCTCAGCCGGTCCGGCCTGTCTACAGCCAGAGGTTTCCGCACCTGCTGGCCCGGCCTGTCTTCAGCCAGAGGTTTCCGCACCTGTTGGCCCTGCAGCCGCTGCTCCGCCACCTTCTCCTCATCCACGTTGGATTCGGCGTCCACCTTCCAGGCCGCTGACTGGACCTTGTAGCCGGCGTGGTCGGCCTCCGGACCCGCTCAGCCGCTGGCCACGCGGTCGCCCACCAGAACTGTTTTGGCTCAGCCGCTGGCCACGTGGCCACCTGCCTAGACCGTTTCATTTTGGACATTTTGGACAATAGAATATTTTAGACAGATATTTACTAATGCACACTGGACAAAACAAAACAAAAAACAGGATCAAATGACCCCCTGTCTTTTGTGTGATACTGGGCTATATATATATCAGGCTATTTGACCTAATTCAATATTTTTCTGAATAATTGGATGACAACATAATACTCATAAATAATTACCAGGTTTATCATCCACAAGTTTCTGTGTTGTCAGTGGTCCCCTGGAAAAGAAATGAAATGGTAAAAGCTCATCTTTTGGGGCTGAAATACCTTCAATAATTTAACTTTGGGGACTCAAGTGGATTAAATTAATTATTTATTTTGATGCATGCTCAATCATCCAGGTAAGTAAATCTCCAAAAGTTGATTCTGTTCATCTGGATGCTACGTCCAGATGAACAGAATCAACTTTTGGAGATAATTATTTATTTTGTTTTTGACAGGTTTACAAGTACTGCAATTAAACGGGCAACTGGGAATATTACTGAAGTTGCCATTGCTGACCCTATAGTGTCTATACAAACTGTTATCAAGTCCTATCCACTTCATTAGCTCTATATTAAAAAATATTCCAACATTTCTGTGAGCATTTTGGTCTAGCTTATTTCTAAAGAAAGAAGGAAAAAAATAGGGTGGCGTTGTACATAAAAGATCTTCACCACTGTTTCCTGCCAAGAATAGATGATGTTAGGGTTCCAAGCATAAATGTCATAACACAGAGCACATACTGTTTTTTGCAATGTTCAATTAGAGCGATCATGTCTGATTTCCACGTGCACGTTTGTGCATGTCCTTAGTGAGATGATAATACATTTTTGATTCTTCACAAACCCTGTGAGGCAGTGCTTAAGTCACAACTAACAATCTAAAGATGAGCTTTAACATAACACCCAATACTACAGAGATCTGCCTGCTGTTCAAAATCGCACCTATAAAGCCTTGAATGTTTTACCGGGTAGTCACAGGCAGCACTAACATAAGTCGATAAAGATGACTGCTTTGTGTGTATGTGGTTTAGATATCATTTTTATTGTGCATTGAAGTGAATGAATGCTTTTGTGCTCTGTTGCCTTTGAGTATTTGAATTCCAGACTACAGGCAAAAATATTATAACATGTTATCATAAATGCATAATATATACACTGTGTAATGCTTAACCGCAGTGTACATGGACTCAGTTGTCCAGCATGAAATTATCATGGTTACAGTTTATGAATAAAATGTAATCATAACTTTCAATGTTTTTTCTTCTTTCTATGATTTTTTTGTTATTATGTTCATTGGTGTGATTGCTAAATTGAAATGCATAAATATTTTCTCCCTAATAAACAATGAAGTGATGATTGATTTCTGAGTTTTATATAGCAAAAGCTAAGAAATGAACAACCAATACAACACATCCTCTTTTTTACAGATTAATGTCTTTAATCTCTCCTCTGAGAGTGTTTTTCCTGCATTTCTTTTTGCAACTCTGAGTTACATGATCATACTATTTTGCAACCTTACTCTAATCCTCACCATTTTGCTGAATAAATCTCTGCATCAGCCAATGTACCTAATTCTGCTGAACCTTCCTATATATGACCTTATAGGTTCATCAGCTCTCTTTCCACAGCTCATCAAAGAAATACTGAGAAACAGTGGGATAATGCAATACTCAGCTTGCGTTGCTCAAGCTTTCTTTATCCACATCTATGCAGCAGGCACTGTGTTCAATCTGAGTGCAATGGCATATGATAGATACATTGCCATATGTTACCCACTGCAGTACAGTACTGTGATGACTAATGCCCATATCATGAGAATAATCACCATTGTATGGATGAGTTGTTTAGTTTTAATTGCTGTGCTTTTTTTCTTACTTTTGCGTTTGCCTCGTTGTCGATCTGAAATGACTCACGTTTACTGTGATAATCCATCTCTGCTGACTTTGGTCTGTGCTGACACAACTATTAACAATATCTATGGCCTTTTGATAGTTGCTCTTTCACAATTAGTGGCTAATGGAATTGTTTTCTACACATATCTCCGGATCCTCATAACTTGCTTTAGATCTAAACGATCAGATACAAAAGCCAAAGCTCTGCAGACATGTGCTACACATCTGATTGTTTTTCTCTTGTTGGAGTGTCTTGGTCTTTTCACCATCATATCATATAGACTAAACAATGTTTCACCCCATTTCAGAAGATTTATGGGTTTGTCAACTTTAATTTTTCCCCCAACACTGAATCCAATCATCTATGGTTTGAAAACAAAGGAAATTCGAGAAAAGGTGTTGAACTTTTTAAAGAATAGGATCTTTTCATCTTAATGCACTCTTTCAAAAGAATCTGATGTAACATGCTGAAACATTGGACATTTTTCACCTTCATTGTCCTCCTGTTATGTGAAATTATATTGTATGTTATTGTTTACTCAGTCACGTCCTTTTCTAACCCTAACACAAAAGCAGTGCACATTAAAATTTCTGAAATCAAACAATTTTTGAAAACAACAATACAAGAAATTAACATCTGATTAAAGACTGAAGGTAATATTTTTTAGTGTGCGTTGTTACTTTATCATTAATGTTTGTCATTATACCATTGTATAAAAAGTAAACGCACACTTGAAGTTAATTTCAATGTTTTTGCTTTTTATGTTGTATGACAATTTTCTAAATAAATAAACAAACACTGTTTAGTAGGTACTACAGCAGTTGGAATAATCATAATGATTGATAATGATAATTTCTGATTTGGTTTTAGAATTATGTTGTCAAATAATGTAACTTAAACAGGTATTGCCCTGCAGATAAGATACTGTTTTTATGCACTGATTATCATCAAATGAGTATTTACCATTGTAATATGTGTAATTAAATTATTATTATTATTATTATTATTATTATTATTATTATTGTAGTTTGCATGCCAGATATCCTTCGGCATGATGTAAAAAGTGCTTGTATGAATGGGTGAATGAGGCATGTTCTATAAAGCGCTACATAAGAACTATTCCCTTTTACAGTATTAAAAAGATCAAATTTACTCATTGAGCATTTTCATGTTTAGCACCAGAATATCACTATTTATCTTATACATAACTGCATGGTAATGATACTACTTGTATAAAATAGGAGAATAGGGAAATGTATTTAAGACTCAGAAAGACTAATTAAAAAGTCTAATCTTTATGCTCTTATTCCAATATTGTAGTACTTAAAGTCTAGAATAAAAAGCAAACTTGTTTGTTTTGGTGTTCTATAGGTCAGCTGTGTGTGTCGCTTCGATATCAACTAACTTGAATTCTGCATTGTCTTTTAAGGCATTTATGAAGTCATTCAAAAGGAAATTGAATTCATTGTAAATTTATTGTGATTGTCTAAACCTGATCTGTACATAATGTGAAGTCTAAGAAATGTGTGGTTCAGTGCTTAAAACATTAAATATACACATAAATTTAAGAGTGATGTCTGTAACTGTTGTACACGTCGCAGATTAAAATTACTTCTTCATATTGCTGGACAATATAGAATATAGTCTGACTACACCAGAGGGCGCCAGAGGGCGCCAGCAATACAATCTGAATTCACATCGACATTAAAACTGAAACTATATGGACTTCATTTCATTCAGCAGTGTACATCTCTCTTTCATTTTGTGTAATCTGCAGCCCTCCAGTGTCTTTGAAGGCACATTAAATGTCTCACAGAACATTACATCTAGTATGGTCTGATTAAACACACACACACACACACACACACACACACACACACACACACACACACACATTACAGTTCAATATTCCATTTCACTATTGCTTATTTTATCAACTGCTATCCTCAATTTTTGTAGAATTACACTTGTTACTCAACTCTAGCTTCTTAAATGTTTGAACACACTTGGCAAATAAATATGATTTTGTTTAAGAACAATTATGTTTTCCATGAGTTTAATACTTGTAGGCTGCTTGATATTAAATCTATCAATAAATAATAATTAAATACAATTTGTACTATAGAAACATTGTGTATTACATTCTCATTACCTTAAGAAAACTCACAGACTTAACTACAAAAAAAATAGACTGACCTCAGTCACATATACTTTGTCTCCACATTGTGGTAAAACTTGATAATGCACACCTTGATATCATGGCTAGACTAAGACTAAGACAAAGAGGATCTACATAGTCACTTTCTATTATAAAGAAACATTTCATAGAAAATTCTTTCATTTCCATTTTTACTATTCTGTAATATTCACTAAAGCAGCAAATAAATAATGTGTGGAAGAGGAAGTTCTGTAATGAGGTAACTAGCCTTCCTGTTGTGTTCGGGTCAAATCTGACTGATTTACAAATTTAAAAATTCATAAATATTGTGTTTTACATCCGACTGCCTCGAGGCCTTACTACATCCTCCATATTATGCACTTGAACATATAAAAGTGATGAGCACCTCTTTCATTGAATTTTGAGTGTTTTAATCAACTTTGTTACATCTGTGGTGTTCCCGGTTAAAAGTGACCGCCATAAGAAATGAATGGGAATCCGACAACATCTGACAACAGCTTTCCACTTTGCCACATTCAATTTTAGGCAAGGCTTTGTGTCATGAGACAGTTAGGTGGCAGGCAGAGAGAGGATCCAAATGGAAGACTAGGTGGACATACTTTAATTGAAAACTCAGCTTTATTACCTGGCAAGTGGCAAGGTCATTATATCATTATATTTGGCAAGGATATTTGGCTAACTAAATGAAAAACTAACACTGGCAAACAAATGGGAGTACACACAACAACAATGAGGGGATATGACGACAACAAACTGATGACACATGAGGTAATCAGGGCGATGGAACACACCGGGGAGCACCAGTGAAATATAATATTAATATGACTAATAAGACAACGAAAGCAAAAGTGAAGATGAGCACAAGACATCTGCTGTGTCCGAATTCAGGGGAAGGATGCTTATAAGGACACTACCTACCTATAATAATAATAATAATAATAATAATAATAATAATAATAATAGATTGGATTTATATAGCGCTTTTGAAGCCACCCAAAGCGCTTGACAATGCCACTATTCATTCACTCTCGCATTCACACACTGGTGGAGGCAAGCTACGGTTGTAGCCACAGCTGCCCTGGGGCAGACTGACAGAGGCGAGGCTGCCATATTGCGCCATCGGCCCCTCTGGCCTACCTACGTCACAAGGTAGTGTCCCTAGACGGACAGGTAGTCAGGAAGTGAGCGGCTGTGGACAGCCCCCTTTTTTTCTCCACAGAAACTTTATTGAACAAACAATGAGTAGTATCCAACATAACAGATGGGCTGTGGACAGCCTCCTAGCCTTAAATTTCGCCCTTACTTGTGTTTTTTTCCGGTCGCTAGCGCCACAGCGCAAAAACTTAAAAATGGACCCAGAAATGTCGTTCCGTTTTAATTTTAATTCTCGAGGAGCTAGAAAAACCCTATCGTCGTCGCCCACATGTTTTGTACCTTAGCCTCATCAGAGACAATCATATCCAGGTTACATAATTTCCTTTAATCTACACGGATTTAGGAATTAGTTGGCTAATTACACGGATAATTGAATAGACCCTGTGCACGAGAAAATGCTAACTTCCTGGTTTAAGACTGGATGTGGGGTTGTACATTTCCGGTAGCTTTACTTTGCGGTCAATCGCTACTGCGAAGATATACTCCAAAATCATGTCCAAAACTCGAAAACGGAAAGATTGCGTTAAGTTACAAAGAGCAGAAGGTGGGAACACTCACCACTGTTGTGTCATAAAAAAATCTAATGATCAATTTTGACGTTTAAAGCGTTTAGATCGATCAGTTGTTTACATCACTCAACACAAGCAGAACTGCATTACAAAATCAGAAGACACATCGTCCACATTCAGAAGCACATCTCTGTATAGTGACTGGTCTTATGATTTAAACATTCAAATGTTCAGCATTCAAACTACAGGTTAAGAATAGTCAAACTAGATGTTTCCCCGTTATGTCGATATCAGCTAGTCAAGTACACACCTACACAGCATGTTAACAAACCGTGAAAAAAGCCACACAAAAAATGAATGATTGCTGGTAAGGGTTTCTATACATTAGTATTTACGAAGGGTATGTTGTGACTTACCTTCAAAATTACAGTGGTCCCTCGCTAATAACGCGGTTCACCTTTCACCTCGCTTCGTGGATTTTTTAGTGCAAGTTTGCATGTTTACTTTTACTTCACATTGTGTCCTGCGTCCTGATCACTGCAGACGATCTCCTCCGTGACGTCTCTCCTGTACAGTACAGAATCGCTGCATCGATCTAGCAGTGTGACTCTGAAGTGCAGTACTGTATGTCCACAATGTCCACGAAACGTTTTGCACCGTCAAAAAATAAAATTGGCTACTTGATTTCACCTATCGCTGGTTATTTTTAGAACATAACACCCGCGATAAACGAGGGACAACTGAGAAATCTAACATTTGAATCCCTTTTCTCTTTTGCTCTGAGGCTCGGGGGAAAAAATATTGACAAGTCGATGAACATCATTTACAGATATATTGGGTAAATGCCCAAGACATCTATAGAAATGTAAATCGCTGCTTCATTCATTCACTTGCTTAACTTGTTTTGGACCGTAAACCAGGCGCGAATAGGACACCGGAAACAAAGCTCCCCACAGGAGTTTCCGCACCGGAACTAGCATATGCTAACGTGCATTAGTCTATTATTGCCAGCGTTGTGCCAAAAAAGTGTTCGCCTGCCAAAACTGATTTCCAAAGTTTCCATGTGTAATATGTGTAATATCTTTATGTATGGTGGTAAATAGACTTCGGTGAACATGGTTTACAAAAGAGTTTTATATATACTATAATTACCTGTTGTTCAAGTATCTTTATAACTCTGGTTATAATGTAGGTACGATTGATATATTTGTTGCACTGTCTGCTGTCATCTTGACCAGATTACTCTTAAAAAATAAATTTGTAATGTCAACAAGATTGTTTGTGAACTGGATAAATAAAGGATATATAAAAGTCACTGCCAAAAACTGATTGCAGCTTCTAACTTGTTACAGGAATGTTGCTGGTGGCTCAAAGTGACTTGATATCATTAATGAGGGATACATTTGACATATGTTTCACGTATTATAGACCAACAAGTTATTCATAGCAGGCAGGTTAAATACCAGCAATCAGTTTAGGGCAAAAACCGGAAATCAGTTTTTGGCAGACGATCATTTTTTGCCTCAACATCGGTCATTCTTACACATGTACTGTATCATATAAAATATATAAACTAAATATCTTTGAAACGTATAGGATCTAATCTTTTGTTTGTTTTTTTACATAGCACTTTATCAAACTGTTGTCTGCTACAGAGTTACAAGTATTATACTAATAATATAGCATCCACCATCTCCTGCTTGCATATTTCTGAAAACATCTTAGTGGTGTGGCAGTGTGGGAGCTGTTGTCTGAGCCAGCCCTGCAAACCCTGTGGATGGACGATGCAGTGGACAGTGGGAGGAAGCATCCTAAAGCTCTCTTTGCAGACCACCCTGTGTGATTCTCCACTCGCCAACCAGAAAAGACAAACCGCATATATCAGTTGCAGCACCCCATCCATGTCTGATCTTGCTCGGGCAGATTCAGCAACACTGCTAGAGACTTCCTGCAATCTATTACAGTTGTTCAAGAAACGGTCCAGGAACAGGTCACCCAGGTTAATCCTGTGTGAACAACTGAAAATATTGTTTTCCCATCTTTACATACTGTGTATTTGAAATATTCTTGTTTAATTGTTATTGTTATTTACTTTATTGCTATCAAATAAATATCCAAGTAATATTGTTCAAAGTTAGCGTTATGTTCATACATGTTAAAAATGCCTGTAAATCAAATTGAGTTCAGTGACAATTACTGTTTGTTTGAATCAATTTATTAATAACATAAAACCTTTAAACTAATGCAACACATATAACAATGTAACAAATATATTCAAATAAATAAATTTCTCAATACATGGGAACTAATTTTTCTAGAAGTGAAAACAGTCTGTCCATCCTCTCCCTGCTCTCCTCTCCTCAGCCTCTCTTTGCTGCCTCATGTCCTCTCTGATGAGATCTAGCAGCTCATCATCCCTGTCTCTTTTCCTCTTTCTCCCTGTCGTAGGTGGCTGACTCACTTCGTCATCGCTGTCGTTTTGGTCACCCACTGCTGTGCTTGGCCCTGGAGTGTCCTCAGGGAGAGAGGACATTAGGACAGGAGGCTTAATGGAAGGCATCTGTCCTATCATCTCATCCATGAGGGCAAACAAGGGCCAAGTAGCAGCAGTGGGCTTCCCACTGACCCCCTCTCCTGAGCCTGGATACTTGCAATCCTAAAGGCAGAGGAAATCAAAAATGACAGCAGGCAAATAAAAACACCACAACAACTCTTAGTAATTGCACATTTATTAACTTGTGTTCTTAAGAATTATCTTCTTGATAACACACATACATACTTTGTATTCTTTAAAGTTATCTCATGTCTTCTGGCCTGCAAGAGGGTGACTTTTCCCTGCAGGCCCATCTTCTCCAGAATTGTCCTGATCACACACAACAAATAAGAGAAGAAAGGAAACCATGGCAACCAGTGTTGGTCAAGTTACTTGAAAAATGTAATCAGTAATTAATTACTGATTACTTCCCCCAAAAAGTAATCCCGTTACTTTACTGATTACTTATTTTCAAAAGTAATTAATTACTTAGTTACTTTTTAAAAACATGATTTACAACCTGAATAGGCGATAAAGCGATAGATCTTTCAGCCCAATTCTACTTTTTCTACATAATCCATCATACAAAATGTAATCAAATGGAAAAGTCTCTTTTTAAAACTTGTTTTGTTAGTTTTAATCTTTTAACTTTATGCATGAAGCAAAATTTTAATTATATGCACCAATCTCTGACTGGAAGAAATTAGTTTAACATTTAAACCTATTTTCTGCACATTCCAGCACACACACACACACACACACACACACACACACACACACATATATATATATATATATATATATATATATATATATACACACATACATACATATATATATACACACACATACATATATATACATACATACATACACACACATATATACACACACATATATACACACACATATATACTAGGGGTGCAACGATACAACAAAATTCACGGTTCGGTTCGGTTCGATACTTTGGTGTCACGGTTCGATATTTTTTCGATACAAAAAAAATGTTCATGCCTTTTTATTAATTTGTCATTTATTAAATTTTCACGGCACATTCTGCACCACATCTCTGTGCGTTCATCATTTGTTTGAAGCCAGCTCACCTCCTGCAACCACTTTTCCGAGAATACGTGCTTCTTTTGTGGTTCGGACTCCTTCTGACATTTCTTTGGAGGTGGAGGAACATCACAGTAATTGCTTAAAGGAGCTTCTTCGACATCTTTAAGAGTTCTAAACAAATGTCTGTCCTCTTCCTTAAAATCTTATGTACGCAAACACCCGTTGCAACTTCTTATCTTGTGCGGGTTTTTATTTTGACAGCGAATGCGCACCTGCGGACCACTTATGTGCAGCCCTGGTTATTTAGCTCGTCATATTGCAGCCACAGAAATTCTTTTGTCCATGAAACCATAAAGCTGCACTTTCTTTTTGCCTTATAGTCTGATTTGTCATAACCTTTCCGTTTTGTCACTTCTTCACCCTGACCTGTCTTATTTGGCTCAGCAGAACTAAAATATATATCTTGCTGCTTTTACACACGCACTAACATAACGCTCAGCGATTCTCTGCGCGATCAACCTCTCACATGTTTAAGCTGCAGGAGATTTCACTTGTCATGTTTGCATAGTAAGCTAACGATTGATAAGACGATGTCAGAGGAATTGGTGCGCAAATTATCATCACTCACCAATCAGTACTGTAGCTTTCTATACACAGTTCACGCGATTGCAAAGTGAAAGCAAAAAACAAGCGCAAATTCAAACGCGATTTCAGTATGTCACATATTGACAGTGGCCGATGCCAATGACATAATTACCCAGCTACATTTCCGAAAGAATGCAAAAGCATTGACATATATTTTTCCTTCCTACGATAGGCCGACGGGCAGGGCAGAGATAGATTTTGGTAGCCCGACTGGAAAAAAGCCCCAGGACGTCGGGCTAGCGATTTTGCGAGCCCTGTATCTGATTGAGGAATCACTCATCTTTGGAAAAGAGAGTTTATTATGGAGAAATGTCTCTTTCCAAAATAAAAGCTATACTATACGCTTCTTCTGGGCTATATTCTCAGCAGCATATTAAACATATCAGGTCCCCATAAGGAGAATCATGTGCTAACGGCTGTCTAAATGACTCGGGTAAAGTTTGTAGCATGCGTGCTTGTTTTTGTCTGCTTCCACTTGTCTTTGCACTAGGATGATGTCGGAGTAAATGTGCAGTCATATTGGTTGTGTTCCCACTAGTGCTGTCAGCGTTAATCTGAAATGACGTTAAGGTCACAACACGGCAAATCTCCGTTAACGAGCTACCGCATGAGTGGGGCTGGAAGACGTCAACACATTAACGAGCTAACTGCGCTAACACACTAGTTCCCACCAATTGAGCATTGCTGGCACATCCAACATACTGTTTTACTTTTGTCCATGACACGCTTACCTTCAGGGTCATACGTCACATGAAAACCAAAATAGTTCCAAACGCCAGATCTGAATGAGGGTGGGGGAGGTTCAATTTGCCATGTTGCAACGAGCTTAACTTCTGTCTAGCTAGCTTGCCCTGCGCTCAGTGAATCTGTGTTCGACTACTCCGCCTAGGCTGCACTGTCGAGCGCAGATCCACTGAGCGCTCAACACAGACAGCATCGTCAGAAGGAAAGTTGATAAAATAAATTAAAAATGTTGTATCGTTCGATACATATGCGTACCGAACCGAAAGCACTGTATCGAACGGTTCGATATCGATACGAGTATCGTTGCACCCCTAATATATATATATATACACATATATATATATATGTGTGTGTAGCCTGATGGCTTGTGGTGCGGGTCTGAATGGTTTAACATGTTTTTACCTGATAACATTTCCCACTCACCCTGCGGGTAGTCTTCATCCTTTAAGCTTGGATCCTCTACCAAAGGACTGGGAGCTTATGGGTCCTGTGTGGTATCTTTGCTGTTCCCAGGACTGCGCTTTTCTGGACAGAGATCTCAGATGTCATTTTAGGAATCTGCTGAGGCCACTTACCTGGTTTGAGGGTCACTGCTCCAAGTGCTCTGATTACTGCAAGGACTACTGTTGCCTTTACCTTCCATATCTTCTCTAGCTTTTCTTTCTGCCCTTGTAGTTTTACCGAGTAATAGCAACATCAGGAAAAAGGGAAATGAGAAGCTCAAGAAATACCATCTTTTACTATGGAATCCTTCCTCTACTTGTCCACCACTACTATGACTGGTTGATTATCCATAATCAGTTTATCCATCTGTATCTGGAAGTCTCACAGGATCTTAACTCAGCCATTCTTAGCCACCCTAGAGGCATATCCCATTTTGACTTCAGGCACAGAGTTTTCTGTATGTATGCCAGCCACTTTGTTATGGCATTCCACGCATCCCCTTCTTGATGCCATCTTGCACCCTGCTGTTATGTGCTGATATCTTTCAGCCCCACTTTGTTCAGCCATTGGTAGGACTTCATGATATCAGCCACTTCTTCTGTCTGCTGGTTTTACATACCACGCTAGACACTAGACACACTAATGCTCAGCTTCTTTCATTTCACCTGGCTTACAGGGTGCTGGACCTGGGGTGAAACCTTCCATGCGTGGTGAAGAGCTTTCTTGTCTTGATGTCAGTGGCTTTTCTCTCCGCGTTTGGCCAGCTTATTATCCCAGCAGGTTATGTGATGACTGACAGGGTGTAGGCGTTGATTGCTTGGATCTTGTTCATCCCATTCAACTGACTCCAGAACTCCAGACTCCAACCTTTCTCTCTACAGGTATTTGGTGGTTGCGGCTTTCCTAGCAGCCTTTTAATGGTTCACATTTGCCTGTGAGATTCTAAGATACTTGTAGCTATCCAGAATGTCTGCGGTGTTGCTTTCTGGTAGTGCAGTCTCCTCAGTCGTGACTGCCTTCCCTCTCTTAGTTACCGACTACACTTCTCCAGTGTCATTGTTTAGGATCCTATTGGCGTGGAACAGTGAATCAATATCACATTCACTCCTGGCATGTGGCTTGATGTGTCTAGAGCAAGTTAAGGCCTATGCAGAACAGCACACATCCCCACTGAGTTCTTGAAGAAGGCTCCTGTTGATTTTTTACAGTTCTAGGAATTCCAAGATCCATGTGTGAGGAAGTGTCATAGGCTTTTTTTTTAAGGCTATGCAGGGGCACGAATTGGTCACTCTGGTTTTGGAGGTTTGCGTGATTGCTTTATCTACCAGGAGCTAGTGTTTTCTCCTCTGATGTTTCGCCAATTCCGTTCTCGGCCCTGCTCATTTTTTGAGCCATGTGTCTGTTCATCTTAGCTGATATGATGCGTAACAGGAGCTCCCATGCGGTACTGAGGCAGGTTATTGCCCGGTAGCTGAATGGGACCAGTCCCTTCTGAGGATCCTTGGGGAGCAGGACTATCCAGCCTTTGGTTAGCCATTCTGGGTGCATCATGTACCTCAGTGCTGGGCTAATAGGTGAACTGGAGTGGGTCTCACAATGCCCAACTGGGGCTGAAGATGCGTAAGGACCTGACTCTCCAGGGTCTTCATAAGGTGTGATTTCACTGATATTAGCCACCAACCTGTGGCTGTTGAGGCTGTTTTCAGAACTGATACCACACAAAGCTGTGCCAAACCTGTGGCACTTTATTTAGCTTCAGGCATATACTAAAAATGTACTGAGCTATCCTGCACAGCTGATGTGCGTGGGATTTGAAAAGCCAGGACTTGATGCCATCTAAACCCGTTACATTCCTTGCTTTCTTATTAGTCCCTTGTTTTTACTGTGTTAGGAGCAGAGAGTCGTTCCTGATAACAGAAGAACAATAATCCTGGTGAATACCTAGAAACTAACCTCATAATGCAAATATAAATATAATTAGAAATACTTGATACATTGTGTAAAACCTTAAAGAATTTTCATCCATTTGATCTTTAATTATTTTGGCTGTTTTAAAAAGTTGTATAAAGTTTCCCTAATGAAAGTCTGTCATATGTTACATTAAAAAAAACAAAAAACATTAAGTGTTTGTAATTTCTGATCTCTTAACCAATGCAGAATAAAATGAGCAGAATGAAATGAAAAGGCCAAAATTACCATGATATTCAAGCTTATTATGACTGTATGTAAACTTCTGACAATATAGTTCTCACATGTAAATGTGACAAATATATATCTTATGTCTTATATCTTTGAATCAGTGAATTGTACATTTTAGCCTACATCATAGGTATTTTACAAGATGAGTATGTGATTTATCTTACTCAACAAAGGTAAAAGAAATAGTCAAAAAGTAAAACAAAACAAACAACAACAAAAACTGAAGCATTTACTGATTTTGAGATTATTCAGGAAACTCAAAAAAACTCTTATATTTAGTTAAAATTTGTTCTTTAAAGCATTGCAGGAAACTTTAAAAGCTCACAGACAAAATCAGAAACATTTTCATTTGAATTGCAAAGCAAGTCAAAGACATATTTTAACATTTATTCAAAATCTGACAACCTACAGAAAAGTCTAATGTAAAACATCTGAATACTCTATCATGAATACTTTGTCTCCACCTTGTGGTGATACTTGATAATGCATACCTAAGATATCAAAACGTGCTACACAGTTATTTTCCATGATGAAGCAACATTTTATTGTCTCCACTATTCTTTTATTTTTATTTTACTGAAGCAAGACGCAAACAAATAAGACATGAATGTGTAAGTTCTGTTATGAGGTAACTAAAGCTGAATATATAAAAACACCACTCTTTCAGCAGGGCTAGAGGAAAGGGCTGATTGTTTTTTGAAGTTTGGTTATACATAACAAATTACACTTTATAAATAATATTTTACTCATCTGCTCCCCATATTTGCCGCCCTGCAGTTAGTGCTTACTTTACAATATCAATAGTGAATTTTTGTTTGGCAGTCTAAGATTTTGAAGAAAAAGGAAAACTGTAAGAAAGGAGTAATTAAAACAGCAAAAAAACCCAACAAAAAACATGTAAAGAATAGGAGATTATGGTTTGTATTTTTGTAAAATGGAGTAGAATACATAGTGTCAGTCAGCAATAACTATATGATGAGCATCTGTAGATGGACTGTAAAGACTAGTAAGTAGGTAAGTAAAATTTATTTATATATCACTTTTAAGACATGAATCTATTATAAAGTGCTTTACAGGGAATTTAAAAACACATCAGACAAAAACAACATATTACACGAGAGCATTAGAAAAATGACTCTAAATAGATGAGTTTTCAGCAGTTTTTTTAAAAAAGAAGCCACAGAGTCAGTGGTGCGTAGAGGGGGAGGTAAGTTCCACAGTTTTGGTGCAAACAGGTCTATGGAATAGCTGAAGAGCACTATTGGTAGATCTAAGGATCCAGTTTGGAGAGTAAGGGTGAAGAAGCTCATTGATATAATCAGAATCAGCATACTTGATTAATCCCTAAGGAAATTATGTAAGTGGGGGCCTTTCCTTGTAAGGCCATAAAAGTAAGAGTGAGAATTTTAAACTGATATCTGTACCCAACTGGAAACCAGTGGAAGTACTTTAACAAATAAACAATCTAGAATGGGCTTGATTCTTCCCTTCTTATGGTTGTTTATAAAGATACTATCCGTATCCCGAAAAAGTTGGGGCATTGAATGAAACATAGTTTGATGTAAGGATTTGATAATCCTCAAAAAAATCTAATAATAAAATAACATAAAAATAAAATAAGAATAAAATCTAATATCTGATTTTATATATTTAATATATGATCGTTTACTTCAGGAAGACTCGCTCCACCCACACACCACTCAGCATCTGGGGTTCCATAATAGAGACTGTTAACAGCATCAAGTTCCTGGGAGTTCACATCTCAGACGACCTCACCTGGAACACCAACACCACCTCCAAAAAGGCCCAGCAGCGCCTCCACTTCCTGAGATGCCTGGAGCGGGCCAACGACCCTCCTCCCATCCTCACCACGTTCTACAGGGGCACCATACAGAGCGTTCTGACCAGCTGCATCTCTGTGTGGTTTGGCAGCTGCAATGTTGGTTATCTTAGCAAACTACAATGGATTGTTAAAGCAGCTGCCAAGATCATCAGCACATGTCTGTGGAATATTTAGACTCCTGAATTCACGACCAGCCCTCCCTCTCCCCCCACCACACACACCCACACAAACTGTTTATTGACTCTTTTGCACTTTACTCACCACTGCCTCTGTAAGACAAGCTGCTCTATGGACAATTTATGTTGCTGTATGGATAATTTTTTTACTCCAGGTTTACAAGCTGCTACAATGGTCACTTTAGATCACTCCAATCTGTAACTTGTAAATTCTTATTGTAACTTAAGCGTATATTTATTTTCTTCTCCTATTTTTTTTCTCCTATTCTCCCTCTATCTATTTATTAGTTTTTTTTGCACTGATGTAACCGGAGCCTCGTCGTCTGGTCTCTCTGTATGCTGCACTGGTTATAGCAGAGATGACCATAAAGTCACCCATCTCCTGGGTCTAGGTGCCGTTTCCCCCTCCAGGGGCGAGGGTACCTGGACCCGGGGTATAGAGTTTGTTTGGGGAGTGTGATTGTGTGTACAGTGTCCATGTATGTCTATCCCTACGTTGGGTGAGTGCTGAGTATTTGTATATGTGTGCATGAGGGTGGGAATGCATGTTTGTGCCTGTGTGTGCCTGTTTGTCTGTGTCTATATGTCAGGTCGGGTCTTACACTCTCCCCTCACCACACTCCCTGCCGGTAACTGATGCCCTCAGGGGTCGGTGTGTTGGTGGTTCTTGGTGTCCGGGGCTGGGCGCTCAGGTATGTACCGGCTCACTCCCGGTGACTACTTGGCGGGGCCTGGTGCCTGTTGCTCGGTCAGGCCTCTTCCGGGGCAAAGGGGGCCCTCGGGCCTCCGGCCTCTGGGCCTGCGGTTTGGTTCACTCTGGCACAGCTGGGTGCCGGCAGAGCCGGCGGGCATGCCACTGCAGCCCCCTCTGGCTTCTGCTCCGTGGCTACTGGGTGACCCCTCATCTGGGGCTCTCCTCAGCTCTTCCCAGGAGGGTGGCACGGATGCCACTCTGGTGGGCCTCCTTGGGCTCTCGCACTGGGGCCTCTGGATGTCTGGGGCCTGGATCTCCTCCATGCCTGCTTCATGCCCAGGGGGACAGGGCTATGGCTCTACATCCTCCAGCAGATCATTACATGGGGAAACCTTTTGAATACAAGCGTGCTGATCCACACAGGTGTGCACACGGGTGTTCACTGTTCATAGACAAACTACACCTCTATTGGCTGCTATTTCCAAGCACATTGTGCGCTGTCGGTCCAGCTTGCTACACAACAACATTCAATATTTAGTATTTACTGCTGTTTACACTTAGCTAGATTAACGTGATGGTGTTGTGTTTAGTATGTTGCTCTGTTTTTTTTTGCTTGTTTTCTCTTCTTTTTCTCTCAACAGGTGATCCAGGAGATTTTTTTTCTCTTCTTTCTCTTTTTAAGTGCCCTTTCTCACTGTCCTTCTTCCCTTCTGTTTTTCTTTTCCTTCATCTTTCTTTCTCCCTTTCCTATCCCTCAGTCATGTCTGTCCCGTCTGTAACAACTGAAAATAAAATAAAATAAATAATAACAACAAAGGTCGATCAAATGGACGAATACGGCAAGGCCGTGATGATCCATTTGGCAAAGTAAATCCATTGGGTATCCTTGTTGGTCTTCAGACAGCAATTCTGATGGCTGAAAAACCAAATGGGACAGGCAAAAAAAAAAAAAAAAGAGATGACCATAAAGTTTACTTTGGCTTTGAATAATAATCCCATATTTCATTTGCATTAGAATTGAAAAACAGTTGAACACACTTTTAACTCTTAACTCTTTTTCCTGTTGCTTTGAAGCACTGGGAGTACTGGGAACACCCGTTAAAAATAAATAAAATAAAACAAAATAAGATGAAATAAAAGTTATATTGGTCTAATATTATCAAGCTTTAAAACCAAACTCAATGCAATAATAATATATAATATACAAATATAAGGAGCTGACTATCCCTCATTGCTTGTCCAACTGAACTTTGTTACAAAACAAGACACAACTTTCACTGTATTATGGTTGCCTAGAATTTGTTACTGTTTTCATCTTGCATTTGCTCATTAGCTTAATGACTTCTTTGTTTACAAAGTGTTGATAGGAAACAAGTGTCATACTCAGCCCTCTAGAGTGATTTACCCTCAGTACTTAGCTCCAGTAATGAACCTCAAAGGGTTTGGTGACTCAACATTTGGTGTCTTATTCTTCAGCATTTTGCACTGTAAGTTGAGATAACTTCTGAAAGTTAGAGAATTCTTTGACTCCATGAAAAAATGTAGAGACCATTTTAATGTTAGTTTATTAAGTATTATGTTCTTTTTGATTCATCTGCCCGAATAAGCATGCAAAGGAACGCAAATTGTACAGGAATGCAGTTTTTGATGAAGATTATTCAGTGTGCTTCTGAAAGTTCTGCATTGTGTATTTCAGTGGCTTTTACAAAGGCCCAGTTTCTCTGGTGCATCTGACTTACTTCTTTGCCATCCTGTGCTCTTATGGTGATGTTTTGACCGCCAAAGTGCTGATAATCCATTGGTTTGCCTGCTTTACATGCAGGGAATTAAATATGACTTTTTAATCTTTGGAGGTTTTATGATGGAGGGACTGTTCTCATCCCTGATGCCCACTACAAGATCCAACGAGGATAAAACTTTCTCTGTATAAGAAAAGACAAACTGCACCACACTGTCTGATATCCACATATACAGGCACACATCAATCCAATATTTTTGTTATATGCACTGTTTTGGTATCCTTCATAATAGAAGAACAATAATCCAAATGGAAAGCAAGTAAATAACCCCAAAGTGCAAGCATTTAAGAAATGAATCAAATGCAAAACAGTAAAAAGCAATACATTTTTAAGACAGCCCGAGGAAACCGTAAATACCAACACAGCCAAAGTGATTAAAATGAAAATGAATGGTCAAATTCAGAATAGAGGGACACAAGTTTTAAGTTTTTGCACTGTCATGCTACTTTCCACTTCAACTATTTTATATATTTGAGTAAAATATTATACTGTATAGTTATACAGCAATATAACTTTTTCCAGTTATGATATGATACCCAGTTTTGTCACTGGGAATAACTGTTTTTAAGAGTTTGTGTTGTATATCATGCTAATTTTATGTATGATTATGAATGACAATGTGCCAAAAGTTCTCATCTCATGATCAAAACTTTACAATTTGATTGCTAGAATACCTGTTAAACCTGGGGCCCTCTACTGTGAAGAGGGACTGTTATCATGCATCATAATACAGAGTGTAGTTTATTTCAGTACTGTCAGCATTTCAGGCATAGGTATTTCCCTGTTGTTTTGCTGAAAAAGGCAAAGCCATTCATGTGGATTGCAGCCTACGTTTTTCGAAATCTTATACACAGTATATTCTTTAGAAAATTATGCTTTCACAGATGGGCAAGTTCAACAATTTTATGTGCACTTTATGTATTTCCTCACCATCATGGATGCTGGCGGTTAAACTGTGGATGTATTGTGAATCTCTTTGTTAGTCAGAGGGACAGAGCTTCCATCCATCCATCCATCCGCTTCCGCTTATCCTTTTCAGGGTCACGGGGGGCGCTGGAGCCTATCCCAGCTGTCATAGGGCGAGAGGCGGGGTACACCCTGGACAGGTCGCCAGTCTGTCGCAGGTCCAACACACAGGGACAGACAACCATTCGCACTCACATTCACACCTAGTGACAATTTGGATTATCCAATTAACCTATCCCCACAAGCTGCATGTCTTTGGATGGCGGGAGGAAGCCGGAGTACCCGGAGGGAACCCACGCAAACACGGGGAGAACATGCAAACTCCACACAGAAAGACCCCGGCTTGATGTTGGAATTCTTGCTGTGCGGCAACAGTGCTAACCACCGTGCCACCGTGCTGCCTGCTTCCATGATTTTCCAAAATAATTTAGATATTGATTCATCATAACTTTCCACTTCAGAGTTCAAGACTTCAACATAGAAAGACAGGTCTATAAAAACCCTTAGAACTTACTGGGAACCACAACGAGTAGAGCAGAAATACAGTCCTGACAGGTTAGATTTGTAGTCATTGATTTCATAGCAGTAGGACAGTAGAAAGTATATGTTATGCCAACAATAGCAAGGTTGCAAATCAAAAGACACACTAGTTTATGTAATCTCTTGTCAGAATTAAGCAATAACAACATGGAGATTGGTTATCAGTACAAATACACCTCTGTTAACAGAGGCCCTTTGTCACTTTTTTGCATCACACAGGGTACTCTTATACAGTGTTGGGGAGTAACGGAGTACATGTACCGCTGTTACGTATTTAAAACACAAAATATGAGTATGTATAAGTATGAGTTTCAAGAGAGGGTATTGCAGCACTAAAGTGTCTTACTATTAAATGGCTGAATCTTGACCCACCTTCATATAATATGTGGACTGATAAAGTAAGAGAAAATTACCAGATGGAGGAAATAACATATGCTCTGCGGATTCAGAGAGAATTGTTTACTGAGCGTTGGCGACCCATACATGCTTTACTGTTTCAATAATTTAGCATAGGTCTGTTTCGTTTTGTTCATTTATGGCTAAGATTGTCACATGTTATTTAATATTACATAAAGGTTTTTTGTTTGTTTGTTTGTTTGTTTGTGTTTTGTTTTGCTTCCCAGTTTTGTTTTGCTTCCCAGTTTTGTTTTGTGTTTCCTAATTGCAGTTCTTATTTTAATCTGTATTTCTGCATTGCGGTTCCTGTAACTGTCCTACTTGTGAACATTGACAAGTACAAGTTGCAATGTTGTAAATTATAATAAAAACTGAGTTAAAATAAAAAAGGTGGTATTTAGAACACAGTTACTTTGTTGATATAAAGGGATTACACGGCGGTCTTTTCCTGTTTCATTAATATTAATATAATAATATTAAGTAATCCAAAGTATTCAGAATACGTTACTCTCATTGAGTAACGTAACGGAATACGTTGCAAAATACATTTTGGGGCATGTATTCTGTAATCTGTAGTGGAATACATTTTAAAAGTAACCTTCCCAACACTGCTTTTATAACCCCTGCTATAATGAATAGAAGCTATTTATATATCACTTGTAACATTTTAAATGGGTATTTGATGGTCTGAATTTCTTATAGTGTGGTATTATGGTATTGCCCAGTATAGAAATGTTGCATGGCTGAAAAATAGAAGCACTTTTAGTGCTTGCCATTATAAAGACCAATAATCCACCCTTCTGTCACATTCATACTTGCCTCATAAATATCTGGACATTTTCCCAATGTGGACGCACTACAATATGTTAGCTTTCTCCTTTCCCCTTACTCCTGCACCAAAAGGGCTTAAGAATGTAATTTTGGCACTGAGAAGGATAAGTTACAGCAACTAACTGATGAAACGATATAACTGTTAATGCAAACGGCTCCTCAGTGATTATAAACACATTAGCACCACCAACTCGAGCCCGATATATTCTTGGACTGGCAATATAGAAGTGTAAATATTATATCAAAAACTACAAATTTGCAGATGGGAGAAACAGCTATGTTATTAGATTTTTTTTTTCTTTTTTGCCTGTCCCATTTGGTTCTTTAGCCGTCAGAATTGTTGTCTGAAGACCAACAAGGATACCCAATGGATTTATTTTGCCAAATGGATCATCATGGCATTGCCGTATTGGTCCATTTGATCGACCTTTGTTTTTATTATTTATTTTATTTTATTTTCAGTTGTTACAGATGGGACAGACATGAGTGAGGGATAGGAAAGGGAGAAAGAAAGAGGAAGGAAAAGAAAAACAGAAGGGAAGAGGGACAGTGAGAAAGGGGGGAAAAAAAATATCTCCTGAATCACCTGTTGAGAGAAAAAGAATAGAAAACAAGCAAAAAAAACAACAACAAAGCAACATACTAAACACTAAACACCATCGCATTAATCTAGCTAAGTGTAAACAGCAGTAAATACTAAATATTGAATGTTGTTGTGCAGCACGCAGGACAGACAGCGCACAATGTGCTTTGAAGTAGCAGCCAAGAAAGGTGTGATTTAAGTCTACGAACAGTGAACACCCGTGTGCACACCTGTGTGGATCGGCGCGCTTGCTTTCAAAAGGTTTCCCCATGTAATGGTCTGCAAGAGGATGTAGAGAGCCATAGCCCTGTCCCCCAGGGCATGAAGCAGGCATGGAGGAGATCCAGGCCCCAGACATCCAGAGGCCCCAGAGTGCAAGAGCCCAAGGAGGCCCACCGGAGGGGCATCCGTGCCACCTTCATGGGAAGGGCTGAGGATCCCCAGACGAGGGGTCACCCAGTAGCCACTGGGCAGAAGCTAGAGGGGGCTGCACCGGCGTGCCCGCCGGCAGCCAGCTGTGCCAGAGTGAACCAAGCCACAGGCACAGAGGCCGGAGGGCCCCCCGCGCCCCGGAAGAGGCCTGACCGAGCAACAGGCGCCAGGCCCCGCCAAGTAGCCACCGGGAGTGAGCTATGTTATTAGATTAACCTGACCTGCTTTAGGTCTTCAAACTGTTAAAAATCTGTATAATAAAAAAACGCTACTTTTTGCTGAGTTTTAATTAGTGGCAATTAACAGCAGACTAGTATTTGCATTAGACCATCACAATTTCTGTTTGTGGTTGAGGCCTTAGATAAAGACAAAAAAATGTTGTGTATATCATTTGAGATATTTAAGTGCTACCTAGAGATTCTGCTTTATTGCAGCAGCGTTAATGAGGATAGGATTGAACACGGTGAAATAGAGTTCCCACTAAGACAAATGCACTAACTCATGAGATCAAGTCTGTGCCTGGGGTTCACTGGCAAAATGGTTTAATTCTACAATGTAGTGTGTATGTTACCACAGTTACTAGTATGCTGCAGCAATCATCAATGCAATTTTGTTAGAAATTACAGATTTTAGTTGTTTTTTTGACATCTAACAGAGAAAACAGTACTTTAATTCAAGCTGTTGTAAAATGTAATTTATTATTTGATAATGAGACGGATTACTTAAATCATATCATATAAAATGTTCTACAGAACCATTCTCAGACATACATGTAAAAACAGTCATGATCAAAGGAAAAGTATTTATTGATATAATCACATGTCAATAGAATTGAGTGACTCACACAGTGCTTGCCATTTTCTTTTACTCTCTATTTGAGCTTTACAACAACAACAGGATACAAAGTTGGGTACTGCATTGATAAATGTACTATACATTCTATGCTATACGTTTCTGTATTATTTCAGTACAATATTTAGAGTATAAAATTATGCAGCTTTTATTACTACACTCACAATTCACAAGAATCTAATCAGATATGGCACCCTTTTTTGTGACTATCTTAAAGATCTTATTTTTAATTTCCTTTGTCCTGAAACAGTACACAAAAGGATTTACAACAGCTGGACCAAGGATGGTCCCAATCAATAAACCCTGACGTTCCTCAAGTGTTAATACCACATGACTCACGCAGGTGCTTGCCATTTTCTTCTTATCTCTATTTGATGAAAATTTGAGTGGTTAAAAACAGAAAAAAAGGTATAAAGAGCAAATTATCAGGAAGGCCGGCAATACACACATAGGTAGCCTAAAAATGTTTCCAAAAAAATGTTATGGTCCCTGGATGGTCCCTTGTTAATTCAGTGTTTTGATTTTGGAGGTTTAGGGTTTGTTTTTTTTAATTTGATTATCTTTGTATTATAGTTCTGTATTCTGCATTGCTGACATTATGGGGTTTTGTTATGGTGTTATGGTTGTGTTGCAGTTATGTGGGCATTAAGTTAATGGGAGGTTGATTATCCCCTTTGTATTCCCAATTTGCTCAGTCTTGTTTCTGTGTTTTGTTATCTTCTGTCTTTGTATCAAGCTTGTATGTCTTAGTCCTGGTCTCAGTGTTAGTCATTCTGTGTCCGCTGAGTTCCATTTAGCCTTCGCTGTCTCTTTTATCTGTTATTAGTTTCTGTCATGATAGGCTGTGTGGTAGACAAGGAGGAAAAAAGGACCTGTTACGGATTCAAATATTGAGGATGGATACAGGAGGAAAACCAAAAATAACCACACTGGTCCGGCCGGGTCAAGTCAAACGATGATTTAATGAACACACGCGTGGGAGATGGACACCATACAGCAGACAGCATCAGATCTCAAAATGGTGGAGCCTTGATCAAACTCTTATAGCCTCTAGTGGCCCCCACCTAATCATAAAAGCCTAAACATTCACATTCTTTCTCACACACAGCGCCTAAGCTACGACCTTGGCTCCCTGTTTATCTGCTCCTGCTGAGATGGGGCAGTATGCTCTGTTCTCTTCTAACCAGACAAATAAGGCGATGACTTTCTGCAAACAGTATTTCTTATAACTCAGCAGTATAATGCATCATAAAACAATATCATTCATTCACAATAAATCAACAGTCTAATGTAATGCAAATCAGTTTACCAAATGTAATAGTTATCACCTTCTTCTAATTCAGGAGAATAATGCAAACTAAAACTACATAATAATTCACAATCTTTAATTAGGGGTCTAACATGGCATAAAATAATATTATAATCAGACAGACCCAAAATGCATGACTCTCAGAGATGGGACTGGAACTCAAAACACAGCTTTAATGCTGGAAAAATCTCCTTATAAGTAACTCTTACAAAAAACAATACTCAGAACAGAACCACTGGAACATGACAAACAACCAGCATGTAGAGAGTATGACACGACAGAGAGCAAAGCATAACACAGGACTTATATACACAGTGGAGTAATCAGGGAATGGGGAACAGGAGGGAGACACAGCTGGGAGAAATTAGGGCTAACGAGACAGGGGGAAATAAAACTGAATACACTGACATAGGACTGGGACTATCAAAATAAAACAGGAAACAAGAAACAAATCACAATGACGCAAACTTGACATTTAACTAAACCTAGAATAACAATCAAAACAGCACAACTAAAGAATCAGAGCATAAATCATAATATAGAAAAACACCAAAATACTAGAAATAGAAAATGCTGGGTGAAAAAGTCCCAGAACCATGACAGTTTCAGCCTTGTTTCTGTCTGTTGCCTGTTCCCTTATTATCCCGTGTCTTATTCTCCCTCTGTTCTTTGTCATGTTTTCCCCTTGTGTGTGCATTCCTGCTCACTGTTTCCCCCTGGTAGTACTTGTTATCTCGATTCCCTCCCCAAGACTAACAGTTTTCCAACAAATCTTCATCTTGCTGTGTCGGGGAATAAATGTAATACTCAGTTTATAAACAATGCACCAAACTGCAGAGGCTCTGTCAGGCCAGAAATAAACTGTAGATGTTACTGTGATTTAATGTGCAAGGGCACATGAATGCAGTTTAGCAGAGAGAGGAGCAAAAACCTGCAATTAGAAACTAGAACCTCAACCACAGAACTGGGACATAATTGTGATTAAAGCAAACAACTAAAATCAGTGACTGAACAATAAAAGAAGTGATTTTTATTAATCATGGAACATGTACTTCATTCTTGACGTGCAGTAAGGAAGAGGGGAACAAAGCCAACAACCCACATGACATATGTAAGAATAGAATACATCCTATGGCTCAGTATAAAAGGAAGTTAAATAATTTAAAGGATAAATGGATAAATTACAGAGTCTAACTGATTAAACAACTGTTAATACTAAATGCTCCATCAGTGATTATAAACACAAACATCACCAACTCGAACCCCATATTTTCTGCGACTGGAAATGTACAGGGTGGGCCATTTATATGGATACACCGTCATAAAATGGGAATGGTTGGTGATATTAAAGTCCTGAGGGGGCAAACTCCTCAAGATGGGTGGTGACCATGGTGGTCATTGAGAAGTCGGCCATCTTGGCTGCTGCATGACACAAAACTTGTTTCTTTTGCCTTCTCTTGGACAAACTTTACAAAGTATGAGAATGGAGGGAATGTCACATTATATTTTTGTTTGTATTTTGAACCAGTGTGGCGCCATTTATCTTGTAAGCTTGGAGGCAGCTTTTACACTATGGGCTTAACCCCACATGGTGTGTCAAGGTAAGCGAGGCCTGGGAGGTAGGCTTCGTCCTTAGCAACCAACAGCTCTAGGAGAAAATCTCCTAGTTTCCTAAGTTTAACATTGTCTCTGTAAGGCGGCAGCTTCATTTTTTTGAAGCACAAAACAGAAGAGAGAGATGAATGGTTAAAAAAAAAAAAAAAAGACAAAAAGGTATTAAGAGCAAATTGGAGGCCGGTAACGTAAATATAAACAGCCTGAAAATTGTTTTCCAAAAAAAACCTCAGTGTTTTGATATTTGGAGGTTTAGGATTTTTTATTAAACTTTTGATTATCTTTGTATTATAGTTCTGTATTGTTGACATTATAGGTTTTGTTAGGGTGTTATGGTTATGTTTCACTTATCTGGGCATTAAGTAAAAGGGAGGTTGACTATCCCTTTTTGTATTCCCTATTTGTTCAGTCTTGTCTCTGTGTTTTGTTATCTTCTGTCTTTGTATCAAGCTCGTATGTCTTTGTTCTGGTCTCAGTGTTAGTCATTTCCTGTTTTACTTTGACAGTCTCTCATTCTGTTTCCTCTCAGTTCCATTTTTCTTCCCCCGTCTCTTTAGTCTGTTATTAGTTTCGGCCTTGTTTCTCTCTGTTGCCTGTTCCCTTATTATCCGTGTATGTATACATTGTCTGATTCTCCCTATGTATTTTGTCATGTTTTCTCTCTGTGTGTGCATTCCTGTTCACTGTTTCCCCCTAGTAGTACTTGACATCAAGATTCCCTCACCAAGTCCAACTGTTACGACTGTTGTCGTAATTTTAATATGTAAATTTAAGTGTGCAGGTGCTCCTCCATGATTGGTGCATCCAGGGTGGATGGATCGTACGGATTGGCTAATGACCGGGAGGCAGCGCATAAGAAGACACTGCCAGGGACTGACAGGTCATTCATCCTCGGCCCAACCCAACCAGCAGACCGTGTGTTCACTGTTTAACTATGTTGGTTTAATGTAGGAGCATGTAGGGGTGGACCGCCTTTTATGTTGTGGTCTGGCCGCGCCTAGACGGGCCATAACACCAATTCTAAATAAAAAAAAAAATAAATAAAAAAAAGTCAGAATACATATATATATATATATATAAATTAATAAAATGTGTTAAAAATCGGATTGAAATGCTTTGGTATGACCTATAACAGACTGTTCATGTTGGAAATCCCTCCAATGTGGCTAAATCAAAACAAATAAGAGTTGGCCAAAATTGCTTCAATAAACTGTGAAAGACTCATTGCCAGTTATTGTGAATATGTTTTTGCAGTTCTTGTTGCCAAGGGTAACACTACCAGTTATTAGTTATCAGGTATAGGTATTACAGGCAATCACTTTTTCAAAAAGGGGAGTTAGTGTTTCTTTTTCATTTGTAAATTAAAAATATAATTTAAAAAGTGCCTTCCATTTTTTATCCAGGTTATCTATTGTCTAATATTAATATTTCTTTTATGATCTGAAACATGTGTGACAAATATAAATCTGACTAAAAAGGAAGGGCAATATTTTTTCCAAGTGCTAAACCTCTAGAAAGGTTTTGAGTGACTCAATGACTACCCATTATTAAACATTAAATTTGTTAGGTAACAGCTAGTCATTTTGCAATAATAACACCATGATTTTAAAAAGACAAAAATAACTGATTATAACGGTTGTCACTCAGTTATTACTCAGTTATATACATATCAGACTGTAACATAAGCTTGTGAATTGCACTGTTATACATATACATTGGTGTTAACTTGTTGTGTAGGAATTATGATGATGAGGTATCAAGAAAGACTAAAATGAAACTGGACACAGACTGCCAATTTATTTTTCAAAAATGTTGAAATATAATCACGTAAGTGTTTGACCATGAAACAAAATACTTTTCACATAAGACTGAGTATATTAATCACAAAAAAATCAAAGTCCAACAAGTTTAACCATCCCTGGTGCAAAAATATTATTAATGTCAATTTTACATGAAACATAATGTTTTAAGCCATTTATACATTATTTAATATATTTTCTTGATTAAAAGAAAAGTTTAAATATAATATAAAAATATATAATACAGTGCTGTTCATTTTGAAAAAAAAACTGATGAAGTTAATATTTTATCAAATATCAGATTGCATACTAGGAAAATAGTTATACAGGTAAGAAATCATAAAAGAAAATGAATTAAAAAGTTCGTTATTGATGCTTTGTCAATTGCCAATTATTCAGCTCTGATTTTTATTTTATTTTATGAAGATATTTAATATACTTTTTTTTTTCGTGTATATTAAAGCCCTAGGCCTAGATCTAGGCCTTTGCATTAGAGCTCATTAACAGCCAAACTACAAACATATGATTTTTACATAACATAATGTATTACTGTAGATTCAACAGAATATGACATATTTAGAATGAGCTCAAGTTTAAACATTTGCAGCAGTAAAATTAATCCATGGAACAGTAATGAAAAGCATTTTTCTGCTGGATATTTACTTATACTTTGATTTATATACAATTTGCAATTAATGCAGTTTTATGTGCATTGTAGTGTTTTTGTGCGTGTGTGGCTTTGTTTTTGTTTGTTTTTTGCTACTTTTAACATCCCTACCACTTATTAACAGCGAATAGTAAATATTGTTATGATAGTTACAAAAATAATAAGATTTTACAATTCTTCAGCCAAAAAGGCGCATAGAAAGTTTAAGACTTCCAAATACAGCACAAAAATGTATTTTTTAACCTTTGTTTTCTTTGCATAATTGGTTGATTAATGAGGGGGAGACATACTTAGAGACAGTCAAAATAGTAATGTCATCATTTCAGCACAGTATTTGGACTAAAAAATTATGCATCTTTTATTTGTACAGTCACAGTTCATAAGAATCTAGTTGGATATGTCAGCCTTTTTGTGAACATCGTAAAGATCTTATTTTTAATTTCCTTTGTCCTGAAACAGTACACAACAGGATTTACAAGAGATGGACTAAGGATGGTCCCAATCAATAAACCCTGACGTTCCTCAAGTGTTAATACCACACCCACTCTGGTGAAGACAATGAGAACAAATAAAGGAGAATAATAACATGTTACTACAATCAAGTGAGTCACGCAGGTGCTTGCCATTTTCTTTTTATCTCTATTTGATGAAAATTTCATTAAGAATGCAATCACAAAATATGAAAGGCCAATGAAAGAAAAAGTGAAAAATAAAAGAAAAAACATCATGACTGAGACTAAATTGAAATAGTAATTAGGATCAACACAAGTGGTGCGTATTACAGCAGCATAGTCACAGAAAGCGTACTTCATCCTTGAGGTACAGTAAGGAAGTGTAGCTGCAGTTACTGGCATAACAGCAACAAAACCAGAGGCAACAACCCACAGAATGTATGTAAGACCAAGAGTACGTGTATTTGTTAAATAACTGTGGTACTGAAAAGGAAAAGAAAAAGCAATGAATCTATCAAATGCCATAATTGCTAAAGCAAACAACTCCATCACTCCTACTAAGTGGAAAACAGACATTTGAATGAAACACTCAACATAGGATATGGTATTAACACCAGCAAGTAGAACCCCAATCATTGTGGGAGTGGTACTGCAGCAGTACAGTATATCAACAACAGCAAGGTTGCAAATCAGAATATACATTGGTTTATGCAATCTCTTGTCAAAAATGATGAAGAGAATATTTAGCACATTGGCAATAACAGCAAGTAGATAGGTTATCAGCATAACCACACCAACAGCAATAGGTCTTTTAACTGTGTCAAATCCACCTATAATAAAGTGTGTTACTTTGATCGAAGCATTGGGTAATGACATATTCAACAAAATTTTAAATTGCGGTTGTTAAGGCAGAAAAGACAGAAACAACTTGTCTCAAAGGAAAAATGTGGTAAAATATGTTTGAGAAAAATGAAAAAGTAAACAAACATGTAACATGTAAGCTTTGGAGTTACAAAAAAATAAGGAACTTTTCAAGGAAAGAAAGAGGTTAAATATCTAAATATAAGTCTTTACCAGCCATATAAAATTGTTATGAAGAAATAACTGTGGCACACCCAAACAGCTGTGGGTTAACCAGGCAAAGTGTAGACTTTGGTATTTAAAGGCTCACAAGTTTTCAGTTGGCAGCTCATTCATCCACTCACACTGGACATAGGGCTTGGCAATTTTTGTATTTACATATCACCAGAGATTTCAGATATTTGATGTCATCCCCTCCAATGGAGGGATGAGGATGGACTGGGAGTCTGTACCAAGGGCTGTCCTGCTCTTATCAGCGACATTTTATCTGATTATTGAAGAATCAGTGAAACATTTGAGTCCAACAGCCAGGCTCTAGATTGTGCAACATCAAATTATGTAAAATCAGGATTAAGAATATCAGCAAATCTTACTCTCTTACTCTCAAAAAGCAGCACTTCAGCTAAGAGATTGCTAAACCGATTAATCAGTTTATTTGCCTCAAGGTTGAACAGACAGCACTACTTGTGAGACTGGCTGTCATTCTGAAGGCTGTCTGCATAAATGGTAAAGGGTTCAAATAGACTGACAAGGTTCTCAAACTTGGCCCATTCACTTGTGACAACTGTGTCTATGCCCAGATCCTCAAGTAGTTCGAGCTGTTTAACTCTGGGTCCCCAGCAGTTGTTTTAACATGTCAGAAATACTTTGAAAAGTTTCAGTGAAACATACAATCTCAGATTAGAGGAAGACAAAACAAAAGACACACTGTTGCAGAGAGGTAGATATTAATAACAACTCATGATTAAATGTGTAGTGGTATATAAACACATGGTCAGTGAAAAAGGTGAGTTAAGAAAAAACACTCATCATGGGAAGCCCCCAGGGGGTGGTTCCACAGAAGAGGGGCTTGAAAGCTGAAGGCTCTCCCTCCTATTCTACTTTTAAATATCATATCCTAATCTGTTTTAAAGGTGGTATAAAAGCTGGAATACTTAATGGTATCAGGGATGGTATTCAGTTGAATTGAAGATTTCACAGAGAATGCTGACTGCCTCAAAGCAGAGTGACAAAAAGGTATATTTTATAGATTCTTCTGGGTGAAAATTAACTAAAATAAACAGGAGAGGAGGTAACATTTCAAAATAAATGTTAAACACCAAACACACTGGAAAGTATTTTTTAAAAATCCATTAAATGGTGCCTCTCCCGAATCTTACAGTGGTGATATAGAACTGAAAACTTTTCAGGGTATTTTTAGGACAGCCCAATGACAAATATAGAATAAACAGTTAAGAAATGATTCACATGTAACACATAATGCCTTGGTATGAATGAGGAAAAATCAGTACCCAGAAATACAAAAAGAAAGAAAATGTAAAAGAATGTTATACAGTTGGTTGGACAAATATAAATCTATTCACCCAATTAACCACAATGTGTCACATATACAGTGGTTTGCAAAAGTATTCGGCCCCCTTGAACTTACCAAAATACTCTGGAAAACCTGTGTTGTACCAGTGCCAAAGACTTCACGCCCCAAGGACCTCAACTGCTAGTGGCCAGTGACTCTGACATCCCACCTGATGAAGACCCTGGAGCGGCTGGTCCTAGCTCAGCTTCGGCGCCTGGTGAGCTCATCACTGGACTTACTTCAGTTTGCCTACCAACCTGGCATTAGAGCAGATGATGCCGTCATCCACCTACATCGTTCCCTCTCTCACCTGGAGACCGCTGGGAGCACTGTGAGAATGATGTTCTTTGATTTCTCCAGTGCCTTCAACACCATACTTTCCACGGTCCTGAAGGACAAGCTGGAGAACTCAGCAGTGGACCATCACCTAACTACATGGATTCTGGACTACCTCACTGACCGACCACAGTATGTGAGAACTCAGGGCTGTGTGTCGGACAGGGTCGTCTGGAGCACAGGGGCCCCACAGGGAACGGTTCTGGCTCCGTTCCTCTTCACCATCTACATTGCAGACTTCTCCCACAACTCCACCCAGTGCTTCCTGCAGAAGTTCTCTGATGACTCTGCAATAGTCGGCCTCATCACTGATGGCGATGACAACGAGTACAGAGAACTGACCCAAGACTTTGCGGACTGGTGCCAGCTGAACTACCTTCAGATCGACACTAGTAAAACCAAGGAGCTGGTGGTAGACTTCCGCAGGCACAAACATCCTCCACTGCAACCACTGAACATCCAAGGTATGGACATCAAGGCTGTGGACAGCTACAGGTACCTTGGTGTTCATCTGAACAATAAACTGGACTGGACTCATAATTCAGAAGTCCTCTACAGGAAAGAGCAGAGCAGGATGTACCTGCTGCGGAGACTTGGATCGTTTGGAGTAGAGGGCCCACTCCTGAAGACCTTCTATGACTCTGTGGTGGCCTCAGCCATCTTTTATGGTGTGGTCTGCTGGGGTGGCCACATCTCTGCTGGGGACAGGAAGAGACTGAACAGGCTGATCCAAAGGGCCAGCTCTGTTCTAGGATGCCCTCTCGACCCAGTGGAGGCGGTGAGTGACAGGAGAATGGCGGCTAAGCTGTCATCCCTGTTGGACAACATCTTCCACCCCATGCAGGAGACTCTGACAGCACTGAGCAGCTCCTTCAGTGGCAGGCTGCGGCACCCACGATGTGGGACGGAGAGATTTCGCAGGTCTATCCTCCCCACTGCTGTCAGACTCGACAACAAAGACTTTTGCAGCTGATCAAACCCACACATGTGCAATAAGACTGCTATATGTGCAATTCTTTTTCTGACAAAGTTGTACTTTTGTATTTTCTTACTCAGTTGTATATAACATTTGTATTCTTATTCTATTGTATATAGTATTTTATTTTATTGCATTCCAGTGCTTTCTAATTTCTGCTACATAACTTTGCACTTTTGCTGTAACGAAACAAATTTCCCACCTGTGGGGCTAATAAAGGTAATCTTATCTTATCTTAATACAAAGTTGTGTACACGTGAGAAGTGGAACGAAAATCATACATGATTCCAAACATTTTTCACAAATAAATAACTGAAAAGTTTAGTCATGGCTCCCTGATAAAAGATGTGCTGGGAGCTGAGGTGGGAAGTGTGTGTGTGCCAAAAGCAGGGCAGCTGAAAAGTTGCTCAGTGAAAAACACAGTGAAATGAAAACGTGTGCAACTACAAACACTGTTGGTATCAGGTCCATATCAACATCCACTCAGGAGAGATGGGAGCTCCAGGGGCTCTGGTTTGAAGATGTGACACAGCTGAGCTGTACAAACTGTCTGACATACAGTTTGAACTATAATTGTATAAATAGCAGACATCATAATAGTTGAATTATGTTGCTTTTTTTTTAAAATATTTTTTATATTTTATTTTATTCCTTCCTGGTTAAATTTACCCTTTTTTATTTTCATATTTATTTATTTCCTATCTTATTCATAGCCTTTTCTTTTTTCTTTAGGTCACGAGCAGTTGTCCAAGCATTTCACTACATATCATACTGTGTATGACTGTGTATGTGACAAATAAAAATTTGAATTTGAAATTTGAATTTGCTATGCTTGTATAAAAAACATGACACTCTCCAGTCCACCATGTATGGGAACACTGGTTTAGAGGAGTCAGTATCCAAAGTAACTGAACAATGGGATTCATACTGAGTTGGACAGTGAATTTATTTGACAAAATCCATAGTCTTTAAGACTAATTTTGCAACCCTATCTAAAAATTCTGATATATCTTTTCAGTGAAGAATTCTATAGAAGTCATGTCCCCCAGTCGTATTTTTAATGTTTTGTTACGTTTTTGTTTATGATATTTCCACCTAGGGCTGTGCGATATGACCAAAATCTCATATCCCGATATAAGACATTTCCTATCCCGATAACAATATATATCGCAAAATAGCATTTTCTGTAAATTCTGTGAATCTCTGGCAACTCAATGTGGCGTGAATAAAGCACGGCGGGACCACAGATTGTAATTATGAGCCATTTATTTACATTGGCTGCAGCTCCCAGCTGCTAGCAGCACACCACACCACAACACAGCAATTCTGTTCGGCCCGTATCGTTCCTTTGATACCCCTGATGTTGACCTTGCTGCTCTGACCCCTCACCTGCAGAGCTCCAGTACCAATCTTGGAGTAAAAATCGACTCTGCACTTACTTTGATGGCCACGTGAATGGGGTGGTAAAAATCATCATCCTATCATCTCAGGCATCTGTTGAATTTCAAACCTTTTCTTTCAAGGTGTGATTTGGAGACTGTTATCTTTTATAACCTCATGCTTGGGTTATTGCAGCTCCCTTTGAATAGGTGTTGGACTGGGCACTCCGACACGCCTGCAACTAGTACAGAATGCTGCGTCACAGTTTTTAACTGGTAGAAGAAAATTTGAGCACATTACTCCAGCTCTGGCCTCCCTTCACTGGTTTCCAATTAAATCTAGGATTCATTTTAAAGTCCTTTTATTGGTTTTTAAATCCTTAAATGGTCTGGCACCTGCTGAAGCCCTATGTCCCCACTTGTTCGCTCTGGTCAACTGAGCAGCTGTTGCTCTCAGTCCCCAAATCACGGCTGAAACTGAGAGGAGACCGGGCGTTCTCTATCATGTCTCCAAAGCTTTGGAATAATCTTCCTCTTCACATTAGGCAATCGACATCAGTGCTGGTTTTTAAATCCAGATTAAAAACACATTTCTATTCACTGGCCTTTGACTCAGTGGTTAACTGACTTGTATTTACTTATATTTTATTGTTATTACTATGTTTATTATTTTATTGTATTTATTATTCTTATTGTATCGCTTATATTTCTGTTGTTCAGCACTTTGGTCAGCCTTGTGTGTTTATAAAGTGCTATATAAATAGACGATGACGATGATAACATACCTCTCAACCCTGGTTGCCTTTGATTTATCACTGCGGGCGTGATCTGCAGATGCTGTGCAGGTGCGTCCGCACGGCACCGCAGGCCACACCCCACCACACACCTCCATTGCTCGACTGAGGTCGGGTTGAAGGCCGAACCTACTCCCCCCCCACCGGCCTTCAACCCAACTGGCCTACCTCATTCTTTTCTGATAGTTATGCAACACTCAGAAATTAAAGCTATTCAACACTCTTTTTGGTAAGGTGAAAGACTATATCTCTCCCTCTCTGTCCGTCTAATCCGTCCTTGTTGTGGCAGTTTGTTACATGATGTACTAGTACATGATTCTAACTATTTCTCTGTAAGGCCATCTCACACATATCTGTTCCCAGGATAATGTTGGAAGAAGTACTCACGGGACTGAATTGGTGAGTGTTTGCATAAACATTAACTATAAATTCTATTGCTTCCTTGCAAGTAAATAAACATGTTGGAACATGCTACTCTGTGTGTCTCACTTCACAAGGGATTTTTTTTCTAACACATGTATTATCATATAGTATTGCTTACAGATGGACAACAGATGGTCTTGATTAAAATGACAAAAAAAAAAAAAAAAAACCCACAAAAAAAACAAAAAACACAAAAACAAGGACAGGCAATGTTCATTCAGAATACTGTCTGTAATCAAATGTATGGTGGTTAAAAGGTGTATTTGAATGAAATCTCCAAAAAGTGACAGTGTTAATAAAAATGTTTTTAAATTTTATTATACTATCATTTGGTTGAGTAGGAAGATCCTCGCCAAAATCTGATGCTTATTGTCAACAGATAGCAAGGATTTACAAGGTGGGTTAGAGTTATACTCAAACAAACTCGACAAGAGAATACAATTAAGAATTGATAAATATTTTTTTAATGTCATTTTGCACAAAAAAACCAAAACAAAACCATGCCTACACTCCACAAAAGTCTAGTCTCTCTCTCTCTCTCTCTCTCTCTCTATCAATTTAAAAAACAAAAACAAATAAATAATAACCTATCAATTAGTCATTTGAATATTTCTTGAAAGAGAATGAAAAATGTGCTGTTTTCAGATATCAAATGCTTGTGTTCATTTAACATGTAGTTAAACAAAACTTAAGAGCTGTTCCACAAAGCAATATTTTCTGAGGTTGAAAGCAATTATTCATAATGATTAGCCTCTGTTGATTAAGCCAAAAAAAAAAAAAAAAAAGGATTTAGAACACAAATACAAATCAGCCATTTTTAGAGCTGTTAGGATGCCAGTATAAACTCACAATAAAAAACAAATAAAATCGGATGTGATGAAGTGGAAGATGTTTTACAACCATTTACATATATAATATTCACAAAACTTCAGTGGGGAAAGACAAAAAATGTAATTATATATATAGTAATTATTATAATAGAAAAGCACACTCAGCTCACAAGAATCTAAGAATCTTTTTGAATATCTTAACTATCTTATTTTTAATTTCTGTTGTTCTAAGACAATACACAAAAGGATTTACAAGAGATGGACCGAGAATGTTCCCCATCAATAAACCCTGACGTTCGTCAAGAGATAATACCACGCCAACTCTACTCAAGATGACAATAATGAATATAGGAGAGTAAAAGCATGTTACACAAATTGCATGACTCACAACAGTGCTGCCCATTTTCTTTTTGTCATTATTTGAAGATAATTTCACACAAAATAAGATTCCACAGTATGAAATACAAATGAAAGTGAAAGTGAAAGATGAAATAAAAAATGACCAAATGGCACTTTGGTTGAAATACTCATCAATGTTGACACAAGTGGTTCGCATTATGGCAGCATATTCACAGAAAGTGTACTTAAGCTTCAAGGTGCAGTGAGGGAGAGGGATAACTGTTGCAGGAAACAAGACAACAGTACCACATCCAATAATCCACAAGATATATGTAAGAACAACAGTACGTGTATTTGTCAAAAAACAGTGGTAATGAAAAGGAAAAATTATAGCAATTAATCGATCGAATGCCATAATTGCTAGAGCAAACCGTTCCATCACCATTGCTAAGTGGAAAACACACATTTGAATTAAGCAGTCCACGTATGATATGGTTTTAACATCAGCAAGGAGAACCCCAATCATTGTTGGAGTGGCACTGGAAGTGTACATTATATCAACAACAGCAAGGTTGCAAACCAGAAGATACATTGGTTTATGTAATCTCTTGTCAAAAATAATGAAGAGGATGTTTGCCGTATTGGCAAAAATAGCTAGTATATAGATTATCAAAATAACCACACCAACTGCTACAGGCCTTTTGACTGTGTCAAAACCACCTATAATAAAGTGTTTCACTGTGATTGAAGCATTCTGTAACAACATACTCAACTTTTTAAATTAGGAGATGTTTCAAAATTTAGTTAAAGAAGTAAAACAACAACACCTCAGCCTCAAGCAATAGCCTTTCAAATATATTTTAAATCTTTATCAGCTGGACACATTTGTTAAGAAAAAAGCACAACCCAAACAGCTTTGGGTAAACACTAAGTATCAAAAGAACGCCAAGTTTTCATTGGTCTCAGCTCCCTCATCCAATCACAGTTCATATAGGGCTTGGCATAGAGGTTTTGCATATGACATCATGTGGACATTGCTCAAGACCTGTCCACCATCCTGGACATGATAAGCAGTAGCAATCACATCCAATTGCTCAAAAGTACTTTACATAGAAAATATCACTACTTTTCTCCCCTGTGTAAGTACAGCTGGGAGTGATCAGACCTAACAAGACAAAGGAAGCGAAGCAGAATACAATGAAAAAAGACAGACTGTCAAAGAAACAAGAAGTATAACACAGAGACACAGACTTAACACTGAGACAGAGGCATGAACCGTGGGACAGAAAAAAAAAAAAAAAAAAAAAAAAAAGCACAGAATAGACATACCATGGACACAGGAAAGGCACAGCTAGAACAACAAAATATAACCTCAACAGAACTAAAACCATGAATAACAAATAATCAAGAAATATAAATTAAACACAAAACAGTAGGTAACAGCAATGACAAAAAAGCCCAATGTTCCTGAGTGTGTGGGTAATGTAAACAAATAAAATAAAATAATTAAAAATCAAAAAGGTTTTAGGCATGTAAATAAAGTTACATAATTTTCAAAGTGATTATATGCAATAAAATCCAAAAATTAAATAGGCTTATTTTTTCTGTGTTCTAGCCTCAGTAACTTTGACAATATTTGCACCTTTGAAGTTTTACAAGTGTTAGCTTTATTTTGATACCAAGATTGTTTATTCCCATGATGTGTCAGGAGCCTTTGTAGTGAATCAGAAGCGCCAACTCCCATCGAGTGAGAGCTGGCTCCCCACTTTTTTTTTGTGGAGTTTGTTGTGTTTCCACACTATTTATCCGTCTTTCCACATATATCGCACACAGCATGATTTCTATGCTCAATGTAAACACAGTTATGATAGGTGAAAAAAGTCAAGATTGGTCTGGTTTGTGATCTAATGTTTGTGGTCTAATGGGTTTCTCATTGGCCCACACTCTTGCACAGCCGTAGGACGCACATGAATAGAGGTGGAAGGCGTTGTAGTTCCTATTAACATGGTATTGCCGACTGTCCTGCTAATTGCAGGGTTTACTTTTGTCTGTATGTCATATTTATGATTAAAAAAATAAAATAAAAATTTAAATTAAAAAAAGTTTAATCAAATTAGATTGTACAAAAGGCCCCGTAGTTACGGTTTTATTCTGTTCAGTTGTTAGTTCACCTGTAGTTTTTTTTAGAGTGGCCAGTAGGTCACCCCACCGCTTTGTATGAGAGAGACTATGGGCAGGGAGAAATGTGGGCAAGGCACCTGAGCTTTTCTGCTTCAGATTACCAGCAGAGAAGTGGTCATTCTGTGAGAAATCTGCGTTAATGAACACGAACACACACACACACACACACACACCTAAGCCTGTATGCAATACCTGCTCCTCTGACAATCCCTGTTACCTTACCTTTGTGAAGTCAATACAAAAGTCTGCACTATCCTCTGTGTCTTCATTGTCTCCCTTCTAAACATTCTTCTGGGCCTTGAGCAGTGTTCTGGCCGACACTCCGGGGAGTGGTAGCGGCAAATCTGAACTAGCACCTTACAGTCCTCCCAGTCCAAGCTATCTACCCAACATAGATATTGACATTTTCATATCGGAATTTATCCTGCAACATGAAACATGGGTAATGGAAGTATCGATATTTCAGGATCGCTCTGCACATCACTACTCCTCAGTTTTAGAATAAGACAGTAGACAGCGGTGAGGAGGAGAGTGCAAGTGCGTCACAAAAACACGCAAATATGACTGACACCCGTAAATGAAGCAGCACCTGACTGCAGTTTAAAGAAGCAGGTGCTAACTGAGAAGAGATTCAGCCAATCCAAGCTGAGGCAATTGATTTTTCTGAATGTCAACCTGCACCGAGGACATACACTTTGGCTACTAAGTTTGGTTCTGTGGATTTCTTTTTTGTTTTTGTGTTAAATCAAAATTAAAAGTTTGATTAAAATATTACACAAATGTAAGAATGCCTGCTTTTGTAACAGAACAAATACACAAAATAAGGGAATTATAAGGCTTCTCATAAAAACGATAAAGGTTTTATCAACACACAAAGCATTCATATTTGCCAAGTAAAGATAAAATATGAGGCTACAGATGATAATAAATTAAGAGCCAATTGGCAGCCAAAAGAACCGACTCTTCTTTGGGAGCTATGCCACAAGAGCCGGCTCCCATCACTAGTTTATACAGTTTGTAATTGAGAGACTGCTCCATTCATTTTGGGCATATCATTTTTGAGCAGGAAGCCCAGAAAGCTCCTTGGTGCTTAACAGGCTAAGCTCCAGTTTTTACCCTCAAACAAATGGTCAGACTTAAAGACTCAAAAGCTAGAAATCGCTCCCCGTTTTGTTACCTCCCATAACCCACCCACCTGGTCCCGAAAGCTATCTCGGATCTAGTACCCTCATAACTCTATTACCTCTTCTGCTACATGCCTTTCCTCTTTTGAAGTTACTCTAGGGTACCAATTTCCACAAGAATGAGATTGAGGTGGCAGTTCAAATCATTCAAAGCACATGCAGCATACCCAACGGGTTTAGATCCGTACGCAGGTTGCTTTGTGCCACAGCCGGTAGTGGCAATATGCACAGCAAATTCAAAAGTGTTAAATGTTTTGGTGTTAGTAGTCTTAGAGTTAATTTTACTCTAAGTAGAGTCACATTCTTTTAATGTAACTCTGAGGTGTAAAATAATAGTAGTTAAAATCGAGTGTTAAAAATGAGTGTTTCTATTTCAAATCTGGAGGTGTTACAATGGAAACATTAACTCTTGACCTCTTAACTCTGAACTCCTACAGGGGCTATGACACCAATAGAGTAAATTCACAGACTCCGCCCCCAGCACGGCTCCAATCGAAGCTGAAGTGAAGCCGTTTCAGAACATTTTGCTCTACATATTTGAGTTGTTTGCCATGCTTGGTAAGTCATGTTTTCAAAGATTGTTTCAATTATTGTTATTAGCTTTTACTTCTGTGACTCTTTGGAGTTGAGACAAAGCTGTGTGAAAGGCATTAGCCATGTTGCTCGGTGATAGCATAATATTCTGTTTTAGCTAGCTGAAAGGTATTGTTTGCGGGCAAATACCACAGCCTTGAAAAAAAAGCTTGCATGTGAATTTTCAGTCAAATTTCTTGGTCAAATACACTTAAAACAATGTCTAGAATGTGAAATGTTGATATAATGGTGCTACTTGAAGCCTGAAAACGATCTCCCATAAAAAACGAGCAAACAGCAGTAGCAGACGTCCTGACTGGGTTCTTCGTTAGCATTTAGATCCCTCCAGAGTTTTGTGCACACGGTTTAGGTAAAAATGAAAAAGGCTGAGGTTTTACATTTAGTTCAGTATTACCTGTTGTCTGTGTCCTTGTCTTTTGGGAAAATACTTTACACAAGTAATGGCTCAAAAAGGATTCCTTTTTTTTACTGTGCTGCAATTGATTTGTGCCATTAATTAGTGTCAACTAATTTTTATTCAATCTCCACATAGGATATGCTTGTGAAGATGGAATATGGGGGAGAGCAGAAGTGCGTTGCAGTTCCACAAAGTGATGAATGAAGGACATGCATATTGTATTTTGTATTTATTGAAATAAGTGATGAGAATGCTGTTATTTGCATTTACCAGCTCACCTATGTCAGACCTTTTGATAAACGAAATTCTAATGAAAGTGAGAACATGTACACTGTTACATCTTTCAGAAAATGTTTTGAAATTGTGGTGCACAGTTCAGAATAAATGTTTTTCAAAAACCATTGCATCTTTTTAGTAAATGTTTATTTCCAAAAGAAATTTCTAGAAGTTCAGAAGAGTAAAATTCCCGCTTTTTAGAATTAATTAGAAGATAACTCTTACGTAGTTAAACTAAAATACTCTTTGAGAGTTAATATATAAACTCTTAACACCAAGTGTTAAATTATCAACTCCAGAGAGATTTGGTGTTTAACACTAAATCAGAGTTAACATACCAACTCTCCAAAAAGAGTTAAATTAACACTCTCTGGTGTGGACCCATATAGAAACTTTAAAAGTGTTGAAATCAAATCTGACAGTGTTAATTTGGACATGCTGGATTTGCTGTGTGCTGACCAGTGTATTGCCACTGCTGACCACGACAGAGATGTGGTTCAAGGATAAAATAAATAGCAGTTTATTAACAACTATTTAAAACATCACATAAAAGCATTAACAGGTGGATCAATATACATGTATTCTAAAAAGTTCAGAGCAGAGGCTTACCAGTGGGTGACAGAGATGCCAAATGAGGACGAATAAAAAAAAAAGAAAAAAGAAAATCCACCGATAAATGTGCAGCACACTGTCACACACTCACACTCTAGTGCAGCTCAAACAAAGGTGTGTAGTACACCAAGGGTCCCACCACCAAGACACCCCAGTCACTTCCACTTCAGGCCCTCTGCATTTAAATAAAAGAAACAAAAGAAAACTATAATGGATTCAAAACAAACTTGATATACACCCCTTGTGGCTAGCCCAACCACAGAACACACTGGTGATCTGCAGCTAGAAAAAGGGCCTCCTTCCAGTGGTGCAAAGCAAAAGGTTACAAATCAAAACATTCAAAAACCAAATATACATCGGAATGAATTAACCCTGTGCTCGAAGAAGACGGCATTACAATATCACTCCAAATCGTCGTCCATCCGACAATTCTGATTGGATAATTCAGTCAATTAACATGCACGTCCGCAGGCTTCCATATATGGCATGTATGGCGCCACTGTTCTCTGAATTATTCACTTCTATAAAACTGGCAGCAACAGGGAAAAGAAAATCCCAAACAGGAAAAGGAAGGCAAAGCAGCAGCACTTCTGTTCTGTTAGCTGAGCGTAGAATAGAAAAGGCGTAGCGGCCCTGCTGTAAAGCTACTGGCCGCCCACTAAGGCCCACACTTCCTGCAATACACAATGAGTGTTTACTAGAAAAGAAAACAATAAAAGACAAATTGTGAAAAATCAGAGTTACGTACCAATTAAACGGCGTCACCCGATTTATTAACACAGTGGATCATAGGAGGCTTCTGCACCTACGACCTATAAACAGCATTGGTTTACCACTGAGTGAAATAATGTACGCCCTGCACCGAATAAACACATACCAGCCACGATGGAGGCTTCAGGAAGGTAATCCACGGGTGATCTCTGTAACACGAACAACAACCAACACGAGTACTGCCAATTCAGGCTGAGGGAACAACGACATTTACGCAGCTCCTACCTGTAACACCGGGAGAAGTCAGGTGACCGAAAGGAGATAACAGGTACGCGATTCGCGGATGCTCAGATGGCCACTATTTATAGTAGCGCCCCCTAATGCGCCTGACTAAAAGTGGGATCAACCAGAACATTTAATATTCCTCCTGCCACATTAGCAAGGCCTGCAGGCATGATGGGTTGTAACAGCACTTTTATTTCTTCTATCTACATATATATATATATATAAATATATATATATATATATATATATATATATATATATATATATATATATATTTTTTTTTTTTTCCTGTAATAATATCTGAATGATCTACATGGGAGAGTATGTATAACTATATCTATGTGTTCCCCTAACACTATTCATATATAATGTACATACATTACTATTATACACTCAAATTTTTTTACATTTTTTAAATTAATTTTCTCCTTTATTTTATTTGAACTCTCTCTTCCTGTTGGTTAAAATGTTGTTGGAAAAGCAATAAATAAATCTTTGAGAAAAAAAAACTCTAAAGAGCCAAAGTAAAAGTAAATTAAAGTATCCAGCCATCCTCATCCTACCTTTGGGTGGATGGGAGCATGGTTCTGCAATCTCTGCGGATATGTAAATACAAAATTGTCTATGCCACAATGCAGTGTCACTGGATGACGGAAGTGCAGAGTGAGAATGTACGGTTCTTGTGAGGCTTAAAATGTGAAAACGCAGGTGCTTTGTCATCAAAGCCAAACTGTCTGTTTAGCTGGGCTATTATTTTTTTGTTCTTAATCACTGTCTACTGCTGCTAAAGATTTGCAATATCTTTAACCACCTTTTGCTTTGAGAGGTGTTTTTTTATTTTTGTCTTTTTACTTTATCAAATCCAATTTGAAACTTATTGCAATTTAATATTTTTTAATATGTCTTTACAGAATGCTTCAATCAATCTAACTTATTTTATTATAGGTGGGTTTGACACAGTCAAAAGGCCTGTAGCAGTTGGTGTGGTTATGCTGATAATTTATTTACTAGCTGTTACTGGCAGTTTGGTCAATATCATCTTCATTATTTCTGACAAGCAGTTACATAAACCAATGTATCTTCTGATTTGCAATCTTGCTGTTGTTGACATACTTTATACCTCTAGTGCCACTCCAACAATGATCGGGGTTCTTCTCGCTGGTGTTAATACCATATCATATGTGGAGTGTATAATTCAAATGTGTGTTTTCCACCTGGGAGCAACAATGGAGTTGTTTTCTTTAACAATTATGGCATTTGATCGATTAATAGCTATAATTTATCCTCTTCGGTACCATAGTTATTTAACAAATACACGTATAATGGTACTTACATACATTCTGTGGATTGTTGCCTATAGTTTTTGGGCTTCTTTACCTGCAACAGTTGTCCCTCTCCCTCACTGCACCTTGAGGCTTAGGTACACTTTCTGTGACGCTGGTGCTGTATTACGAACCCTTTGTGTTGACCCAGAGAAATATTTCAATCAAGGTGCCAGTAGGTTATTTTTTCTGTTATTTTTCACATTCGCTTTCATTTGTCTTTCATACTGTGGGATCTTGTTTTTTGTGAAATTATCATCAAATAATGACAGAATGAAAATGGGAAGCACTCTTGTGAGTCACCTGATTTGTGTAATATGTTTATACTGTCCCATTTTTATCTTTGCTTTTTTGACCAGGATAGGTGTGGTATTAACTCTTGAAGAACGCCACGGTTTATTAATTGGCACCATCCTCGGTCCATCTCTTGTACATCCTTTTGTGTATTGTCTTAGGACAAAGGAAATTAAAAATAAGATTTTTAAGATACTTAGAAAGGTTAACACAGCTCGTTAGAGTCTTGTGAACTGTGAGTACACTTACTTTTAAAATGGGCAGAAATGTTGGAATATTCATATATGCATTTTTTAAATTTGTCCCGGTCAGATTTGTGAACTTTTGAGTCCTATTTATGTGAGAAGAATCAACGTGTAAATCCTTACACTTACAGTCGTATTTAAAAAGTAGATTGAAGATGATTTTCTTACACAACATAATTTTGAAACACAAAATGTTCCAATTCACTGTGGCACATTTGAATTTTGGATTAAATGCACTGACAGCTCAAAGAGCTTACGATTCAAGTAGTGAACAAGCAATTTCTCTCATTGATTCTTTATCATTATTATTTGTTGTTGTTTGTGAGCGACACTGTTTGACAATAACAATTTATGAAGTAATAACTGTGTTATTTTGAACCAAAATAATGTCTGTCATTAAATTCTGAAATGCCTGAGAAGAAAAGGTTAAATTGTTATTTGGTTTTTTTTTTGTTTTGTTTTTTGTAAGTGGGTGAATGACAACATTCTTAAAACAGTAGGGAATTGACCAGATAACAAGCAAGCAAGCAAGCAAGATATTTATTTATATAGTACTTTCAGATCAGCCCCCAGCTGAACACAAAGTGTTGCACACTTGACATGCCAGAAATGATACACTGAACATGTTAAAAAAAAAAAAAAAGAAATAAAAAAATAATATAAAAAAATAGGATGATTAAAATGACATTTAAAATAATAAAATGAGCACAAATAGCAAAAGCAATAATAAAATAGTATAAAAATGATGAAGAGAATAACATTTAAAACAATAAAAGCAGGGTCAGACTGTGTCATAAGCGAAGGAGTAAAAATGGGTTTTAAGACGTGTTTTAAAAGTGGACACTGAAGGGGCCTCTCTAATGAGCTGGGAAAGATTGTTCCACAGATTAGGAGCAGCAATAGAGAAGGCCCTGTCCCCTCTGAGCTTTCTCTTGGACCTGGGTACCTCCAGGAGCAGCTCGTCAGCTGACCTGAGAGACCTGGGGGGTGAGTAAGGATGCAGAAGCTCAGAGAGGTAAGTTGGGGCAAGACCGTTTAAACATTTAAAAACAAATATAAGAATTTTAAAATGAACTCTAAGATATACAGCCAGCCAATGGAGTGAAGCCGGGATGGGAGTTATGTGCTCTCTTTTACGAGTTCTGGTTAAAAGTTGTGCAGCAGCATTTTGGACCAGCTGCAGACGAGAGAGAAGATGCTGACTAACTCCAAAATACAGTGCATTACAGTAATCTAAACGAGACAAAATAAAAGCATGGATTACCGTTTCAAGATGCGGCCTGGATAAAATAGGTCTTATCTTTGCCAAGCGCCTTAAATGATAAAAACTGGACTTGACAGTGGCCCCAATTTGACCATCTAATTTAAAATCACTGTTCATCTTAAAACCCAGGTTTGTAACAACAGATTTAAAATACTCTGCCAGGGGTCCCAAATCAATAGCGGAGGGGGGTTCACAAGGTCCAGTAGGACCAAACAAAATCACCTCAGTTTTGCTTGAATTACATCTTAGAAAGTTTAGGGACATCCAAGATTTAATGTCTTCTAGACATGCTAGAAGTGGCTTAATAGAGAAGGCCTTTTTCTGCTTCAGAGGCGGATAAATCTGACAGTCGTCAGACTAGCAGTGGAAGGATATTCCATGCCTTCTGAGGATGGTTCCCAGCGACTGTAAATATAATGGAAAAAAGCAGAGGCCCTAAAATTGAGCCCTGCGGGACCCCACACTGTAAAGTGGCAGAGGAAGACTCATACTCTAAAAAGTTAACACTAAAAGTTCTGTCACAAAGATAAGACCTAAACCATTTCAAAGCAGTACCGCAAATGCCTACAAGATGGTGCAAGCGAGACAGTAAAATGTTGTGGTCTACAGTGTCAAAGGCAGCTGTTAAGTCAAGGAGGACAAGAACAACATGATTACCAGAATCACAGGAAAGGAGGATATCATTAAAAACCTTTAAGAGTGCGGACTCCGTGCTATGAAAGTTTTTAAAACCTGATTGGAAGACCTCTAAGATACCATTCTCATTTAAAAAATCCATCAATTGGCAGTGTACAATTTTCTCTAAGATTTTAGACATAAAAGACAACTTGGAGATAGGCCTGTAGTTAGCCAATACAGTGTGGTCCCGGGCAGGTTTCTTAAGCAAGGGTTGTACTACTGCATGCTTAAAATTAGCAGGGACTACACCAGATATTAAACTGCTGTTTATAACAGTAAGAAAAGCCTGGCCTATGCTAGGAAAAATCTCCTTAAAAACTTGTGGTGGGACAGGATCATTTGGGGAACCAGAGGGCCTCAAGTGGCTGACCACATCCTCTAAATAAGAAAGAGTCACAGGCTCAAACTGGTTAAAAACAGCAGAGCAAGGGATCAAGACAGACGGGTCAGACCGCACCCGCTGGCGGATGTAAACAGTTTTCACTAACAATAAAGTGTGGTTTGGAGTCTTCTCACTAGTGATGGGATTTCCGACTCTTTTTAGAGATCCGGCTCTTTCGGTTCGGCTCACTAAAAAGAGCCGGGTCTCTCGGCTCCGAATCGGTTCTTCAGGTTGTTTTGTTGCTTTAATTAATTTATTATTAACAATAATATAAAATTATGCACAAAAGGAATTACTAATGTAAAAAAAGTAGTTTTATTTATATATGTTTATATATAAATATATGCGGTGGCCCCTAGAGACAAAACACGTACAAACTCCAAAACACATTTCTAGCATGAACTGAACTTCCAAAGCAGAGCTACTAGATCACTTAAATTACACAATTGAAAGCATGAAAGCATATGTGTATTGTTTGTGTATTTATACACAGGCACTCCTATATATTCAAATAATTTAAAAACAATGTTCATTTACCTGTTACTACCACACACCAAATCCGGTCGTTGGAACTTGCTGGCTTGTGTAGCCACTAGGTAACAAAAGCTCAACACTGCACCTAGCATCCTGGAGCACTTCTGTTGTCTTTTGTACGTGTTTTGAGTTTTTATGTGCTTCTGAGTTTTTACGTGCTTTGGAGTTTGTACGTGTTTTTACGTGTTTTGGAGTTTTTACGTGATTTGAAGTTTGTACGTGCTTTGTCTGTAGGGGCCACCGTAAATATACTTTTATTTATTCACTCCACATAAAATGTAATAAATAAATCATATAATACAAAAATCAACTATTCACATTTCAACTTTTAACTATTTAAATTTTCAGCTTTTTCCTTTTACAAATTTAAAGTGAAACAACACAAAACACTGCAAACCACAACACAATTAAATATAAATTAAAATATGAAAACAAAAAGAACATGCATATTCTCCATCATATGGACCTGCATGAATAAACTTTCTGAATCCTTTATCATCTGCAACTGAAAATAGTTGTGGATGATTACTATACCTTTCTAATGTGACGTTGTTGTCCCTGGCTCTCTTTCTCTCCCTCTCGCTCTGTTCCTGTGCTACTGAGTGTAACTACCGCCCCTCCCCCCTTTTCCCAGCGTAAAGCACATGGCTCGCGTGTGGAGTGAAGCGAAAAAAAAGGGCGAGAGAGAAGTTGAGAGAAAGAAAAAAAAACCCACGTGACGGCTCGCGACAAGGAGCCGGCTCGCGTCGTTCACGTCAAAGAATCGGCTCTAAGAGCCATTTCGTTCGCGAACGACCCATCACTACTTCTCACACCCCCGTTCTCTGCGGCCTGCTGGAAAGGGGGGGGGCCCTAGGAGGAGTTGGCCGTCCGACTGGGGTCTGGAATTTGGGGCCTCCCCGCTGCTGCGGAGTCGGGGCGGTCTGTATCTCCCCACCGCAGGGAAAAGGGTAACACCACCTGGGTCTGGGTGCAGTTTCCCCCTCCAGGGGCAAGGGTACCTAGACCCGGGGCTTAGAGTACGCTTGGGGAGTGTGATTGTGTGTACAGTGTCTCTTTATGTCTGTCTCCACGTTGGGTGAGTGTTGAGTAATTGCATATGAGAGCATGAGGGTGGGAATGGATGTTTGTATCTGTGTGTGCCTGTATGTCTGTGTCCATATGTCAGGTTGGGTATCAGACGCCACCTCTCTGGGGACATCTCAGGCCTTCCAACGTATGGAGGCCTATCTCCCCCCACCACTTCCCCTGCCAGTGGCAGACGCCCTCAGGCATCAGTGCGTTGGTGGGTCTTTGTGTCCGGGGATGGGCGTCCAGGTACACACCGGCTCACTCCTTGGTGGCTGCTTATCGGGGCCTGGAGCCTGGGGCTCGCTCGGGCCACTTCGGGGGTGAGGTAACCTCGGCCTCTCGGGCTGGGGCTCGGTCACTCTGGCGCAGCTGGCTGCCTGCGGAGCTCCCGGGCACGTCACTGCAACCCCCCCTGGCTTATGCTCCGCGGCTGCTGAGTGACCCCTCATCTGGGACTCTCCTTAGCTCTTTCTGGGATGGTGGCGCGGCTGCCCTTCTGTTGGTCTTCCTTGGTCTCTCGTGTTCTAAGGCCCTTTTGGATGTCTGGAGTTTTGATCTCCTCCATACCTGCTTCATGCCCTGGTGGACAGGGCTGTGGCTCCCCACACCCTCTAACAGATCATTACATGAAGGAACCTTTTAAAAACAAGCGCGTTCATGCTCACAGGTGTAAACACGGGTACACAAACTACATCCTTTTTGGCTCCTACCTTAAAGCACGCTGTGCGCTGTCGATCTTACGTGCTGTTTTCTTTTTTTTTTCTCAACAGGTGATTCAGGTAATTGATATATGTATTTTTTTCTGCTTATTTTGTTGGTTTTTGTTTTTTGCCCTTTATCCCCGTCCCTCTTCTCCGCTGTTTTTTTCCTCTTTCTTTCTCCCTTTTCTTTTCCTCATTCAAGTCTGTCCCATATCTAGCAAGTGAAAATAAAAAATAAAATAAACAATAAAAAGTGAATCAAATAGACCATTACGGCAAGGCTGGGATGGTCCATTTCGTAAAGTAAATCCGTTGGGCATCTTTCTTCGCCATTAGACAATAATTCTGATGTCAAAAGAGCCAAACAGGACAGGCGAAAAAAACAAAACAAAACAAAACAAAAAAACCAATAAAGTGTGCCTAAAAACGAGCCATAATCTCCAGTGTTATATACACACACAAAACTGTGTATCTCACTTTAAAAAAACAAAAACAAAAACAAATCATCTAGTAAATATTATCAGCAGCTTTCTACAGTCTGGCATTTTCCCAGTTTATCTTAAATTTCATCACACCAATACTCAAGACAAGAACTAAGTATCACAGGTTTAAAATTATTAATTACCACTTTCAAATTTTCTTTTCCTCTGTAAAGTTTAACAAAAAGTCTACAAATAACTGAACGAATGAGGCAAATCACTTTAAGGGGTTGACCAGGAAACCAGAGGTGGAGAAAAATTGGAATCAGAATCAGAGATTCTGATTTATCTCAGAATTTATCTCAGAATCTAGTAGAGAGATAAATCAGAATAAAAATCAGAATCTCTGACTTTGAAGAGGGCCAAAGCTTGGATTCGAACCCGGGCGGCTGCTCTCAGCCAGCTTATCCCAGTGAGCTAAACCGGTGCCTTTGTATATGTGAAATTTTCTTTAAACAAACTATTAAAATACTACATAGAATGTAGTTAATCGCAATCAAGTACAAAACTATTTGTTATTTTGTTGTTGCTTCATCCGTGATGGATCTACTGTCAGTTTTAATAATTGCCACTAGTTAAGTTAATATTTTCAAAGGTGCAATTTCCTTGTGGTGATAGATTCTGTGTTATAGCAACTCTAAAGAGCCAAAGTAAAAGTAAATTAAAGTATCCAGCCATCCTCATCCTACCTTTGGGTGGATGGGAGCATGGTTCTGCAATCTCTGCGGATATGTAAATACAAAATTGTCTATGCCACAATGCAGTGTCACTGGATGACGGAAGTGCAGAGTGAGAATGTACGGTTCTTGTGAGGCTTAAAATGTGAAAACGCAGGTGCTTTGTCATCAAAGCCAAACTGTCTGTTTAGCTGGGCTATTATTTTTTTGTTCTTAATCACTGTCTACTGCTGCTAAAGATTTGCAATATCTTTAACCACCTTTTGCTTTGAGAGGTGTTTTTTTATTTTTGTCTTTTTACTTTATCAAATCCAATTTGAAACTTATTGCAATTTAATATTTTTTAATATGTCTTTACAGAATGCTTCAATCAATCTAACTTATTTTATTATAGGTGGGTTTGACACAGTCAAAAGGCCTGTAGCAGTTGGTGTGGTTATGCTGATAATTTATTTACTAGCTGTTACTGGCAGTTTGGTCAATATCATCTTCATTATTTCTGACAAGCAGTTACATAAACCAATGTATCTTCTGATTTGCAATCTTGCTGTTGTTGACATACTTTATACCTCTAGTGCCACTCCAACAATGATCGGGGTTCTTCTCGCTGGTGTTAATACCATATCATATGTGGAGTGTATAATTCAAATGTGTGTTTTCCACCTGGGAGCAACAATGGAGTTGTTTTCTTTAACAATTATGGCATTTGATCGATTAATAGCTATAATTTATCCTCTTCGGTACCATAGTTATTTAACAAATACACGTATAATGGTACTTACATACATTCTGTGGATTGTTGCCTATAGTTTTTGGGCTTCTTTACCTGCAACAGTTGTCCCTCTCCCTCACTGCACCTTGAGGCTTAGGTACACTTTCTGTGACGCTGGTGCTGTATTACGAACCCTTTGTGTTGACCCAGAGAAATATTTCAATCAAGGTGCCAGTAGGTTATTTTTTCTGTTATTTTTCACATTCGCTTTCATTTGTCTTTCATACTGTGGGATCTTGTTTTTTGTGAAATTATCATCAAATAATGACAGAATGAAAATGGGAAGCACTCTTGTGAGTCACCTGATTTGTGTAATATGTTTATACTGTCCCATTTTTATCTTTGCTTTTTTGACCAGGATAGGTGTGGTATTAACTCTTGAAGAACGCCACGGTTTATTAATTGGCACCATCCTCGGTCCATCTCTTGTACATCCTTTTGTGTATTGTCTTAGGACAAAGGAAATTAAAAATAAGATTTTTAAGATACTTAGAAAGGTTAACACAGCTCGTTAGAGTCTTGTGAACTGTGAGTACACTTACTTTTAAAATGGGCAGAAATGTTGGAATATTCATATATGCATTTTTTAAACTTTGTCCCGGTAAAACAGCTAAGGACCCGATTGATTGGCTCCCTGAACGCATCCAGGCATTTTCTGGGCCCAAGACCGCGCTGGCAAACGCCGCCCTGCTGGCCCACCCGTTTCCGTCGGCGGAGATTGCGTTGACCTCCGACGCGTCGGACGTGGCGTTGGGCGCAGTGTTAGAACAGCGGGTCTCCAGTGTCTGGCAACCGCTCGCTTTTTTTAGTCGCACACTTAGGGACAGTGAGCGCAAATATAGCGTTTTTGACAGGGAGTTGCTGGCCCTGCACCTTGCGACACGGCATTTTTGTTTTTTTCTCGAGGGTCGGAGCTTCACCGCATACGTCGATCATAAACCTTTGACATTCGCGATGTCCAAGGTCTCTGATCCGTGGAGCGGGCGCCAGCAGCGCCAGTTGGCAGCCATTTCCGAGTTCACAACTGACTTTCAGCACGTGGCTGGTAAGTCCAACTGCGTGGCTGACTGTCTATCCCGTGTGCTGGTCTCTCCCGTTTATGTTGGCATAGACTTCGAGGCTATGGCCGCTGACCAACAGGCCGACCCGGACGTCTTTGGCCTTCGGTCTGCGCAAACGGGCCTTGTATTGGAGGACAGACCCGTGTGGAACGGCGGGCCCAGCCTGCTTTGCGATGTTTCCACCAGCCGTCCACGCCCTGTAATCCCCCTTTCGTGGCGTCGTCGCGTTTTCGACTCCGTACACGCCCTCTCTCATCCAGGCGTCCGGGTCTCGGTCAAGCTGGTCAGCTGTAGGTTCGTTTGGCCGGGCCTTCGTAAATCAGTGAAAGAGTGGGCAGCCGCGTGCATCCCATGCCAACGTGCTAAGATCCATAGGCACACACAGGCGCCCCTCGAATCCTTCCACGTTCCAGGGAGGCGTTTTGATCATGTGCATGTGGATCTGGTTGGTCCTCTGCCGCAGTCACAAGGTTTCACACACCTTTTGACTGTAGTGGATCGCACAACCCGCTGGCCTGAGGCAGTGCCTCTGGCATCCACTACAGCAGCAGCAGTGGCCAGGGCATTTTTGTCAACGTGGGTTTCGCGTTTCGGTCACCCCGCCGACATCACCTCAGACAGGGGCCCCCAGTTCGTTTCCGAGCTTTGGTCTGCCATGGCTGACAGCCTGGGGGTCAAGGTCCACCGAACCACTGCATACCACCCGCAGGCCAACGGGATGTGCGAACGTTTCCACCGGTCGCTTAAGGCCGCGTTCCGTGCTTCTCTCACAGATGGCAACTGGGTTGACCGCCTTCCATGGGTTTTACTGGGGTTGCGCTGCGCGGTTAAAGAAGACCTTGGGGTTTCCCCGGCTGAACTTGTCCTCGGTCAGCCCCTCTGGGTCCCCGGGGAATTCTTGCCTGAGAGCCCACCCCCGTGCTTCGCTCCATCTGTGCTGTCTCTCCGTCCCCCAAGAGACTCGTTTTCTCTTCCTGGCCCAGTGCACCCTTGTGTGCCCGACACCTTTGTTCCAAGGTCGTTGGACTCCTCACAGTTTGTTTTTGTCAGGCATGACGCTCATAGGCCTCCGCTGCGTCCACTGTATGACGGCCCCTTTAGGGTTATTCAACCGGGCCGGAAGTATTTCCTTTTGGATTTTGGGGGTCGACAGGAGGCTGTTTCTATTGACAGACTTAAACCAGCACATGTGCTTCGGGATGATCAGGTGGTGCCGGCTCAGGCCCCCCGCCGTGGCCGCCCGCCTTCCACTGGACCGGACAATCCTGCTTCTTCCTCTGGGAGCACCCCCCACCTGGCGGGGCCCGAGCTATCTTCAGTGTTTCCTGACCGCCCATGTCAGCCTGGCCCTCAGGCTCGTTTCCCCTCCGCCAGCTCTCCACCTCCCCGGTTCAGCCGTTCTGGACGTTTAATTAAAGCAAGGGTTCTGGACTAGGGCCTGACCCTACTGGGTGTTCGGGGGGGGGGGGGGGGGGGGGGCATGTGTGGTGGACCACTGGAGGGCTCCACTCACACCCAGTTCTCAGGAAGTGTTGTTGCTGTGTTTTGGAGGGAAAAGTGTTCAGTTGTGTGGTGATAAGTAATAAACGAGCAGTGTCAATCGAGAGCTCTCGTGTCGTCTGTGTTTACCTCCACAATATCATTAAAAACCTCGGAGCACTGAGTGCGGACTCCGTGCTATGAAAGTTTTTAAAACCTGATTGGAAGACCTCTAAGATACCATTCTCATTTAAAAAAATCCATCAATTGGCAGTGTACAATTTTCTCTAAGATTTTAGACATAAAAGACAACTTGGAGATAGGCCTGTAGTTAGCCAATACAGTGTGGTCCCAGGCAGGTTTCTTAAGCAAGGGTTGTACTACTGCATGCTTAAAATTAGCAGGGACTACACCAGATATTAAACTGCTGTTTATAACAGTAAGAACAGCCTGGCCTATGCTAGGAAAAATCTCCTTAAAAACTTGTGGTGGGACAGGATCATTTGGGGAACCAGAGGGCCTCAAGTGGCTGACCACATCCTCTAAATAAGAAAGAGTCACAGGCTCAAACTGGTTAAAAACAGCAGAGCAAGGGATCAAGACAGACGGGTCAGACCGCACCCGCTGGCGGATGTAACAGTTTCCACTAACAATAAAGTGTGGTTTGGAGTCTTCTCACACCCCCGTTCTCTGCGGCCTGCTGGAAAGGGGGGGGGCCCTAGAAGGAGTTGGCCGTCCGACTGGGGTCTGGAATTTGGGGCCTCCCCGCTGCTGCGGAGTCGGGGCGGTCTGTATCTCCCCACCGCAGGGAAAAGGGTAACACCACCTGGGTCTGGGTGCAGTTTCCCCCTCCAGGGGCAAGGGTACGCTTGGGGAGTGTGATTGTGTGTACAGTGTCTCTTTATGTCTGTCTCCACGTTGGGTGAGTGTTGAGTAATTGCATATGAGAGCATGAGGGTGGGAATGGATGTTTGTATCTGTCCATATGGTAAATGGTAAATGGCCTGTATTTATATAGCGCTTTACTAGTCCCTAAGGACCCCAAAGCGCTTTACATATCCAGTCATCCACCCATTCACACACACATTTACACACTGGTGATGGCAAGCTACATTGTAGCCACAGCCACCCTGGGGCGCACTGACAGAGGCGAGGCTGCCAGACACTGGCGCCACCGGGCCCTCTGACCACCACCAGTAGGCAACGGGTGAAGTGTCTTGCCCAAGGACACAACGACCGAGACTGTCCAAGCCGGGGCTCGAACCGGCAACCTTCCGATTACAAGGCGAACTCCCAACTCTTGAGCCACGATCGCCCCACGATGACATATGTCAGGTTGGGTATCAGATGCCACCTCTCTGGGGACATCTCAGGCCTTCCAACGTATGGAGGCCTATCTCCCCCCACCACTTCCCCTGCCAGTGGCAGACGCCCTCAGGCATCGGTGCGTTGGTGGGTCTTTGTGTCCGGGGATGGGCGTCCAGGTACACACCGGCTCACTCCTTGGTGGCTGCTTATCGGGGCCTGGAGCCTGGGGCTCACTCAGGCCACTTCGGGGGTGGGGTACCCTCGGCCTGGGGCTCGGTCACTCTGGCGCAGCTTGCTGCCGGCGGAGCTCCCGGGCACGTCACTGCAACCCCCCCTGGCTTATGCTCCGCGGCTGCTGAGTGACCCCTCATCTGGGACTCTCCTTAGCTCTTTCTGGGATGGTGGCGCGGCTGCCCTTCTGTTGGTCTTCCTTGGTCTCTCGTGTTTTGAGGGCCTCTGGATTTTTGGAGTTTTGATCTCCTCCATACCTGCTTCATGCCCTGCAGGACGGGGCTGTGGCTCCCCACACCCTCTAACAGATCATTACATGTAGGAACCTTTTAAAAACAAGCGTGTTCATGCTCACAGGTGTACACACAGGTACACAAACTACACCCTTTTTGGCTCCTACCTTAAAGCACGCTGTGCGCTGTCGATCTTACGTGCTGCACAATAATGTTTAAGACTTAGTATTTACTGTTATATTCCCATAGATCATCATGATGTTGTTTATCCCTTGTTAAATGCTTGTTTTCTTTTTTTTTCTCAACAGGTGATCCAGGTGATTGATATATGTATTTTTTTCTGCTTATTTTGTTGGTTTTTGTTTTTTGCCCTTTATCCCCGTCCCTCTTCTCCGCTGTTTTTTTCCTCTTTCTTTCTCCCTTTTCTTTTCCTCATTCAAGTCTGTCCCATATCTAGCAAGTGAAAATAAAAAATAAAATAAACAATAAAAGGTGAATCAAATAGACCATTACGGAAAGGCTGGGATGGTCCATTTCGTAAAGTAAATCCGTTGGGCATCTTTCTTCGCCATTAGACAATAATTCTGATGTCAAAAGAGCCAAACAGGACAGGCGAAGAAAAAAAAAAAAAAAAAAACCCCCAAAAAACAATAAAGTGTGCCTAAAACGAGCCATAATCTCCAGTGTTATATACGCACACAAAACTGTGTATCTCACTTTAAAAAAACAAAAACAAAAACAAATCATCTAGTAAATATTATCAGCAGCTTTCTACAGTCTGGCATTTTCCCAGTTTATCTTAAATTTCATCACACCAATACTCAAGACAAGAACTAAGTATCACAGGTTTATAATTATTAATTACCACTTTCAAATTTTCTTTTCCTCTGTAAAGTTTAACAAAAAGTCTACAAATAACTGAACAAATGAGGCAAATCACTTTAGGGGGTTGACCAGGAAACCAGAGGTGGAGATAAACCGGAATCAGAATCAGAGATTCTGATTTATCTCAGAATTTATCTCAGAATCTAGTAGAGACATAAATCAGAATACAAATCAGAATCTCTGACTTTGAAAAGGGCCAAAGCTTGGATTCGAACCCGGGCGGCTGCTCTCAGCCAGCTTATCCCAGTGAGCTAAACCGGTGCCTTTGTATATGTGAAATTTTCTTTAAACGAACTATTAAAATACTACATAGAATGTAGTTAATCTTAATCAAGTACAAAACTATTTGTTATTTTGTCGTTGCTTCATCCGTGATGGATCTACCGTCAGTTTTAATAATTGCCATTAGTTAAGTTAATATTTTCAAAGGTGCAATTTCCTTGTGGTGATACATTCTGTGTTATAGCAACTCTAAAGAGCCAAAGTAAAAGTAAATTAAAGTATCCAGCCATCCTCATCCTACCTTTGGGTGGATGGGAGCATGGTTCTGCAATCTCTGGGGATATGTAAATAGAAAATTTTCTATGCCACAATGCAGTGTCACTGGATGACGGAAGTGCAGAGTGAGAATGTACGGTTCTTGTGAGGCTTAAAATGTGAAAGCACAGGTGCTTTGTCATCAAAGCCAAACTGTCTGTTTAGCTGGGCTATTATTTTTTTGTTCTTAATCACTGTCTACTGCTGCTAAAGATTTGCAATATCTTTAACCACCTTTTGCATTGAGAGGTGTTTTTTATTTTTGTCTTTTTACTTTATCAACTCCAATTTGAAACTTGTGTGATTTAATATTTTTTAATATGTCTTTACAGAATGCTTCAACCAAACTAACACATTTTATTATAGGTGGGTTTGACACAGTCAAAAGGCCTGTAGCAGTTGGTGTGGTTATGCTGATAATTTATTTACTAGCTGTTACTGGCAGTTTGGTCAATATCATCTTCATTGTTTCTGACAAGCAGTTACATAAACCAATGTATCTTCTGATTTGCAATCTTGCTGTTGTTGACATACTGTATACCTCTAGTTCCATTCCAACAATGATCGGGGTTCTTCTTGCTGGTGTTAATACCATATCATATGTGGAGTGTTTAATTCAAATGTGTGTTTTCCACCTGGGAGCAACAATGGAGATGTTTTCTTTAACAATTATGGCATTTGATCGATTAATAGCTATAATTTATCCTCTTCGGTACCATAGTTATTTAACAAATACACGTATAATGGTACTTACATACATTCTGTGGATTGTTGCCTATAGTTTTTGGGCTTCTTTACCTGCAACAGTTGTCCCTCTCCCTCACTGCACCTTGAGGCTTAGGTACACTTTCTGTGATGCTGGTGCTGTATTACGAACCCTTTGTGTTGACCCACAGAAATATTTCAATCAAGGTGCTAGTAAGTTATTTTTTCTGTTATTTTTCACATTCGTTTTCATTTGTCTTTCATACTGTGGGATCTTGTTTTTTGTGAAATTATCATCAAATAATGACAGAATGAAAATGGGAAGCACTCTTGTGAGTCACCTGATTTGTGTAATATGTTTATACTGTCCCATTTTTATCCTTGCTATTTTGACCAGGTTTGGTGTGGTATTAACTCTTGAAGAACGCCAAGGTTTATCAATTGGCACCATCCTCGGTCCATCTCTTGTAAATCCCTTTGTGTATTTTCTTAGGACAAAGGAAATTAAAAATAAGATTTTTAAGATACTTAGAAAGGTTAACACAGCTCGTTAGAGTCTTGTGAACTGTGAGTACACTTACTTTTAAAATGGGCAGAAATGTTGGAATATTCATATATGCATTTTTAAAACTTTGTCCTGGTCAGATTTTTGAACTTTTGAGTCCTATTTATGTGAGAAGAATCAACCTGTAAATCATTACACTAAAAGTCGTATTTAAAAAGTAGATTGAAGATGATTTTCTTACACAACACAATTTTGAAACACAAAATGTTCCAATTCACTGTGGCACATTTGAATTTTGGATTAAATGCACTGACAGCTCAAAGAGCTTACGATTCAAGTAGTGAACAAGCAATTTCTCTCATTGATTCTTTATCATGATTATTTGTTGTTGTTTGTGAGCGACACTGTTTGACAATAACAATTTATGAAATAATTACTGTGTACTATTTTGAACCAAAATAACGTCTGTCATTAAATTCTGGAATGCCTGAGAAGAAAGGGTTATTGTTTTGTTTTGTTTTTTGTAAGTGGGTGAATGACAACATTCTTAAAACAGTAGGGAATTGACCAGATAACAAGCAAGCAAGCAATTTATTTATATAGCACTTTCAGATCAGCCCCCAGCTGAACACAAAGTGTTGCACACTTGACATGCCAGAAATGATACATTGAACATGTTAAAAAAATAAGAAATAAAAAAATAATATAAAATAAATAAAAAATACTTAAAAAAAAATAAAATATAAGATGATTATTAAAATGACATTTAAAATAATAAAATTAGCACAAATAACAAAAACAATAATAAAATAGTATAAAAATGATGAAGAGAATAACATTTAAAACAATAAAAGCAGGGTCAGACTGTGTCATAAGCCAAGGAGTAAAAATGGGTTTTAAGACGTGTTTTAAACGTAGACACGGAAGGGGCCTCTCTAATGTGCTGGGAAAGATTGTTCCACAGATTAGGAGCAGCAATAGAGAAGGCCCTGTCCCCTCTGAGCTTTCTCTTGGACCTGGGTACCTCCAGGAGCAGCTCGTCAGCTGACCTGAGAGACCTGGGGGGTGAGTAAGGATGCAGAAGCTCAGAGAGGTAAGTTGAGGCAAGACCGTTTAAACATTTAAAAACAAACATGAGAATTTTAAAATGAACTCTAAGATATACAGCCAGCCAATGGAGTGAAGCCGGCATGGGAGTTATGTGCCCTACTTTACGAGTTCTGGTTAAAAGTCGTGCAGCAGCATTTTGGACCAGCTGCAGACGAGAGAGAAGATGCTGACTAACTCCAAAATACAGTGCATTACAGTAATCTAAACGAGACGAAATAAAAGCATGGATTACCGTTTCAAGATGCGGCCTGGATAAAATAGGTCTTATTTTTGCCAAGCACCTTAAATGATAAAAACTGGACTTGACAGTAACCCTAATTTGACCGTCTAATTTAAAATAACTGTCCATCTTAAAACCCAGGTTTGTAACAACAGATTTAAAATACTCTGCCAGGGGTCCCAAATCAATAGCGGAGGGTTCACAAGGTCCACTAGGACCAAACAGAATCACCTCAGTTTTGCTTGAATTACATCTTAGAAAGTTTAGGGACATCCAAGATTTAATGTCTTCTAGACATGCTAGAAGTGGCTTAATAGAGAAGGCCTTTTTCTGCTTCAGAGGCAGATAAATCTGACAGTCGTCAGACTAGCAGTGGAAGGATATTCCATGCCTTCTGAGGATGGTTCCCAGCGACTGTAAATATAATGGAAAAAAGCAGAGGCCCTAAAATTGAGCCCTGCGGGACCCGACACTGTAAAGTGGCAGAGGAAGACTCATACTCTAAAAAGTTAACACTAAAAGTTCTGTCACAAAGATAAGACCTAAACCATTTCAAAGCACTACCGCCCGGGCAGGTTTCTTAAGCAAGGGTTGTACTACTGCATGCTTAAAATTAGCAGGGACTACACCAGATATTAAACTGCTGTTTATAACAGTAAGAACAGCCTGGCCTAAATCTCCTTAAAAAAAATTGTGGTGGGACAAGATCATTTGGGGAACCAGAGGGCCTCAAGTGGCTGACCACATCCTCTAAATAAGAAAGAGTCACAGGCTCAAAATGGTAAAAACAGCAGAGGAAGGCATCAAGACAGAGGGGTCAGACTCGGGGGAAGAAATGAGAGCCCGCGTGGTTACAACCTTCTCAATGAAAAAACACATAAAATCATTAGACAGTTTATGAGAGGTGTTGTATGTTCACCAGTATGATAATGATGAAGCAGTAAACTCAGTTAACGTGGTTTTATTAACCTGCAGAGCAGCAGAGAACTTACATGCTCTGATTCAATAATGGAATCCCGCCTATACCACTCAAAACATACACAGACCTACACGGAGGTACGGCAAGCGGATTAGGACAAAATATCAAACTAACAGCAGGTTATCTACATCCCTCTTCTTTAGTGCATCCCCAACCGGATATAAAGTTTAATGCATGCTAAATAATAATAATCACAGCATTAAAGGTGACTTACGCTGATCCCTAGGAACATTTAAATTTGCAACCAGATGGAAGAAATAAACATGACAAAAATATCATTTTACTGTATAAAGTTAAATATGATTACTACTGAAAATCACCTCAAACAGAATTTAACTTGAAGCGTGGACATCAGTAACTATTGGATCAAACATCAAACCTGAAAATGTTCTGTGTTTTAACTAGTACCCAATTAATCCCTATATCTTGGATTTGGTTTGCACACACGACCAAAGCGTGTCCTGTAAACACCATCACTCTTGGAAGGTCTTTGAGAATGCAAAACATCAGAAGAGCTCTCAACATGATTGCTGTCTTTAAACTGTTCTACATCATTGTTTTCACCCACAACCTGCAGTCCATCATAATAATGATGATCAGTGTCTTTCTGAACAGTAACAGGCTCAGACACAGGCAATATGTGTCTGCGATTTCTCCTGTAAGTGTTTCCATCTGACTGTACCAGGTAGGATCTAGGTTCTTTACAAAGTTCCTTCACCACACCTGTGCGGTCATAACCCTGTGGGGTCTGTAACCTCACTACTTGTCCTTCGTTGAGAGGTGGAAGTGGTCGGCTGGATCTGTCATAACAGACCTTCTGAGTCAGTCTCTTGTTGAGTAGTTGGGCTTTCACTCTCTCAGATTCACGGTGCTGTGGTTCGAGCAGTTTGGTTGTGATTGGGAGCGTAGTTCGAGTCTGTCTGGATAGAAGTCGTTCTGCAGAGGAACCCAGGTTCACATCACGTGGAACATTCCTGAGATTCAGCAGGTTGAGAAATACATCAGTGCCATCTCTGTGTGACTTCTCCATCAGCTGTTTAGCACTGCGCACTGCTCTCTCAGCAAGCCCATTGGATTGAGGATACCCTGGACTGCTGGTGACATGTTGAAAGTCCCACTGTGAAGCGAAGTCTTTGAAACGCTGGCTTGTAAACTGCCTTCCATTGTCTGAGATCAGAGTGTGTGGAGCACCATGAACTGAGAAGTGTCTTTTCAGCTTCTTGATGACTGTCGCTGATGTCAAATCCTTTAGCAGGTCAATCTCAAACCAGCTTGAGTATGAGTCGACTACTACTAAATAGTGCTGACAGTGCCACTCAAACATATCTGTAGCCACAGTTCACCAAGGAAGATCTGGAACTTTATGCAGATGAAGGGGCTCTTTTTGTTGATGAGGTTTAGTGCTGTTACACACCGAGCAGGAAGTAACTGTTTGTTCAATATCTCTTGACATGAACGGCCAGAAGATGATCCCCCGTGCTCTCCGCTTGGTAGCTTCTACGCCGGGATGTCCTCTGTGCATGATGGTGATGTAGTCTCCTTGCAGTGATTTTGGGATCATGGCTTTGGAACCTTTAAGAATGATGCCATCATCCACAGTCAGCTCATCCCTGAAAGGAAAATATGGATGAACCCCCGTGGGAAGGTTGTGGAGTCGTTGTGGCCAACCATCTTTGATGAACGAGCTGAGCGCTTGCAGTGTCTCACATGTGCTCTTTAAGTGCTTCGAACGCAGTCTGATGCTGTGTGTCCCACATCCACTCGCTGTCCTTGTGTGTGAGCTGTCGCAGAGGAGCTGACAGATGGCTGAAGTTTGGAATGAATTTTCCAAGATAATTGACCATCCCCAGGAACCTCTGCAGGGCTTGGACATCTGTTGGAACTGGCATCTCTTTGATTGCGGCTGTTTTGGAAGGGTCTGCTTTAAGCCCCTCGCTTGTGAAAATGTGTCCGACATAACTGACCTGATTCAGCCGGAATTTGCACTTTAATGGGTTTAGTCGCAGGTTTATTGCTCTGGCACGATCAAGGACTTTTCTCAGGTTGTCGTCATGTTCTTTCATGGTTCTTCCGCCGATGAGTATATCATCAACAATGATGGCACATGGATACCCAGCGAATATCTGCTCCATGGCTCGCTGAAACACCTCGCTGGCAGCGTTAAGACCAAAAGGCATTCTGAGGAACCTGTAATGACCAAAACAAGTGCTGAAGGTGGTTAGCATGGATGATTTCTGATCCAATGACACCTTCCAAAAAGAGTTCTTAGCATCCAAAACAGAGAACACAGTAGCATTTGACATTATTGCAGCCACTTCTTCTACTGTGCGCATGGGATGGTGTGGTCTTTTCAGAGCGGTGTTTAAGTCTCGAGGATTTATGCATATCCTGATTTCATCTTTGCCTTTCTTGTTGGTGGCTATCATAGAAGACACCCAGTCTGTCGGCTCTGAGACGGGAGTAATGACGCCTAATTTCTCCATCCTGACCAGCTCTGCCTTGACTCTGTCTTTCATGGCCAAAGGGATGCGATGTGCTGGGCGAACAACTGGTTTCACATCTGGGTTCAGTGTCATGCGATAGGTGACTGGCAACCTTCCAAGCTCATCAGAAAATAAGTCGCTGTATTCTGTGATAAGCTGTTGTGACAGTCATCTGCAGACGTGCTCAATTGGTGGACGTCAATGCTGAATGATACAAGTCCCATTTCTCTGCATGCACATAGTCCAAGTATTGGCTGAACATCTTCATTAATAACAAAGAATGATAGCACATGTGACTGTCCATGCAGAAAACACTGCAGCTTAATTACACCTGAGGTTTGAATCTTGCTGCCTCCAAATGCTACTAGGTTAACGGACTTGGGGTGTGCTTTCATTTGTTTATCTGCTCTTATAATGTTAACTGTTTTCTTGGGAAGCACATTACATTTAGCACCTGTGTCCACTTTCATCTCAACAGGAATCCCATTAATGTGCACGGTGACAAAAACTTCCTCTTTGTGTTCCACATGCACATCAGTCGCATGGATTGCATATTGCAGGTTTACTCCATCAACGTAGAATGTGTCATCTCCGCTGTCATCAGCTTGGTCTGTTTCCACATGATGAACTGACTTTCTGTGTCTTGCTACGTTTTGGGTAGGCTGAATGGCTCTGCACCGTTTCTTAAAATGATTCCACTTTGTGCATGCATGACACTGCTGCCCAAAAGCTGGACATTTACTCTTTTTTGCAGCATGAGCCCCCACAGTTAGTACAGTTAGTGATATGCTGAGTTTCAGACCTGTCTCCTTGTATTTTTATTTTATCTCCCCTGTGCTTTCTTGTAAATTTGGGCTGGAGCACATCAACATTTGTCGCAGATTGTTGAAGAAAAGCAAGTGTTTTATTATGCTCTTCAGTCATTTCATGAATCTGGCAGACAGATATGGCTTTTGCTAGCATTAAATCACTATCACGCAGTAGAACTTCCCTTAAATTGTCATTGTTGATGCCACAAACTAGTCTGTCTCTTATTAGTTCTTCACTCAGATCACCAAATCTGCAGCTTTTTGCTTTAATCCGTAAATCACTTACATAGGATTCAACAGTCTCGCCAGTCCTCTGATTCCGCGTGTTGAACTTGTGTCTTTCCATCGTGACGTTGGTTTGTGGGCTGCACATTTCTCTGAATTTCCTTTTGAGGCACTCTGTCATGAACTGGCTGTGTGGAGGCAGATGAGGACTCAAACGCAAAACTAACGGAGACAGGAATTGAACTCAAAGTCACTGCTTTATTGCAGGCCTTACAACGAAACAGAACTAAACTGGGAATACTAACAGAAGACCGAGGGAACACAGAAAGACACACGGGTTCGGGGAGGAGACATTGACGACGCGACACTGAACTGAGGGAGACATGCACATAAATACACAGAGGGTTAACGAGGGAAGTGGGAGCACACAGGGAACACAGCTGACACAAATAATCGTAACGAGACACGGCAGGAGTAAATGCAACACTGACGGGAGACTGTCAAAGTAAAACAGGAAGTACACAGAGGTTCAGACAGGAGGAGAGAGAGCACGCGCATAACGGGCTGGGGAAAAACATGGAATAAAACACGAGGGGAAACAAGGGTTCACAGATACACAGAGGGGCAACCAAATAAGGAACATCTTTAACAACCTAGGAACCACGGCATAAGGAACAAAATACAAGAAAACTAAGAATGCTAGAATGCTGGGCCAACATGGCCCAGGACCATGACACACTCAGGATCCTCCAGGTCCTCCTCTCTCACTTCTGGCGCGTAAAGGACCATGACATCACCCCCCCCCCCCCCCCCCCCCCCCCTCCTCCTCAAGGGCTGGCTCCTGACAGCCCAAACCCGAGACCCAAAAGACAAGAAAACAAACAACCCACCCAGGGCGGGAGGCAGGGGACCAGGACGGAGGGAACGAAACCAAACAAAAGACAGAGCATGAGACCAAAACTGAGTCTACAAATACACAAAAACAGATCAAAACATGGAAGACTGTCCAAAGAGGTCGGAAGGTCAACCCAGGGGACGATAGCACAAAAGTTCAGTTCAGCTGTTCCGGGGGCCGACCACGTGAGAAGTGGCAGCAGAACAGGTCCGGAGGCCAGCCGCGTGGAAGACGGCGGCTGCGGCTACAGCGCAGGTCCGGAGGCCGGCCGTGTGGAAGACGGCGGCGGCCCTCAAGTGTCGGGCGTACTGGTCGAGACTTGGTGGGCATAGGATCAAACGAGGCAGGACCAGACGGTGGCGTGGCAGCCACAGGACCAGGCGACGTTGAAGGCGAAGCATAGGCTGGACCAGGCAGTGGCGTCTTGGACCATCCAGCGGAGAGGAGGAGGTGCTGGCCGGGCTGACCACAGCCGCCAGCTGAGACGAGGAGCGGCTGGCCGGGCTGACCAGAGCCCCCAGCTGAGACGAGGAGCGGCTGGCCGGGCTGACCAGAGCCGCCAGCGGAGACGAGGAGCGGCTGGCCGGGCTGACCAGAGCCGCCAGCGGAGACGAGGTGCTGGCCGGGCTGACCAGAGCCCCCAGCGGAGACGAGGAGCGGCTGGAGAGGTTCGCCTGAACCCCCAGCGAGAACAGACGCAGAGCCAAGTGGTGCGGAGACCTCTGGCTCAGCAGACGCTAACTGTAGCTGCACAGGGCACACAGCCGGCTTGGGACGCAACGGTTGGGGCTGTGCAGTGCAAACAGTCTGTCCAAGCTTTGTCAGCACGACACTGTCCTTAACTGGCTGAGTGAGCTCACAAGAGCTTCCAGCAGAGGATGGCATTGACTGAACGGGTTGCTGAGCTATTAACTGGGCTGGTGACTGAGCTAACAACTGAACTAGAGACTGAGCTGGTGACAAAACACGGAACTGGGCTAATAACTGCGCTAATGACTGCGCTATGGACAGAAGTGCAAGTTGTAGTGGTGGTTGCAGTGATGGTGGATCAGCAGGTAGTTGAACTTGTGATTGAGCAGGTGACTGACTCTTGGCTGCTCTCCTCCGGGGAACAGGAACGGGTGCTGGGCCTGGCCGAACACCAGCCATCCCCACCCAAGGAACAGATACGGGTGCAGGGACGAGCTGGGCTCTGGCTGCCTTTACCCTGGGGGCCGGTGTAGGTGCAGGAGCTAGCTGGACCTCTGCCGCTCCCACCCGAGGAACTGGGACATGTGCAGGAGCCAGCAGGGTCACAGCTGACCTCACCCGGGGAACCAGAACAGGCGCAGGCGACGGCTGGGTGTCTATCAACCCCACCCGAGGAGCAGGTATGGGTGCCGGGATGAACGGAGCCTCTGCCAGGCTGGGGACAGAAGCAGGGACCAGCTGGACCTCAGCCACCCTCTCCCGAGGAACTGATATGGGAGCAGGGGAAAGCTGGGCCCGCGCTGCCCTGGTTACAGGAACTGGAGTTGGAGAGCTGAGCTCAGGAGCAGTAACAGACACTGGGAAAACCAAGTTAGTGGAGCCAAACACAGTTTCAGCAAACAGAGACTTATGGCAGGCCAATTTTAGCAACTCTGCTGTTCTTAAGCTGTCCATGTCAGAAGTAGCAGTCTTTAAAACACTCATTGTACAGAAGGATCCAGGCTTAGCAAAGTTAGAGTCTGTAATTACTGGTTCAGAAGGAGCGGTTATAGAAAGAGAAGCATTCTTATAGACTGTTTCTAAATACGCTGGTTGGAGAGCAGCATAGTCCAGGAGTGGAGAAACACCGTCCACAGTCTTATACTCAGCAGGTACAGGAGTAGGGGAGTTAACACAGGTGTCTGAAGCAACTGGGTGCGAAACTTACTCTGAAATATTCAATCTGAGCTCCCCTAGCAGTTTACTCATGACGGGCGGTAACTTGTTTCCCTTAACCTTAACAATCGTGATTGAATGCACAGTCTTAGTGTTGTCAACACCTGAGTTACCAGACTTCACATCTGCCATTGTTAACTCGAGGGGAGCAACAGATTCAGAGCTAACAGACAAGACAGGAAAATCAAAATGTGACAGAGGGTCAAAAGCAACCCAAAGAACAGAAAGCGCAGCCTTTGAAGGTTGGAAGACACACAGTTCATTTTCCAGGGGGTCCCCTCTGGTTTCAGCAGAAAGAGGAACCTCAGGACTGTTTGTTTTAATATTTAGTTCACAAGTATGCAACTCAGAAATAGTCTTTTGCTTTTCTAAGGTGAGAGTATCAGTCTGTGTGTTAATTACTGCTGACCTGCGAGGAGCAAAGGAAAAACAGTCATTCTCAAACATGGGCATGAGGGTAGGTAATGCAGGCTCTGGATTAACTGACCCAGAATTACCAGACACAGAGTTAACGGCCTCTGGGATGACGCACACAGAGTGTAGAGCGTCAGAATTATTTAGTTCAGCCTGAACAGCGGTCTCTTGGGGGACAATGAAATCAGTCTCATGTTTAGTGGGTGCACAGGTGAACTTAGAAACATTGCGTGGCTTGCAAACACAGTCAACTTTAAACTTACTAATCCCCTTTGATGAGTTACAGACACAAAAAAACGTGGACTCAGGAACAGAATATTGTCCGATTCGGTCCGGCTCAGAAGGAGCATGGAAGAGACAGTCGGATTCACTCACCACCAGAGTTTGCTCAGTAACTTTAGGGTGGCGACGGCATGAGCATCGGTTTCTCCTGGGAACTGTGCCGTGAGTTGCCGGGGCTGTAGACGCAGGCACCTCTGAGACGTCAGCTGACTGTGCCGATGACGGGTCGAGCTGTGTCGAAGGGACAGTGCAGCTCCGAGCGAGGGAGTCCCAGGAAGAGCGCAAAGGACTGCAGCGGAGATAAGCTGCTTGTAGGAGGCACAAAATCTCTCCTCGGCCGCCGAGAAACCCTCTTCTTTGCGCGGGACGTGGGCGGCGATCGGGGAGGTGAACTGGAAGTTGAGAAGGCCGGAGGAGTTGTGGCAGGCGATAGGCTGAATCCTCCAACTCTTATCACCGTGGGATGATGTGGGGAAAAGGCAGTAGCGTTTGCAGTTTGGAGGCTGCGCGGCCCACCTAGAGCCAATCGAGTCCCATAAAAGGCAGACTCACGCTCCCGGGCATGCCGAGCCTCCTGCCTTCTCCTCTCGTTAGGGAAGGTGGAGTCTGCACGCTGCCGGTTCCGTAGGGAGTTTGCTGGGTCCATTACTGGTCGCGTCGTACTGACATGAACTGGCTGTGTGGAGGCAGATGAGGACCCAAACGCAAAACTAACGGAGACAGGAACTGAACTCAAAATCACTGCTTTATTGCAGGCCTACAACGAAACAGAACTAAACTGGGAATACTAACAGAAGTCCGAGGGAACACAGAAAGACACACAGGTTCGGGGAGGAGACATTGACGACGCAACACTGAACTGAGGGAGACATGCACATAAATACACAGAGGGTTAACGAGGGAAGTGGGAGCACATGGGGAACACAGCTGACACAGATAATCGTAACGAGACACGGCAGGAGTAAATGCAACACTGACGGCAGACTGTCAAAGTAAAACAGGAAGTACACAGAGGTTCAGACAGGAGGAGAGAGAGCACGCGCATAACGGGCTGGGGAAAAACATGGAATAAAACACGAGGGGAAACAAGGGTTCACAGATACACAGAGGGGCAACCAAATAAGGAACATCTTTAACAACCTAGGAACCACGGCATAAGGAACAAAATACAAGAAAACTAAGAATGCTGGGCCAACATGGCCCAGGACCATGACACACTCAGGATCCTCCAGGTCCTCCTCTCTCACTTCTGGCGCGTAAACAAAAGACCGCTCCCGTTCTATAGTTTCGGGACCTGCTAAGTTGAGCAATATGTAGGCTTGTGAGCGCGCTGGCTTGTCAGAGTGTGCCGCCGCTATAAAAATGTCATACTCTTGCTCAAAAATGCGCCAATTTTCAGCAACATTACCATCGAAAACAAGCGGGTCGGGCCTTCTGAATCCTTCCGCCATGTCGGCTGCAGTCCGGATACAAAAAATGCACCAACAAAATAGACTTGAGACGGGAAAAAAAAATACCGTCAACTACGAAGAACGTGTTCCGTCGCTTCTGACACCATGTTGTATGTTCACCAGTATGATAATGATGTATCATCAAGTGGATAATGTGGATCATTATCCACAAAGTGGATGATCTTAGAGAAATATTTCCTTTTAGCCTCTTTGACTGTATCCTGATAGAGGCGCCAGCAGTCCTTTAGGATATGAAGGGACACCTGCAGTTTGTCCCTTTTCCATCTGCGTTCAGCTCTACGACACTCCCTCCTCACAGCCTGAGTGGCGTCATTAAACCAAGGGTCAGTTTTAGCCTTGGGCTTCCTGGTTTTTAATGGGGCCACAAAGTCCAGAATAGTAAGGCAAGAATATTGAAACCAGGGGCTGAGGTCCTCTGTGTCCAAGGGAGTACGATCGGCGGGGATAGACAGCTGGCTAAAAGAAGCAGAGAACTGGGCAGCAGTGGAAGGGTTAATAATCCGACAGCGGCAAACAGGAGCGCTGGTTTGAACTGTAGAGCGTGAAAACACAACATCAAAAAATACAGCCATATGGTCAGAGAAAGCAGTGTCAGTCACTTCCACGTTAGACACAGGTAGACTGTGTGACAAGACCAGGTCTAGTGTGTGTCCGTGTTCATGTGTGGGACCAGGTATGGTCTGGACCAGATTAAAAGAGTCAATGAAACTTAAAAACTCCTTCACCAGAGGTTTATCAGGGCAGCAGACATGGATATTAAAATCTCCCACAATAAGAACATGATCGTAGTTGGGCATAATCCCAGCTAGAAATTCTGAAAAGTCATTCATGAAATTCTTATTGTATTTAGGGGGGCGATAAATAACAGCAAAAAGCACAGAGTTAGAGCGATTAACTTCAAAACACGTGAGCTCAAAGCTGGAAAACGAGGGCTGTAAAAAACACTGTTTACATTTAAAATCCTTTTTAAAAACAACCGCCGTACCTCCTCCTCTCCCTGATGTCCTTGGTGTGTTAAAATAGGAACAACCTGCTGGTAAAAGTTCAGATAAAATACTGGACTCACCAGTGTTAAGCCAAGTCTCCGTGACACACATGAAGTCTAGTTTCCAGGAGGTGAATAACTCATTCAGAATAAAAGATTTGTTCACCAGCAATCTGGCGTTTACAAGCCCAATCCTGACAGGAGCCGGGGATGAGGTATGAGCCTCAGCAGCATAGGGAGCCTGACACAGTGGCCTCAGATTGCGGAGGTTCGCCCGGCGTACGTTGAGCCGAGGAGGACAGGGGTCACGGAGGAGCGGCGCGTCATCCAGGCAGACCACGGGGATGAGGCAGGAATCCACAGGATCCAGGAAACGTCAGTGCACAAAAACTCCAGGAAATAATAATATTCCTTTGACAGTAGTGGGATGGTGCGCCAAAGAGATCTTGAGTTTAACCAGCCCACCACTGCGCCTACTCCGACGTCTTCGCCAGGGGAGGTAGCATGACAGCACGGCAAGTCGGGATATGTGACAGCAGCGGACACTGGGAATTCTGTCCTCCGTTAGAAAATGAAGCTGTATTTTGTCCAGAACTTCGGAGGTTCAGAAGCAATTGGCAATCGTACACCAGTAACGACCCGATTTCTTGAGTGACACATGACAGGAGCAATATAAAACCAAACAAAACTGACAGCGACAGACGAGCAGCCATGTACACCGACGCCATCTTGTGTCGTCAGTATCAGTAGTAACAGTGCGAGAATTATTATAGTGAGCACACATGGACTGAAGGGAATTTTTAAACAAAGATAAAGATAAAATGTGAAGAGAAATGGGATCTTTATATTGATTCAACTACTTTGACCGGCTCAGATAAAAATGTTTCTTAAATAACAAGCTCAGCTGGGGTAGGAACAGATAGCAAAATGAAAGTTGCCAAAAAGAGAAATATGAATTTTCTTTAAAAAAAAATTGTATAAAAAAAGTACAAATATTTTCATCTTCAAATGTGGCAAGTTTTACTTATGGGCAGTCACCATTTAAGGTTGCAAAGTTTGCATATAAACATCTGAACATTGTCTGGTGATACCTATTCTGTAATTTCAATAGCTTACAATAGATAACTCATACAGAATCAGGACATCTCAATCCGCTCTTCATCATTGCATAAGCCATTTATTTTTTCATGCTTTCTAAAGTCTATACAACAAACAGAAAAAAAGAAGCTTTTATTTTCAATGACATTATTGCTATCAATAACTAGGACTTTGTGCTTCTTACTCAAACATGGCTCGATGACACGGGCAACACAAAGCTGATTGCAACATCACCTACTAACTATAGTTTTGAACTTTGCACCCATACAAACAGGAGAGTGTTAACGTCTGCAGAATGAACAGACCAAGTGTAGAGGTGGGGAACCCAAAAAGAGACTATTGGAGACAGGACAATCTTAACAACAGGCAAGCCATTTATTTGGCTGATCCCAATACCAAAACTCAACATGGAATGGAAAAAGAAACTAAACCTTTCAAGTTGCCAGAACTAAACTAAGCAAAAACATTGGGGACACAGGGAGCTAGGAAACACTGGGGAGAATACACTGACAATCTGACAGAGGACAAAGTAAGACTGTCACAATAATTACACGGGGAGGGGGGTGATTAAGGGAGTGAAGGCAGCTGGGAAACACAGCAGTGACAAATTAGACGTAATGAGACAGGGGAAGCAAAACTGAATTTAAAGCACGAGGGACTATCAAGATACAACAAGAAAAACACAGGAAACTAAAACAAGGAGTAAAACACACAAACTTAGAGAAGAGAAAACAGTAACTAAATACAAAGAGAAGACTGACATGGGAGACAAAAATAACAAAACACAAGAGGATGGGCAACGCTGAAAATACAAAACTTTGAGATAACTAAAAACTGAATGGTAGAGTAAACATACTAAGAATACACAAGCGCAATACAAACATTCTACAAATCAAGAATCAGCACAGAATATACAAAACCACTAAAAAGACCCCAAATTCTACAACATTAGGTAAAATGACCGACTCGTATGACAATGTGGTGGTGGGATTGCTATGATATAAAAAAACATAATTGCAAGTCTTTGCTTTTTGACAGTTATTTTACTGTTGCATTTTAAAGTTTAGTAATTAATTCTGTATATCCTCCTGTATTAGTAGGGGAGACCGGGGATAGTTGTAACGTGGGTCAGTTGTAACACTTCCAATTTCTCCAATCAGGGTTAAGTTTCAAATGATGCGATTCATCCTGTACATGTCCAATTCAGTTCTGCTATCACATGTGAAAAATCAGCACATTTTGTCAAACACAGACAATTTAACACAAAAAAAGTAATTTGTATGCCAAAAAGTAAGTTTTTCTACTTTATTTCAATTTCTAATAGCATTATCTGCTTTGCAGTTAAACTCATCAAACTTAAATTATGTTATTTGTATGCCTATGAGGATATATTCTGTGTAGGTCTTTAGTGCTAATGTTTTAGCCGTTGGCTGTAATGTTAGCTAGTTCATGGCTATAGGAGTCTGGGTCAGTTGTTACAGCAACAGTCTGGGTCAGTTGTAACAATAATGCAGATGTTAAAACTTACCACACTATTACTTTAACTTATATTAAACAAGTTGGAGCAACGACATCAGCAGAGAGAGGTTCACTGGTCACCATTGTATATGCGGTTAATGCCATTGGCAACACAATTCCTCCACTGTTTGTGTTCCCACACATACATTATGCAGACCACTGTGTCAGAGATGGACCAGTAGGAAGTATTGGTAGTGGAAAAAAAGCAGGATGGGTGCAAGAAACAGATTTCCTCATCTTTCTGAAGCATTTTGCAAACCACACCAAGGTAAGCCATGATAAAAAGTAATGGAATTGCGATGCTGGTGCACAACTACATTTTTTCAGTTTCATTGTTATGTTCAAAAGTTGGTGCAGGAGTTGTAGGTTATAATGCCCACTGAGCCAATGAGGCCAAACTCAAGGAAGACCAACCAAAATTAATGAGATATTCAGTTGCAGAAAATTCCATAATTTGTCTTTTTTGAAGGGTTGGAATATGTTCAAAAGCTAGATTTCTGCATTCTGTCACACACACACATAGGTACATAAATGGCTCTAAGTGCATTCATGTGTTGAATAAACAAAGATTACATGTTAATGTTTTGTTAGTAACCTTATTTCATTGTGTTACATTTCACCCCAGGATATGTTACAACTAACCCAGACTATGGGGTTAATTGTAACATTTCACTCTTTGTGTTTGAGGCCATACCATGCAATAGGTAATTGTGCTGCAGAGAAAATAGCTGCACTATTTAATAGCAGAGACATGTAAATACTTTGCATTACATTTTGAATCCACTACCTTAAAAGAGCTCTAATTTACAGACAGAAATGTCAAAAATGTTACAACTATCCCCGGTCTCCCCTATTCACTATATATCATCCTCTTAGACTGAGACATGGCTTCCCCTAAGAATTAGGTTGTTTCTTGTCATTTTTTATTATTAGTTTTTGTTTTATTAGTTTTTAGCATTAGCTGTGATTTGTCTGAGAATTACTTTGAACTACCCTAATCAAAATGAAAGATGTTATAAAAACAAATTAAGTTGTAAGCTAAGTTGTAATTTCTGATTTATAATAATTATGGGGCATCAGAGCAATATAGCTGCTGAGGTATGGTCTGAAAATTATTAGTTCATTGTTTCACATGTGGTAAATGGCAGATATAGAACCACCAGCTTTACAAATAGTAGAAAACCTGCTGTACCTCCTGTGCAATAGAAACTCCTTAAGAGCCAAAGTAAAAGTAAATAAAAGCATCCAGCCATCGTCATCCCACCTTTGAGGGGATGGCTGTATGTTTCTGCAATCTCTAGGGATATGTAAATAGAAGATCGTCCATCCCTACATGCGGTGTCACTGGATGTCATTGGATGCCAAGTGAAAATGTACAGTTCTTGTGAAGCTTAAAATGTGAAAGCACAGGTGTTTTGTTGTTAACCCCAAACTATCTGTGTTTAGCTGGGTTATTATTTTTTGTTCTTAACCACTGTCTATTGCTGCTAAAGATTTGAAATATCTCTAACCAATTTTGTTTGAGGAGTTTTTGTTTTTCCTTTTTGTCTTATTACGTTATCAACTCCAATTTGAAACTTATTGTAATTTAATATTTGTTAAATATGTCTTTATAGAATGCTTCAATCAAACTAACTTATTTTATTATAGGTGGCTTTGACACAGTCAAAAGGCCTGGTGTCGTCTGTGTTTCTCTGTGAATTGTCCGTGTACTTAACGTTATTCCGTGTTTCTCCGTGTCGCTCTGCTCCTCACTCCGCTCCTCTCTCTGTGTCCTCCTTTTGCATTAGTTTTCCCAGTTTAGGGTTTTGTTCAGTTCTGCTCACACCTTGGTTATTGTGCTCTGTAAATAAAACCCACTTGCACCTCCGCCACTGTCAGCTTGTGGATTCTCCTTTCTCACCTCCACACGACTGCTGCCCCAGCCGTGACATTTATACTGTCCTCTGTTTTTCACAGTTATTTTGGCCAAGTTTGGTGTGGTATTGACTCTTGAAGATCGGCAGGGTTTATTAATTGGCACCATCCTCGGTCCATCTCTTGTAAATCCTTTTGTGTATTGTCTTAGGACGATGGAAATTAAAAATACGATTTTTAAGATACTTAGAAAGGTTAACATAGCTGGTTAGAGGCTTGTGAACTGTGAATGCACTTACATGTAAAATAGACAGAATCATTGGAAAATTCATGTACGAATTTTCTAAACTTTTTTCTGGTCGGATTTGCGAACTTCTGAATCCTATTTAGGAGAGGAGCATCCACCTGTGAACTGCTATCATAACTTTATATATGTTATGATCATTTATAAATGATTTATATAACAGTCACATTTTAACCAAATATGACAATGTTCATACAACCCGTAACGTTGCAAAGGTTTTCTGGAGAGGTAAAACATAAAAAGTCCGTCTCTCTCCATGTATTTGCGTGCAAGCGCATTGCTCCCATAAATCACAGAGAGGGAAGTGGCGCATACTAATGACCTCATAACCCCTTGACTTATGTTACATTAAAGAGACACCACAGTGTCCCACATGGTAAATGGCCATGTTATAGAAACTTAGGATAGCCAGGACAATTACAGAATGAAATTCCCTCTTTTTCGTTGGTTTTTTTCTTCTTCAAAAACTGTAAGAGTCAGCATAATATGTGAAAACAGTACCAGGAAGAACTGTACAAAACTTAAACAAGACCAGACCTCTACATTGGAGAGACCAAACAGCCACTTCACAAGCGCATGGCACAACATAGAAAAGCCACCTCAACAGGACAAGACTCAGCTGTCCATCTGCATCTAAAGGACAAAGGTCACTCTTTCGAGGATGCCAATGTTCACATTTTGGACAGAGAGGACAGATGGTTTGAAAGAGGAGTGAAAGAAGCCATCTATGTCCACTGTGAGCGACCATCTTTGAACCGAGGCGGTGGTTTACGACACCAACTCTCTGCCATTTATAGTCCAGTTTTGAGTTCCCTCCCCAGACGCCTTAACGCCCACTCACATCCTGGGCCATCTGACCTGAGGAATTCGCATGATAAGGTGGGGCCAGGTTTCACAAAGAGCTCACCCGAAACCCTGGCTGATTGGGACCCACACCCAGTTTCACACCTTGGCTCGGGTGATTAGAGGATCATCAGGGGGTCCTTTTGTCCATCTGTGGGGGGATACTACCACTAGGTTTAAATCTGGGACTCCCCACCATTTGACCTTAGAACTGAAGAAGCTTCTCGGATGAGAGGTGAAACATCTTCAAGCAACTTAAAGAAGTCCAGACGCTTTTCTTTGCAAGCTGCTTTGACTACAATGACCTGGATGACTGAGAACCTTCACAGACTTAAACAACACTCATGCTACAACAGTAACCAGCACGAAACACATAAAAATGCAACTTCAGGAACTATGGCAAAGCTGCATCAATCCCACGCTCAGGAAAAACAGGTCCACGCACATCCAATGGAGCCACGACGAAGAGGCCAAACAGAACGGCACCAGAGTCCACAAACAGCGCTGGTTGTTGCCATGGAAACCCACCCCCGCAATCCTTCGATCTTCTCGACGTCCGCGTCCAGGCCAGTCTGGTCTGTTTCCGCGAAGTATGTCAGACATCAAATTTGATGCAGAACACCTGATTGTTCTGTAAATAGTTTGAAATGTTTATTTAAAAAAACGCCTTGGCTACATTTTTAGGTAAACAGCTGCAAAAGAAACTTGTTTGCATAACTCAGTGACTTTTTTGAAGAAGTAACTATATAATTAATTGCCCAACATTAGTCATTATATACTATATTTTGCAGACAGAGTTACAGGACTCTCTCCCAGACCACAGACTCATACTCATAATACAAGTCAGAGCTTTATATAAAAAAAAGAAAAAGAAAAAAGTTTTGTTTTCTAAAATTGGAGTTCAAGTTATTTTTACTTCCGATAGTGTTAACATACTACACAGGTCACGAACAAGATTTTTTTTAAAACTTTTCATTGTAAGTGGGCTAAATCAGTTAATTAAAAGTAGTCTAACATAAATGTAAATGCTGTAATTTTTATCATTTTAATAAACCATGTAGCTTGGATGGATTTGATGCTGGTGGGACCACAGTGCACACGTCTGCTGGGGGTGACATCATACATGATGTAATCTGCAGTCTTTGGTGATATGTAAACACAGACAATTGATATCCAGCGTGATTTGATGAGGGAGCTGCCAAGTTAAGAGTTCCTGTTGTTGTGAGACTTAAAATATGAAAGCACTGTTGTGTGCTTTTCAAACAGGTTTGGGTTAAGAAAGGTTAAAACTGAGTCTTTTTCTTTTCTTTTTTTTACAACTGTTTATCACTGTTAACAGCATATTTTTTTACTTCTTTAACTGCATCTGATAATTTTTGTAACTTAATATTTGTTAAATATGTCTTTACAGAATGCTTCAATCAAACTAACACATTTTATTATAGGTGGTTTTGACACAGTCAAAAGGCCTGTAGCAGTTGGTGTGGTTATGCTGATAATTTATTTATTAGCTGTTTTGGCAAGTTTGGTCAATATCATCTTCATTGTTTCTGACAAGCAGTTACACAAACCAATGTATCTTCTGATTTGCAATCTTGCTGTTGTTGACATACTTTATACCTCTAGTGCCACTCCAACAATGATCGGGGTTCTACTTGCTGGTGTTAATACCATATCATATGTGGAGTGTATAATTCAAATGTATGTTTACCAGCTGGGATCAACAATGGAGAGGTTTTCTTTAACAATTATGGCATTTGATCGGTTAATTGCTATAATCTATCCTCTTCAGTATCATAGTTATTTAACAATTACACGTACACTAGTATTTACATACATTCTGTGGATTGTTGCCTGTAGTTTTGTGCTTTTTCCACCTGTAACAGTTGCACCGCTCCCTCACTGCTATTCGAGGCTTAGGTACACTTTCTGTGACTATGCTGCAGTTATGCGAACCACTTGTGTTGACCCAGAGAAATATTTCAACCAAGTTGCCATTATATCATTTTTTCTGTCATTTTTCACATTCACTTTCATTTGTCTTTCATATTGTGGGATCTTATTTTTTGTGAAAATATTATCAAATAATGACAAAAAGAAAATGGGAAGCACTCTTGTGAGTCACCTGATTTGTGTATCATGTTTATACTGTCCTCAGTTTGTCATTGTTATCTTGACCAGATTTAGTGTGTTGTTAGCTCTTGAAGAACGCCAAGGTTTATTGATTGGCACCATCCTCGGTCCATCTCTTGTAAATCCTTTTGTGTATTGTCTCAGGACAAAGGAAATTAAAAGTAAGATCTTTAAGATATTCAGGAAGGTTAACACAGCTGATTAGAGTCTTGTGAACTGTGAATACACTTACTTACTGGGCACAAATACCTTACAGTATGAAGTGCCTTGAGGCAACTGTTGTTGTGATTTGGCGATATATAAATAAAATTTAACTATTAAAATATTCATATATGGACTTTCTAAATCTTGTTTGGTGATTTGTGAACTTTTGAACCCTATTTAGGTGAGAAGTCACATTTAATGCAAAAATGTTGAAGATAATTTTCTTACACAAATTCTGAAACAAAAAATGTTCCAATTCACTCTCGGACTTTTCTGCGTTTTGATTAAAATCCATAGACCACAAGTTTATAATTCAAGTACCGAACTAACATCTTCTCTAACTGATTCTTTGACAGTTTTTTAGTGATTATTTATTGTTTTTTGTGAGCAACAGTGTGTGACAATAACAATTAAGTAATTCTTTTATTTTGAAACAAATTAATGTTTTAATGTTGACTGAGCAGACTTTTATGCCCCTCAGAATATTTAATTTCCTTTGTGAAAACAGTTGAGGTCATTAAAAAATTAAGTAACTGCTAAGAAGTCAAGGGTCACATCAAGACAGTAAGAGGATCTTTTTGTTGTTCAACTACTAAAATAGCAAACGTCAGATGGGATAGGAACGGACCGTGAAAAGAAAGATGTCTAAATTTTACAATTATCTTCATAGATTTTTTTCTATAAACTAAAAACATTTTCATCTTGTATATGAGAGGTTTTTTGGGCTACAACCCACATATTGAAGTGTGCTGCTAACTCACAAATGGATATATTATATGAAATATTAGTGCTGACTGTATTTGTCAGTTAACACTTTGAAACATTCTCATTAAGCTGCAATCTGAATGTATCCTATGCTGTGACAAGAAATGTTTTGCAAGGCAAATACTTTCCATGACATTATCATTATAATTATTACTAACACAAGAAGAGTGATACATGCATCTCACCTGATCTGATATTACTACCTTGTCAAAAATATGTTAAAATTTGAAGCATATTTTTTGTTTATTTTATGCATGTCATACTGTAGGACATTGATTAAAAAAGATGATGATGATAATAGAAAAACTTTAAGAAATCTTTGGTTTTTGATTTTTTTCATTTACTTCCAGCCATATGCATTTAGTTTTTCCTTTTTTCTTTTTTTTTTGGAGGGCTGCATAAGAGTACATCTATGGTGGGTAAAATTGCAAATTGAATTTAAAATATATGATGGCAAACTCCAAATGACAAAATAGGACTAAAATCACTCAAACTAATTTCATATACTGGTTTTAAAACCTTTTTAAAGATATTCGGTCCGGTTGTATGAAAACTGTATCCTCTGGACTGATGCCCAAAAACATCACACTAGAGGACATTGTCTGTCCTATATACCTAGGACTTTGACTTGCTCTTGTGTGCACTAATAATCACGAGTTAATAATCAAGCATGCATGTGTGCATGTCTAGTAAAAAGGAACACTCAGTTTTGTTTTTAGTTTTTGCAAATGCACTTCAGGAAACGCTCATCGTTTTAGTATGACTGACCAACCTTCTGTTCTTAAAGTAATGATGGACTGTCGTTTCTCTTTACTTAGAATTAATTTTATGGCAAGAGTACTGTGTACCAACCTGACTTCTACACAACACAACTGATGTTCCTAACCCCATTGAGAAGGCAAGAAATTCCACAAATTAACCCTGACAAGGCCCACCTATGAAGTGAAACCACTTCAGGTAACTACATCACTTTGAGTGTCAGTGTAGATATTTTCAATATCTTAGCTGCCTTAAACAACATGCATTCTACATAGGGCTGGGCGATATGACCCAAAATTCATATCTCGATATTTTTTAGCTGGATGGCGATATACGATATATATATCTCAATTTTTTTTTTAAAGCCATATGGTAAGAACAAAAAGAGAGTTCTTAGTCAAAGCTGTGGCCCAGATGTCACACAGGCACTTTTATTAACATACAGCGTATATGTACATGAAGAAATTACTCAAAAATAAATTATCAGCATTTATTAAATAATAATGCTCCATAAATAAAAGAAAACAATGTTTTCTTTCTTTCTCAAGCACATAAAATCAGTTCACGGTCAGTAAGCACAACCAGAATTCATACATAAGGCACACAGGATTAAAAGGCGCACTGCCGATTTTCATTTAAGTCAATCTCACCACTCACAGACTTTCATTAACCTTTATCTAGACGCTTTACATGAAACAAAAAGGAAAGCATGATATTTATAACTACACCACTACATCTTGGTATGGAGTTCCCTTAAGTTCAAGAAAAAAAAAAAGCAAATCTGGACTTTGCATGTGGATCTTAAATTCTTGAATTCTCTTGTCTTGAAGCAGATCCTGAAGCCATTAAGACACAGACTCTCTCTGCTTTTTGATTGTGCCTATAAATTGTGTCCATAAAAATTGTGAACAGAATCGATGACAAAGGACACCCACCAAGAATGGGTCTCACATTCTACTGCAAGAGATCTGAGAGTCACTGCACTTCTAATGATTAAACCATTTTGGGCTGGTTTCAATGTGTCAGTCCTTGTTATCTGGACATTTCAAAAATGTTTCTCCAGCAGGTGTTCCCCTGACAACAGCAAGTCCTGTGCTTGGCCTCCAAACTTTCAATCTCTGCATGTTTTCTCGAGAGAAACCTGGATTTTGTAAATATTCTTTTGTAAATAGCTCAGTCACTGTGTAAGTATCACTTAAGCAGAAGGGTGAACTGCCCTGGCTGGCTCTTTGTCGACTAGATACTAGGAATAGGATGTGATGGAGGCAGATTATCTGCTGTGGCAAATCCTAATGGCACAAGCAGACAAAAAGCAGACAAATGAAAAAAGTTAACAATGGAATTGGAAACCCCAACTTAACAGAGACCTTATTTCCACTGTTTGGCATCACCAGGTATACAGCCACATCTGTCGTAGTCTTTGTGCCTTACAACCGTACACCTGACTCAGCGTTAAACAGTAGAACCCTAACAAGAGAATATAACTCTGCAGTGCCACCCATACATGTGCAGTGCACATTCTACACATTTTTCTGATTTACTGTGTCAGTCAGCTTGTGGACGCTGAAAAATCCACTGGGAAACATCTCACATCCATGATTTTAAACAGGCTGGAAGAGCTGAAAATTCCCTTTGAGGACTGCTGAGGTCAGTCTGATGACAACGGGGCCAATATGAGGGGAAAAAACAAGGGCATTTAAGCCAGGCTCCTGGATCAGAGTCCTAGAGCTCTTTTAGTTCCATGTGGAGCTCACTGCTACAGGCCTCAAGGTTATTACACGGTTATTAATATATTATTAAATACAAACAGGCAGTTTTTCATTTTACAGCTCTCTTACATGCTTATTACACAGAAACTATCAGAGATATTGCCAGGTAATAAACACATTTTATTAAAGTTAGCTTTAATAGGTGTCCATATGTTTTAAATAGAAACAGCCAGTTTTGCATTTCACACCTCTGTTTCCTGCTTATTATGCAGAATCTGCCATGGGCAGTTGAATGGTAATAACTTCGAAATTACCATATTATTACATTCTTGTTTCTTCCTTGTTACCGAGCTGTAATAAAAAGTGCTACCCAACACATTACTTCATTTTTATTATAAGAATATGAACATACAATGCATGTTTGGCCTATGCCCAGCTGGCTGTGCATTGTGTTTCTGGCACACCAGAATGTCCCCTTTTGAAAGTTTAAAAGTTGGCAGAGAGCAAGCCTCATTCCAAAGCATGTCCACTGCAGTTGAGAAGTCAAGAACTGAACCATCTGTAAACTTTGGAAACTTGCTATTTTGGACTGGAAAATAAAATGCTTTTTATTTAATTTGAAGTTTTATTTAAATTTATGGACAGAAGCCATTTTAGTTTTTATTTGAACGTGATATATTTGTTTGATTACTACTACCATTTGTATTACCTAATATTTTTATTTATTTCATTTTTATTCTGACCATGCTCTTGAGTAATATTAAAAATATAGGTGATTATTTTCAAATTCATATGTTTCCTGGGTCATTATTTTAATTTGCTGTGGGATGAGACTACCAAAGTAACTTTTAGGTTCGGCTCTAAAATATAAAAGTAAAGTTCATATCTATGCTGTAGATTGTGCCACTATTTTCCTCCTCTGGCACACAAACTGAAATCAGCTAATTATAGCACAATTGCAAGTGGAACCAATAAATGGAATCAATAGGTGAGCAGACTAACAGTTCCTAGGAAGTGAGCAACTGCGAACCGGCTTTCCACAAGACTCTCATCCTTACTTTCTTCTTAAATAATTTCTATTCCTCATCTACTATAAAATTGTTGAGATTGGTTGTAGTGGAGGATTTTAACGATTACTCTGGTCTCACTACCATAAATTATATCAGCGTCATGGATTTTTTCATGATGCAGAATATGCATCAGGCCCCACATTTATGATAGGACACACAATGGACCTTGTTTTTATTTTGGTGTAAATATTGACTGTATTTGTTCCGAGGACATTTATTTCTGATCAATACTGTATTATTTTTAACTTATCTTTTCTTTCCTGTTCAGTATTGCTCTTTTGCTCTTGCCTTGTTTAATTAAAGTATGTCCTAATAAAGTTGTTTTAATGCCATCCCCTCAGATAAATCATCATATTTGCTTTTTAAAGGTTCTTTTCTGTAAAAAAAAAAAAAAAAAAAAGTCGACATCAAGTATTTTGGCACATTCACCTCCTTCATTTAAAACTTGTTTCAAATTCTTTCAGCAACTGAATCAAAGATGCAATGTTTCAAAGAGCAGATGTGGTGGGGTGTTATTTGACACCATTGATGATATTACTGCTCAAACTACACATGCTGTCACACTTTTTTGTGAACATTTTCTTGCGTATTTTGTAGGGGGGAAAATGAGTCAGATGAGAATTTATATTTCTCCTTTGGCATTTTTCCAACAACAGAACTTCTTGTTTTAGAAACGTTTTTACCTGAGAGGAAAATTAGCCGATTCAATGAAAACGTTCTCTTGCTCTCTTGACATTTTACCTATTTCTTTGTTAAAAAATCTTACAATCCCTGCCCCTACGTGCTCACTATAATCATTGTTTCTTTGTTATCTGGTCAATTCACTGCTTATTATTAGAATACTGTCATCCATCCACCTAAAAAGAAAGAAATAGCAAACACACATACATACTAAAACGTTAGTAAGATAACAAATGTCATTTTGTTACTTTGGTTCAAAATAACAAAGTAATTATTTTATTAACAGATTAACTGTTGTCACATAATACTGCTCACAAACAAACCGTGCATTTTAACCATTCTAAATAAACTGGTCTGTCTCTTGAAGCGGTTCTGAGATCCCCAATGCTTCCTCAACAACATCTCCTTCTGTAAATATTTTTTAGGTAATTTACAAATTTGTTGAAAAAAACTGTCTCAAATTCTCCAATTTAAATATAGATAAAATTACACATTTTCAAAAGCCTGATGTGTGCATATAAGAGAGGCTGTGTATAAGTCTTAAAAAATCTGTCACAAAAGTGACGTTGTGTGTGACCTTATTGCGTATCTATCTGTAGACGTTTCCTTTTCAGGGGCGCAAAATTATGGGAAGAGACTGTATAGAAACATGATTTACAAAGGTCTGTGGGAGGGAATTTAATGCATATTAGGCAGAATTTAGAGCCAAAAACATGTGCCTTATTTTTTCAGTGTAGATGTAAGAGTTGCTGCTAGCAGGGCAGTGTAAAACCAACAAAATAGAATAATTCTCACTTCTGTCCCAGTCCAGGTGAGTGGTGTTTCAAACATTTTGTGACAAACTGTTCAGAAAATATGCACGCGAGTGTGGGTTGTAGCCCAAAAAACCTCTTATATACAAGATGAAAATGTTTTTAGTTTATAGAAAAAAATCTAAGAAGATAATTTCTAAATTTAGACATCTTTCTTTTCCCAGCCCATTACTATCCCATCTGAAGTTTGCTATTTTAGTAGTTGATTCAACAAAAAGATCCTCTTACTCTCTTGACGTGACCCTTGACTTCTTAGCAGTTACTTAATTTTTTAATGACCTCAACTGTTTTCACAAAGGAAATAAATATTCTTGGGGTCATAAAAGTCTGCTCAGACAACATTAAAACATTAATTTTGTTATTTTGTTTCAAAATAAAGCAATTACTTAATTATTATTGTTACACAGTGTTGCTCACAAAAAACAATAAATAATCACTAAAAAACTGTCAAAGAATTAGTTAGAGAAGGTGTTAGTTCGGTAAACTTGTGGTCTCTGTAAACTTTCTTACAAAACAAGACACAACTTTCACTGTGTTACTTCTTACGTTTGCTCATTAGGTTAATGACTTCTTTGTTTACAAAGGGCTGATAGGAAAGATGTGTCATCCTCACCCCTCTTGAGTGAATTATAATCAGTACCTGGCTCCAGTAAAGAACCTCACATTGTTTGGTGACACAATACTTGTGTCTTTTATTTCTGTATGTGATATATAGATATGTCAAGATTTTGGCTTGATTAAGTTGGGCTCACATCATTACACATCTGAAGTAAAAATCACTCAAATAATAATCATAATCATAACAAAATTAATAATAATAACAGTTCACGCTGCTCACGGACCCCAGAGCCGGGTCCGTGACAATGTTAATGTTTAGTGTTAGTGTTGTACTTAGGAAATTCTGCATTTTGAGTCAAGGGTTCATGTGCTAGGTTACGCCTGAATATTTAGATAATCATTTAAGTTTCTGAGTGGTTTTGTAATTTCCTCAGAAGAGCTAGAAACTGAGACAGTTGTTTAGTGTGTGTGGAAGGCACGCTCACTTTAAGTTCCCGATTATTCATCGTGTTAGTCTTTCATCTTGTGTACATTAAGTAACTTTCACTTCACACCTGCTTCTCCACATGCTTTCTGCATTAGAGTCCTCCCTTATCTTTTTGCCAGTAAACACTTTTTACAGTGTAGCTATGTGCTGGAAATGTTACAGACGCAGAAGTTGGGGAACCAGCTTTATGAAGGAAAGTAACTTGTGTCACATTGACATGGCTATCAAAAAATCTACTGAGGGCTACTATGCATGTGTCCTAATTCAGCGGTACCATTGGTAGGCCGGGCCATTTGAAAGCAGCAAGAACATAAAGGCCAAAAGTGAATTTAAATGGAACCTGACCTCCATTATCAAATCATGTCTCCCTTTTTAAAGATTTTGCTGAGACCAGAGGAAAGAGTGCTGTGACTGGAAAGCTGCTCATACAGAGTGTGTAAAAGCCTGTATCAATAAAACGCATAGCAAGGTGCAATGCTGTGTGTGTGTGGGTCCTCATTCTTGTCATACTCAAGAACACTGTTGGTCAAGTTACTTGAAAAAAGTAATCAGTAACTAATTGTGTAGGTCCTCATTCTTGTCATACTCAAGAACACTGTTGGTCAAGTTACTTGAAAAAAGTAATCAGTAACTAATTGTGTGGGTCCTCATTCTTGTCATACTCAAGAACACTGTTGGTCAAGTTACTTGAAAAAAGTAATCAGTAACTAATTACTGATTAGTAATTAGTTTTACCAGTTTTCTATGCTTTGAACACAAAGAGAGAGTCTTGCAACTGGAGCTATGGAGGACAGCCAGCAAATAATGATCCATTTCAGCATCCTCAGTCCAAGGTATGGACACCCACACCTGTAAGGGGTAGTCATGCTGACACTTGAGATCTAACAAAATATGTGAAACGAAAGGAGATGATCAGCTGTGGCCTGCTGAGATTTGATGATTGACCAGAAAACTACTGGGCATAAAGCCTTCAGACGAGACGGGTAACAGCTACCTCGAGGCTCAAAAGAAAGAATGCAGTGCCTTTTCCTCCATTTTTCATTTTTTGTCAAACTTGTGAATGAGGAAGCCAAAATTCGTAATGACCCCGATTTTTCCTGTGTCATTGCTGCCAACACCAGCAACCCTAAAATCGAAAGGATGATACAACAGAAGTATCGTTCACCTGTTTCTGCTATGAGCAGGAAGTTATCAAGTATTGTGGGAGCCAGCCCAAACATTCCTACAGGCAAAAACAACTTGGACCCCGATAAACAATGTCAACAATAATATATACAGAGGAAACCCAACAATCGTATGACCCCCTATGAGTAAGCACTTTGGTGAGTGGGAAGGAAAAACATCCTTTTAACAGTAGAGATAATGTCCATTTCCCAAAACCAAACTGGAAGCTGGTTTCATAGAAGAGGGGCCTGGAAACTGAAGGCTCTACCTCCCAATCTACTTTTAAATACTCTAGGAACAACAAGTAAGCCTGCAGTGCGAGAGTGAAGTGCTCTAATGGGGTGATATGGTAATATAAGGTCATTAAGATAAGGTGGTGACTGATTTATTTATGTGAGGAATAGGATTTTTAAGTTCAATTCTGGATTTAACAGGGAGCCCGTGAAAGGAAGCCAATATAGGAGAAATATACACACTGAACCAGCAGGGACACCACTGCATCCTGCAGTCACATGAGGATACAGTTGCCATACAACAGGACCAAATATTTTTAAAAAGGTTTTAAAACCAGTATATGAAATTAGTTTGAGTGATTTTAGTCCTATTTTGCCATTTGGAGTTTGCCATCATATATTTTCAATTTATTTTGCAATTTTACCTACTGTGGATGTACTGTTATGCAGCCCTCCCAAAAAAAAGAATACTAACTGCATATGGCTGGAGGTGAATAATAAAAAAAAAGATTTCTTAAGTTTTTCTATTATCATCATCATCTTTTTTTATTCAATGTCCTATAGTATGACATGCATAAAATAACCAAAAAATATGCTTCAAATTGTAAAATATCTTTGAAAAAGAAATATCAGGTCAGGGGAGATGTATTTATCACTCTTCTTGTGTTAGTAATAATTATAATGATAATGTCATGGAAAGTATTTGCCCTGCAAAACATTTCTTGTCACAGCATAGGATACATTCAGATTGCAGCTTAATGAGAATGTTTCAAAGTGTTAACTGACAAATACAGTCAGCACTAATATTTCATATAATATATCCATTTGTGAGTTAGCAGCACACTTCAGTATGTGGGTTGTAGCCCAAAAAACCTCTCATATACAAGATGAAAATGTTTTTAGTTTATAGAAAAAAATCTAACAAGATAATTTCTAAATTTAGACATCTTTCTTTTCACGGTCCGTTCCTATCCCATCTGAAGTTTGCTATTTTAGTAGTTGATTCAACAAAAAGATCCTCTTACTGTCTTGATGTGACCCTTGACTTCTTAGCAGTTACTTAATTTTTTAATGACAACCTCAACTGTTTTCACAAAGGAAATAAATATTCTTAGGGTCATAAAAGTCTGCTCAGACAACATTAAAACATTAATTTTGTTATTTTGTTTCAAAATAAAATAATTACTTAATTGTTAGTGTCACACAGTGTTGCTCACAAAAAACAATAAATAATCACTAAAAAACTGTCAAAGAATCAGTTAGAGAAGGTGTTAGTTCAGTACTTGAATTGTAAACTTGTGGTCTCTGGATTTTAATCAAAACTCAGAAAAGTCCCAGAGTGAATTGGAACATTCTGTGTTTCAGAATTTGTGTAAGAAAATTATCTTCAACATTTTTGCATTAAATGTGACTTCTCACCTAAATAGGGTTCAAAAGTTCACAAATCACAAAACAAGATTTAGAAAGTCCATATATGAATATTTAAATAGTTAAATTTTATTTATATAGCGCCAAATCACAACAACAGTTGCCTCAAGGCACTTCATACTGTAAGGTATTTGTGCCCAGTAAGTAAGTGTATTTACAGTTCACAAGACTCTAATCAGCTGTGTTAACCTTCCTGAATATCTTAATAATCTTACTTTTAATTTCCTTTGTCCTGAGACCATACACAAAAGGATTTACAAGAGATGGACCGAGGATGGTGCCAATCAATAAACCTTGGCGTTCTTCAAGAGTTAATACCACACCAAATCTGGTCAAGATAACAATGACAAACTGAGGACAGTATAAACATGATACACAAATCATGTGACTCACAAGAGTGCTTCCCATTTTCTTTTTGTCATTATTTGATAATATTTTCACAAAAAATAAGATCACACAATATGAAAGACAAATGAAAGTGAATGTGAAAAATGACAGAAAAAATGATATAATGGCAGTTTGGTTGAAATATTTCTCTGGGTTAACACAAGTGGTTCGCATAACTGCAGCATAGTCACAGAAAGTGTACCTAAGCCTCGAATAGCAGTGAGGGAGCGGTGTAGCTGTTACAAGTGTAAAAAGCACAAAACTACAGGCAACAATCCACAGAATGTATGTAAATACTAGTGTACGTGTAATTGTTAAATAACTATGATACTGAAGAGGAAAAATTATAGCAATTAACCGATCAAATGCCATAATTGTTAAAGAAAACCTCTCCATTGTTGCTCCCACCTGGTAAACATACATTTGAATTAAACACTCCACATATGATATGGTATTAACACCAGCAAGTAGAACCCCGATCATTGTTGGAATGGAACTAGAGGTATAAAGTATGTCAACAACAGCAAGATTGCAAATCAGAAGATACATTGGTTTGTGTAACTGCTTGTCAGAAACAATGAAGATGATATTGACCAAACTTGCCAAAACAGCTAATAAATAAATTATCAGCATAACCACACCAACTGCTACAGGCCTTTTGACTGTGTCAAAACCACCTATAATAAAATGTGTTAGTTTGATTGAAGCATTCTGTAAAGACATATTTAACAAATATTAAGTTACAAAAATTATCAGATGCAGTTAAAGAAGTAAAAAATATGCTGTTAACAGTGATAAACAGTTGTAAAAAAAGAAAAAGAATCAGTTTTAACCTTTCTTAACCCAAACCTGTTTGAAAAGCACACAACAGTGCTTTCATATTTTAAGTCTCACAACAACAGGAAGTCTTAACTTGGCAGCTCCCTCATCAAATCACGCTGGATATCAATTGTCTGTGTTTACATATCACCAAAGACTGCAGATTACATCATGTATGATGTCACCCCCACCCTCCAAAACTAATGGTAGATGAGGATAGTTTTAGGATAATTTTAAATTCCACTAATTCTATTTACATAACTCAGCACAAAATGCTACAGGGCAATGTTCCCTCTAATTTTTAATGTTTTTAAGCGAACACACAAACTCCCTGAGTGGACCCTTGGACCACTGTGAGCAACAGCAGACGTGTGCACTGTGGTCCCACCAGCATCGAATCCATCCAAGCTACATGGTTTATTAAAATGATAAAAATTACAGCATTTACATTTATGTTAGACTACTTTTAATTAACTGATTTAGCCCACTTACAATGAAAAGTTTAAAAAAAAAACTTGTTCGTGACCTGTGTAGTTTGTTAACACTATTGGAGGTAAAAATAACTTGAACTCCAATTTTAGAAAACAAAACTTTTTTTTCTTTTTTTTATATAAAGCTCTGACTTGTATTATGAGCATGAGTCTGTGGTCTGGGAGAGAGTCCTGTAACTCTCTGTCTGCAAAATATAGTATATAATGACCAGTGTTGGGCAATTAATTATATAGTTACTTCTTCAAAAAAGTCACTGAGTTATGCAAACAACAAAGTTTTTTTTGCAGCTGTTTACCTAAAAATGTAGCCAAGGCTTTTTTTAAAATAAACATTTCAAACTATTTACAGAACAATCAGGTATTCTGCATCAAATTTGATGTCTGACATACTTCGCAGAAACAGACCAAGCTGGCCTGGACGCGGACGTCGAGAAGATCGAAGGATTGCGGGGGACTCTGGTGCCGTTCTCTGTTTGGCCTCTTCGTCGTGGCTCCATTGGATGTGCGTGGATCTGCTTTTCCTGAGCGTGGGATTGATGCAGTTTTGCCATAGTTCCTGAAGTTGCATTTTTTATGTGTTTCGTGCTGGTTACTGTTGTAGCATGAGTGTTGTTTAAGTTTTGTACAGTTCTTCCTGGTACTGTTTTCACATATTATGCTGACTCTTACAGTTTTTGAAGAAAAAAAACCCCAACGAAAAAGAGGGAATTTCATTCTGTAATTGTCCTGGCTATCCTAAGTTTCTATAACATGGCCATTTACCATGTGGGACACTATCATGTATGCCACTTTGTCCATATTGCACTGTACATTTCCCTGTTTTGGTTTTAACATCTTATCCTGCTGAACCATGTATGGAGGCTGGTTAAGTCTGGATTATACCTTTGCTGTGTTCGGCTGGGGACAGCATTTGTTTAACCCGGGGGGAATATGTAACAGTCACAATGGTGTGGTGTCTCTTTAATGTAACATAAGTCAAGGGGTTATGAGGTCATTAGTGTGCGCCACTGCCCTCTCTGTGATTTATGGGAGCAATGTGCTTGCACGCGAATACATGGAGAGAGACAGACTTTTTTGTTTTACCTCTCCAGAAAACCTTTGCAACGTTACGGGTTGTATGAACATTGTCATATTTGATAAGCAGCAGCATTTCAACCGGGCCTTGTATGGTTGATGAAGAGAATGTGCATTAAAGGATACGCTGTGGAATCCCCAGTACCAGTGTGATCGTGTATTCTTCCTACTATCCTGCTAAGGTTTCTACTGCCTCCTCTCAACCACTGAACACAACTCAACGTTGCAAACCGCAACAACAAACAAATGAAAAAGGTAAATAAAAACAAACAACCATTTAGTGTATTCCAATAATATATTATAATTTAGACAGACTTGATAAAGAAAAGAAACATTTTTGGAGCAGTTTTTAAGCACAAAATTCCTATAGATTAAATAAAACATATGCAGGCCTTATACTAAGGAGATGCAGCCTATTATGCATAAATTAAGCAGATAAATGCATTGGTATAGCACTCTTCTGCTCTGAGCATGTTCATATTTACTAACACGCTTTCATACAGCACTTTTAACAGACTTTTTAACCATTCTAAATAAACTGGTCTATCTCTTGAAGCAGTTCTGAGTCACAATTTAACATTTGAACTGGTATTTGTGTAGAAACACATAAATGTGTTGTGGATAAATGTATGCATCACAAAATATTTTTATTTTTAGAAATAATGTTAGTATTTGTAATCTAAGTGAGTTTAACAAATCATTTCTTTTCATTTGAAATATATAAAATTATACCAAAATACAAATAGATAGATTTAATCTTTTGTCCAACTAAACTTTCTTACAAAAAAAGACACAACGTTCACTGTGTTCCCTCTTAAGTTTGCTCATTAGGTTAATGACTTCTTTGTTTACAAAGGGCTGACAGGAAAGATGTGTCATACTCACCCCTCTTGAGTGAATTATCATTAGTACCTATAGCTCCAGTAAAGAACCTCAAAGGGTTTGGTAACACAGTACTTGTGTCTTTTATTTCTGTATTTGATATATAGATATATCAAGATTTGGGCTTGATAAAGTTGGGCTCACATTATTACACATCTGAATTGAAAACCACTCATTTGTTTGTGCTGTGAAGAAGAAGATGAGGAGACCAAGATTGCCACCAGGAGAATTACACCCCAGAAAATATTCTGTATGTGAATCATCTTGTTGTCCTTTGTGCTATTTGTCAAAGAAGCTTAATCTAATGATTGCACAATTTATTAAAGAGCAGCTCTCTAAACACTACTCGTACACAAGTCAATAATCTACAATAGTGTTACATCCTCACTTCGTATGGATCCACTGAAAAACAGTCTCAAATCAGAAGTACTTGACTTCCTGGTATAACTCTCAAATGCGTACCTTAAAGTAGATCACTCCAAAATTTGACAGTAAATATAATCTCACTAATTTAGAATTTTATTTAGCCTGTAAAGAGTTTGCCGCTCTATAAGAAAGCTCTCTGTAAAGCAAGGGCATCCTACTATTCATCATATTGAAGAAAATAAGAACAACCCTAGGTTTCTCTTCAGCACTCTAGCCAGGCTGAAGAGTCACACTTCCTCCAAACCAAAAACTTGAGTCTATCTGAGCGTCTGAGTGCAAGCAACTTTATGCCACCAGTTTATGTGCATATAGGGACCTCTTGAGGAAAGCAGTGTTGTGGAAATGTATTTCCACTGAATTGGGCATGTCAGGTTTTTTAAACACTGAAATAAATTGTTGTTAGACATAAAAGTCATGGGCATGTGTGAAGTTTTGCTTTATGTACTAAAAATTAATACATTGGTTGTTATCTAACATGATATTAATATTATATTAAATTCACTTGTCAGCTGCAAAATAATGTAAAATGCAGACTGAGTTCCATACAGGTTTGTATTAAGACATCATATGAAACTCAAGTATGCATGAAATATATATGATTCAAAATGACAGGAAAAATCTAGAAAATGTAGAGCAGCCCTCAAAAAATGGCACACAAGAAGAGCACAGCAGCCACCACAACCAGTGTTGCATTCTTCCTCATTCCCCTTTGTGTGTTCTGCCTACCTGCCTGGTTAGTTTCATGTACATTCCAAGTTTAGTTAGTTTTGTATTTCCTGATGTTCAGCAATAAAGCTGCCTTTTGAATTCATGTTCGCCTCTGTGACTCTGCGTTTGGGTCCTCTCCTGCCTGCTTCACACGGCTAGCACATGACAGAAAGGGCCTTAAGAATGACATTACATGCAAAATACTTCTGTACTCTGTACTGTTGTTTGACTACTTTGCAAAGGTAAATAAAACTCACAAAGGCAGCTTGATTATGTGCACTTTGATTTACATTAGAATACTTCAACTCCATCCTTGAAAAGTTTACCCAGAAAGACCCCAGACAGCTGGGTTGAATTGAATTGAATTGGCTTAGTCACAACATGTACTACCCACTTGACAATATTTTTTTTATTCTTATGACTTTGCTTGTTTTTATTCTGACTGTGCAGTATGAATTTATTTTCCTGAAAAAACAAAAACAAATGCCACAGCCGTGAAGCCTATTAGTCAACAAAGTAGCCACATGTGATCGTGCTTTGCAAAAAAGGTACACGCACTCATCTATCCATACCATGCATGCCTATGATTACTTAACCTACCAGAGATTTGCTTGAATACAGCTGCAAGCTGTGACCTAAGGGGTTCAGCTGGACATGAGCAATAACTAAATAAAAATTAAACCATGCCATGGCATTCTTAAAGATGTAGGCCTAGGCACACTTAAGTGGGATTTGGGAATGGAATTTACTGTGTGTTCGCTACCTGTGCCTAAGCAGAGATCCCCAATGCTTCCTCAACAACATATCCTTCTGTAAATATTTTTTAGGTAATTTACAAATTTGTTGAAAAAAACTGTCTCAAATTCTCCAATTAAAATATAGATAAAATTACACATTTTCAAAAGCTTGATGTGTGCATATAAGAGAGGCTGTGTATAAGGCTTTAAAAATCTGTCACAAAAGTGACGTTGTGTCTGACCTTATTGCATATCTATCTGTAGACGTTTCCTTTTCAGGGGCGCAAAATTATGGGAAGAGACTGTATAGAAACATGATTTACAAAGGTCTGTGGGAGGGAATTTAATGCATATTAGGCAGAATTTAGAGTCAAAAACATGTGCCTTATTTTTTCAGTGTAGGTGTAAGAGTTGCTGCTAGCAGGGCAGTGTAAAACCAACAAAATAGAATAATTCTCACTTCTGTCCCAGTCCAGGTGAGTGGTGTTTCAAACATTTTGTGACAAAATGTTCAGAAAATATGCACGCGACACCGGTGTTTTAGCTAGCGGCGTGGCTGATGTGGAGTGAAGCCACGTTAATGAAAACGTGTTTTACCATTGGAGATGTGAGCAGGACAGACGGAACAATTGACAGAAAAAGTGTGGACTTTATACCAGTTTTTAAATTGTGTTGATAGGCCACGTAAAACCAGAGTTATGATAAAAAATATATGCAATGTTTGGTTTTCTTCCTGAATACTATCCTTGTTTTTATTTACTGCGGGAAGAAATGGTAAAAATGCCGTTTTATAAAGAAAACGCTTGAAAGCACTCTCCACCTGTGAGCAAAAACAAAACCAAAAAAACCCTGCCCGTTCCTATTGGTCGAAAAATGTACCATGTCGACCAATCAAAAAATCATATGGCAACATGGCATTTGGTTGTTTAGGAAGGGGGAAGTTTTAGGAGTGACGGTAGTGTTTTGAGATGTGAGAGATTTGCGACGTTTAGCGCAAATTTTGTGTAGTTAGTGTGTAGTGTAGACATTTCTTGTCACAGCATAGGATACATTCAGATTGCAGCTTAATGAGAATGTTTCAAAGTGTTAACTGACAAATACAGTCAGCACTAATATTTCATATAATATATCCATTTGTGAGTTAGCAGCACACTTCTAAATTTAGACATCTTTCTTTTCACGGTCCGTTCCTATCCCATCTGAAGTTTGCTATTTTAGTAGTTGATTCAACAAAAAGATCCTCTTACTGTCTTGATGTGACCCTTGACTTCTTAGCAGTTACTTAATTTTTTAATGACAACCTCAACTGTTTTCACAAAGGAAATAAATATTCTTAGGGTCATAAAAGTCTGCTCAGACAACATTAAAACATTAATTTTGTTAATTTTTTTTCAAAATAAAAAGAATTACTTAATTGTTATTGTCACACAGTGTTGCTCACAAAAAACAATAAATAATCACTAAAAAACTGTCAAAGAATCAGTTAGAGAAGGTGTTAGTTCAGTACTTGAATTGTAAACTTGTGGTCTATGGATTTCAATCAAAACTCAGAAAAGTCCCAGAGTGAATTGGAACATTCTGTGTTTCAGAATTTGTGTAAGAAAATTATCTTCAACATTTTTGCATTAAATGTGACTTCTCACCTAAATAGGGTTCAAAAGTTCACAAATCACAAAACAAGATTTAGAAAGTCCATATATGAATATTTAAATAGTTAAATTTTATTTATATAGCGCCAAATCACAACAACAGTTGCCTCAAGGCACTTCATACTGTAAGGTATTTGTGCCCAGTAAGTAAGTGTATTTACAGTTCACAAGACTCTAATCAGCTGTGTTAACCTTCCTGAATATCTTAATAATCTTACTTTTAATTTCCTTTGTCCTGAGACCATACACAAAAGGATTTACAAGAGATGGACCGAGGATGGTGCCAATCAATAAACCTTGGCGTTCTTCAAGAGTTAATACCACACCAAATCTGGTCAAGATAACAATGACAAACTGAGGACAGTATAAACATGATACACAAATCATGTGACTCACAAGAGTGCTTCCCATTTTCTTTTTGTCATTATTTGATAATATTTTCACAAAAAATAAGATCACACAATATGAAAGACAAATGAAAGTGAATGTGAAAAATGACAGAAAAAATGATATAATGGCAGTTTGGTTGAAATATTTCTCTGGGTTAACACAAGTGGTTCGCATAACTGCAGCATAGTCACAGAAAGTGTACCTAAGCCTCGAATAGCAGTGAGGGAGCGGTGTAGCTGTTACAAGTGTAAAAAGCACAAAACTACAGGCAACAATCCACAGAATGTATGTAAATACTAGTGTACGTGTAATTGTTAAATAACTATGATACTGAAGAGGAAAAATTATAGCAATTAACCGATCAAATGCCATAATTGTTAAAGACAACATCTCCATTGTTGCTCCCACCTGGTAAACATACATTTGAATTAAACACTCCACATATGATATGGTATTAACACCAGCAAGTAGAACCCCGATCATTGTTGGAGTGGCACTAGAGGTATAAAGTATGTCAACAACAGCAAGATTGCAAATCAGAAGATACATTGGTTTGTGTAACTGCTTGTCAGAAACAATGAAGATGATATTGACCAAACTTGCCAAAACAGCTAATAAATAAATTATCAGCATAACCACACCAACTGCTACAGGCCTTTTGACTGTGTCAAAACCACCTATAATAAAATGTGTTAGTTTGATTGAAGCATTCTGTAAAGACATATTTAACAAATATTAAGTTACAAAAATTATCAGATGCAGTTAAAGAAGTAAAAAATATGCTGTTAACAGTGATAAACAGTTGTAAAAAAAGAAAAAGAATCAGTTTTAACCTTTCTTAACCCAAACCTGTTTGAAAAGCACACAACAGTGCTTTCATATTTTAAGTCTCACAACAACAGGAAGTCTTAACTTGGCAGCTCCCTCATCAAATCACGCTGGATATCAATTGTCTGTGTTTACATATCACCAAAGACTGCAGATTACATCATGTATGATGTCACCCCCACCCTCCAAAACTAATGGTAGATGAGGATAGTTTTAGGATAATTTTAAATTCCACTAATTCTATTTACATAACTCAGCACAAAATGCTACAGGGCAATGTTCCCTCTAATTTTTAATGTTTTTAAGCGAACACACAAACTCCCTGAGTGGACCCTTGGACCACTGTGAGCAACAGCAGACGTGTGCACTGTGGTCCCACCAGCATCGAATCCATCCAAGCTACATGGTTTATTAAAATGATAAAAATTACAGCATTTACATTTATGTTAGACTACTTTTAATTAACTGATTTAGCCCACTTACAATGAAAAGTTTAAAAAAAAAACTTGTTCGTGACCTGTGTAGTTTGTTAACACTATTGGAGGTAAAAATAACTTGAACTCCAATTTTAGAAAACAAAACTTTTTTTTCTTTTTTTTATATAAAGCTCTGACTTGTATTATGAGCATGAGTCTGTGGTCTGGGAGAGAGTCCTGTAACTCTCTGTCTGCAAAATATAGTATATAATGACCAGTGTTGGGCAATTAATTATATAGTTACTTCTTCAAAAAAGTCACTGAGTTATGCAAACAACAAAGTTTTTTTTGCAGCTGTTTACCTAAAAATGTAGCCAAGGCTTTTTTTAAAATAAACATTTCAAACTATTTACAGAACAATCAGGTATTCTGCATCAAATTTGATGTCTGACATACTTCGCAGAAACAGACCAAGCTGGCCTGGACGCGGACGTCGAGAAGATCGAAGGATTGCGGGGGACTCTGGTGCCGTTCTCTGTTTGGCCTCTTCGTCGTGGCTCCATTGGATGTGCGTGGATCTGCTTTTCCTGAGCGTGGGATTGATGCAGTTTTGCCATAGTTCCTGAAGTTGCATTTTTTATGTGTTTCGTGCTGGTTACTGTTGTAGCATGAGTGTTGTTTAAGTTTTGTACAGTTCTTCCTGGTACTGTTTTCACATATTATGCTGACTCTTACAGTTTTTGAAGAAAAAAAACCCCAACGAAAAAGAGGGAATTTCATTCTGTAATTGTCCTGGCTATCCTAAGTTTCTATAACATGGCCATTTACCATGTGGGACACTATCATGTATGCCACTTTGTCCATATTGCACTGTACATTTCCCTGTTTTGGTTTTAACATCTTATCCTGCTGAACCATGTATGGAGGCTGGTTAAGTCTGGATTATACCTTTGCTGTGTTCGGCTGGGGACAGCATTTGTTTAACCCGGGGGGAATATGTAACAGTCACAATGGTGTGGTGTCTCTTTAATGTAACATAAGTCAAGGGGTTATGAGGTCATTAGTGTGCGCCACTGCCCTCTCTGTGATTTATGGGAGCAATGTGCTTGCACGCGAATACATGGAGAGAGACAGACTTTTTTGTTTTACCTCTCCAGAAAACCTTTGCAACGTTACGGGTTGTATGAACATTGTCATATTTGATAAGCAGCAGCATTTCAACCGGGCCTTGTATGGTTGATGAAGAGAATGTGCATTAAAGGATACGCTGTGGAATCCCCAGTACCAGTGTGATCGTGTATTCTTCCTACTATCCTGCTAAGGTTTCTACTGCCTCCTCTCAACCACTGAACACAACTCAACGTTGCAAACCGCAACAACAAACAAATGAAAAAGGTAAATAAAAACAAACAACCATTTAGTGTATTCCAATAATATATTATAATTTAGACAGACTTGATAAAGAAAAGAAACATTTTTGGAGCAGTTTTTAAGCACAAAATCCCTATAGATTAAATAAAACATATGCAGGCCTTATACTAAGGAGATGCAGCCTATTTTGCATAAATTAAGCAGATAAATGCATTGGTATAGCACTCTTCTGCTCTGAGCATGTTCATATTTACTAACACGCTTTCATACAGCACTTTTAACAGACTTTTTAACCATTCTAAATAAACTGGTCTATCTCTTGAAGCAGTTCTGAGTCACAATTTAACATTTGAACTGGTATTTGTGTAGAAACACATAAATGTGTTGTGGATAAATGTATGCATCACAAAATATTTTTATTTTTAGAAATAATGTTAGTATTTGTAATCTATGTGAGTTTAACAAATCATTTCTTTTCATTTGAAATATATAAAATTATACCAAAATACAAATAGATAGATTTAATCTTTTGTCCAACTAAACTTTCTTACAAAAAAAGACACAACGTTCACTGTGTTCCCTCTTAAGTTTACTCATTAGGTTAATGACTTCTTTGTTGACAAAGGGCTGACAGGAAAGATGTGTCATACTCACCCCTCTTGAGTGAATTATCATTAGTACCTATAGCTCCAGTAAAGAACCTCAAAGGGTTTGGTAACACAGTACTTGTGTCTTTTATTTCTGTATTTGATATATAGATATATCAAGATTTGGGCTTGATAAAGTTGGGCTCACATTATTACACATCTGAATTGAAAACCACTCATTTGTTTGTGCTGTGAAGAAGAAGATGAGGAGACCAAGATTGCCACCAGGAGAATTACACCCCAGAAAATATTCTGTATGTGAATCATCTTGTTGTCCTTTGTGCTATTTGTTAAAGAAGCTTAATCTAATGATTGCACAATTTATTAAAGAGCAGCTCTCTAAACACTACTCGTACACAAGTCAATAATCTACAATAGTGTTACATCCTCACTTCGTATGGATCCACTGAAAAACAGTCTCAAATCAGAAGTACTTGACTTCCTGGTATAACTCTCAAATGCGTACCTTAAAGTAGATCACTCCAAAATTTGACAGTAAATATAATCTCACTAATTTAGAATTTTATTTAGCCTGTAAAGAGTTTGCCGCTCTATAAGAAAGCTCTCTGTAAAGCAAGGGCATCCTACTATTCATCATATTGAAGAAAATAAGAACAACCCTAGGTTTCTCTTCAGCACTCTAGCCAGGCTGAAGAGTCACACTTCCTCCAAACCAAAAACTTGAGTCTATCTGAGCGTCTGAGTGCAAGCAACTTTATGCCACCAGTTTATGTGCATATAGGGACCTCTTGAGGAAAGCAGTGTTGTGGAAATGTATTTCCACTGAATTGGGCATGTCAGGTTTTTTAAACACTGAAATAAATTGTTGTTAGACATAAAAGTCATGGGCATGTGTGAAGTTCTGCTTTATGTACTAAAAATTAATACATTGGTTGTTATCTAACATGATATTACAGTTTTTTCTGAATGCTTAAACACTAACTGTGATTCTTATAGCACAATTTCTAAAACTATTAATACTTATAGCAAAACCACTCACTGAGTTTGCAAAACTAAAAGCACAAACACTGCTTTGCACTCAGTTTGCCATTTTGTAACACACACTTTGCAAACCTGTAGCTACAATCCACTGCACAGCACTCTTTTTGCAGAACTGTAAACACAACTCACTGCTTTACACTCAATTTCCAAATGATCAACACACTCCTAGCAAAACTATACACATTTATGGCTATTATTTACACTATTTTGCCAACTGTCTGGCACACTGTCACATGTAAAAACTTTTTTAGATAATTAGTTCACTTTGCAATCAGCCCAAGCACTATAATACAGGTAAGCTCTGTGTGTGGAGTACAATTGAGGGAGCAGGAAGAGTGAGAAGTAGAGGAGGCCGAGGAAGAGGACGTGGAGGTGAAGAAGTAGGATGAAGAGGACGACAAGGACAAGGAGGAACAAGAGGAGGACGAGGAGGGGGGAGAGGACGAGGAGGGGGGAGAGGATGAGGAGGGGGGAGAGGAAGGGTTAGAAGAGTAAGAAATAGAATTGCTGATGACATCAGAGCTACAATAGTGGACCATGTAATCAACCGTGGAATGACCCTGAGGGAAGCTGGCCGACGGGTTCAGCCTAACTCGAGCCGCTACACTGTAGCAAGCATCATAAGGACATTTTGAAATGAGAATCGGTTAGTACAGTCACTTTGCACTAAGATTTGTAGCACTGCCATATGCTAATGAGAAACACAACAATACCATAGATGTTAAAATACTGAAATTGTTACTTTACAGAATTGCTAGATGACCAGATGCTGGGGGCAGAGGACGCATGTTCACTGCAGACCAAGAAACCCATATAGTCAACATGGCGATTGCAAATAATCCTATACTTGGAAATAAACACTTGTGTTTGTTTTGATGTGTGTAAATAAACACCAGTACTTGAAGTTTGGATCCCTCCATGTTTACAGACCTATGACAAAAGTATGAGCTCAAACTGACATGGCCTAGCTTGTGCACAGAGAAAGCAAAAGCCAGATGTGTTTTGTATTCATACCATGAGTGTGCAGTTGGCGCATTGTGTGCTTAGTAGATGATGGCTTGTGTGTACTGTTTGATACGAAAACACCATTTTTACGAAGGTGTGAAGAGTTAATCTAGCTGTGTTCGCTTTTGCAAGAGAACTACAATGTTTTGATAATTGGGTGACAGGTTTTCTTATTTGTGTGTAGAATTTTGCAAAAATAGCCAATAGTTACAAAAAATGTGCTTAAGCAATCAGAAAAAACTGTAATATTATATTAAATTCACTTGTCAGCTGCAAAATAATGTAAAATGCAGACTGAGTTCCATACAGGAGGTTTGTATTAAGACATCATATGAAACTCAAGTATGCATGAAATATATATGATTCAAAATGACAGGAAAAATCTAGAAAATGTAGAGCAGCCCTCAAAAAATGGCACACAGGAAGAGCGCAGCAGCCACCACAACACAAATTTTGGGTCATTTATTTGGTCCAGCTAGTGGTCAGTGCAGTGCTTGCAGTGCATGCTGTGTCCTATGTGAAAGTGTCATGGTTCTGGGTCATTTTGACCCAACATTTTGAGTTTCTTGTGTGTGGGTGTCATTTTGTAATATGGTTTGTTATTTTAGGTTCATTTGGTAAACCCAATGATAGCTTTTGTACATTTAAGCTTCCCCCGTGTTTCATTCCCATGTTTCACCAGCCCGTCGTGTCTCTCTCTTGTGCTCCCACGTCTTCTCTCGCTCCCTTTCATCTGCCTTTCCTCCACTCTTCTGTCAAACTCATGTCTCAGTCTTGTGTTCCTTCATTTCCCGTTGTATTGTGAAGGTCTTATGTTCCATGTTCAGTGTGTTTATTTTTGTTACCCAGGTCTCATCATATCTAATTTGTCTCAGCTGCGTTCCTCATATGTTTTCTGTTTCCTCGTCGTTGTACTATGTATTTAAGCCTCTTTCTCCCTCAGTCCAGTGTTGCATTCTTCCTCATTCCCCTTTGTGTGTTCTGCCTACCTGCCTGGTTAGTTTCATGTACATTCCAAGTTTAGTTAGTTTTGTATTTCCTGATGTTCAGCAATAAAGCTGCCTTTTGAATTCATGTTCGCCTCTGTGACTCTGCGTTTGGGTCCTCTCCTGCCTGCTTCACACGGCTAGCACATGACAGAAAGGGACTTAAGAATGACATTACACGCAAAATACTTCTGTACTCTGTACTGTTGTTTGACTACTTTGCAAAGGTAAATAAAACTCACAAAGGCTGCTTGATTATGTGCACCTTGATTTACATTAGAATACTTCAACTCCATCCTTGAAAAGCTTACCCAGAAAGAACCCAGACAGCTGGGTTGAATTGAATTGAATTGGCTTAGTCACAACATGTACTACCCACTTGACAATATTTTTTTTATTCTTATGACTTTGCTTGTTTTTATTCTGACTGTGCAGCATGAATTTATTTTCCTGAAAAAACAAAAACAAATGCCACGGCCGTGAAGCCTGTTAGTCAATAAAGTAGCCACATGTGATCGTGCTTTGCAAAAAAGGTACACGCACTCATCTATCCATACCATGCATGCCTATGATTACTTAACCTACCAGAGATTTGCTTGAATACAGCTGCAAGCTGTGACCTAAGGGGTTCAGCTGGACATGAGCAATAACTAAATAACAATTAAACCATGCCATGGCATTCTTAAAGATGTAGGCCTAGGCACACTTAAGTGGGATTTGGGAATGGAATTTACTGTGTGTTCGCTACCTGTGCCTAAGCAGAGATCCCCAATGCTTCCTCAACAACATCTCCTTCTGTAAATATTTTTTAGGTAATTTACAAATTTGTTGAAAAAAAACTGTCTCAAATTCTCCAATTAAAATATAGATAAAATTACACATTTTCAAAAGCCTGATGTGTGCATATAAGAGAGGCTGTGTATAAGGCTTTAAAAATCTGTCACAAAAGTGACGTTGTGTCTGACCTTATTGCGTATCTATCTGTAGACGTTTCCTTTTCAGGGGCGCAAAATTATGGGAAGAGACTGTATAGAAACATGATTTACAAAGGTCTGTGGGAGGGAATTTAATGCATATTAGGCAGAATTTAGAGTCAAAAACATGTGCCTTATTTTTTCAGTGTAGATGTAAGAGTTGCTGCTAGCAGGGCAGTGTAAAACCAACAAAACAGAATAATTCTCACTTCTGTCCCAGTCCAGGTGAGTGGTGTTTCAAACATTTTGTGACAAAATGTTCAGAAAATATGCACGCAATACCGGTGTTTTAACTAGCGGCGTGGCTGATGTGGAGTGAAGCCACGTTAATGAAAACGTGTTTAACCATTGGAGATGTGAGCAGGACAGATGGAACAATTGACAGAAAAAGTGTGGACTTTATACCAGTTTTTAAATTGTGTTGATAGGCCACGTAAAACCAGAGTTATGAAAAGAATATATGCAATGTTTGGTTTTCTTCCTGAATACTATCGTTGTTTATATTTACTGCGGGAAGAAATGGTAAAAATGCCGTTTTATAAAGAAAACGCTTGATAGCACTCTCCACCTGTGAGCAAAAACAAAACCAAAAAAACCCTGCCCGTTCCTATTGGTCGAAAAATGTACCATGTCGACCAATCAAAAAATCATATGGCAACATGGCATTTGGTTGTTTAGGAAGGGGGAAGTTTTAGGAGTGACGGTAGTGTTTTGAGATGTGAGAGATTTGCGACGTTTAGCGCAAATTTTGTGTAGTTAGTGTGTAGTGTAGACATTTCTTGTCACAGCATAGGATACATTCAGGTTGCAGCTTAATGAGAATGTTTCAAAGTGTTAACTGACAAATACAGTCAGCACTAATATTTCATATAATATATCCATTTGTGAGTTAGCAGCACACTTCAGTATGTGGGTTGTAGCCCAAAAATCCTCTCATATACAAGATGAAAATGTTTTTAGTTTATAGAAAAAAATCTAAGAAGATAATTTCTAAATTTAGACATCTTTCTTTTCATGGCCCGTTCCTATCCCATCTGAAGTTTGCTATTTTAGTAGTTGATTCAACAAAAAGATCCTCTTACTCTCTTGACGTGACCCTTGGCTTCTTAGCAGTTACTTAATTTTTTAATGACCTCAACTGTTTTCACAAAGGAAATAAATATTCTTAGGGTCATAAAAGTCTGCTCAGACAACATTAAAACATTAATTTTGTTAATTTTTTTTCAAAACAAAAAGAATTACTTAATTGTTATTGTCACACAGTGTTGCTCACAAAAAACAATAAATAATCACTAAAAAACTGTCAAAGAATCAATGAGAGAAGATGTTAGTTCAGTACTTGAATTGTAAACTTGTGGTCTCTGGATTTTAATCAAAACTCAGAAAAGTCCCAGAGTGAATTGGAACATTCTGTATTTCAGAATTTGTGTAAGAAAATTATCTTCAACATTTTTGCATTAAATCTGACTTCTCACCTAAATAGGGTTCAAAAGTTCACAAATCACCAAACAAAATTTAGAAAGTCCATATATGAATATTATAATATTTCAATGCAATTCAGTTTTATTTATATAGCGCCAAATCACAACAACAGTCGCCTCAAGGCACTTTGTATTGTAAGGTATTTGTGCCCAGCATTTAAGTGTATTCACAGTTCACAAGACTCTAACCAGCTGTGTTAACCTTCCTGAATATCTTCATAATCTTACTTTTAATTTCCTTTGTCCTGAGACAATACACAAAAGGATTTACAAGAGATGGACCGAGGATGGTGCCAATTAACAAACTCTGGCGTTCTTCAAGAGTTAACACCACACCAAACCTGGTCAAGATAACAATGACAAACTGAGGACAGTATAAACATGATACACAAATCAGGTGACTCACAAGAGTGCTTCCCATTTTCTTTTTGTCATTATTTGATAATATTTTCACAAAAAATGAAAGTGAATGTGAAAAATGACAGAAAAAATGATATAATGGCAACTTGGTTGAAATATTTCTCTGGGTTAACACAAGTGGTTCGCATAACTGCAGCATAGTCGCAGAAAGTGTACCTAAGCCTCGAATAGCAGTGAGGGAGCGGTGTAGCTGTTACAAGTGTAAAAAGCACAAAACTACAGGCAACAATCCACAGAATGTATGTAAATACTAGTGTACGTGTAATTGTTAAATAACTATGATACTGAAGAGGATAGATTATAGCAATTAACCGATCAAATGCCATAATTGTTAAAGAAAACATCTCCATTATTGCTCCCACCTGGTAAACATACATTTGAATTAAACACTCCACATAGGATATGGTATTAACACCAGCAAGTAGAACCCCGATCATTGTTGGAGTGGCACTAGAGGTATAGAAGATGTCAACAACAGCAAGATTGCAAATCAGAAGATACATTGGTTTGTGTAACTGCTTGTCAGAAACAATGAAGATGATATTGACCAAACTTGCCAAAAAGGCTAATAAATAGGTTATCAGCATAACCACACCAACTGCTACAGGCCTTTTGACTGTGTCAAAACCACCTATAATAAAGTGTGTTAGTTTGATTGAAGCATTCTGTAAAGACATATTTAACAAATATTAAGTTACAAAACGTTTCAAGATGTAGTTGAAGAAGTAAAAATATGCTGAAAATGTTAACCGTGTTTAACAGTTGTAAAAAAAGAAACTGGTATAACCCTTCTAAACTGAAACAGGTTTGGGTTAAATACTCAACAGTGCTTTCTCATTTTAAGTCTCACAACAACAGGAAGTTTTAACTTGGCAGCTTCCTTATCCAATCACACTGGATGTCAATTCTCTGTGATAACATATCACCAGGGACTGCAGACTACATGATGTATGATGTCACCCCCACCCTCCAAAACCAATGATAGATTAGGATAGATTGGAAATCATCAATTTTAAATTTCACTAATTCTATTTACATACTTCAGCACAAAATGCCACAGGGCTTTATCAGTACCAGTGAAGCCCAATTTACCTCTGATGCTTCAAATGCTAGAACACCTATATATTAGGGGTGCAACGATACTCGTTTCGATATTGAACCGTTCGATACAGTGCTTTCGGTTCGGTACGCATATGTATCGAACAATACAAAATTTTTAATTTATTTTATCAACTTTCCTTCGACGGTGGTGTCTGTGTTGAGTGCTCAGTGGATCTGTGCTCGACAGTGCAGCCTAGGCGGAGTAGTCGAACACAGATTCACTGAGCGCAGGGCAAGCTAGCGAGACAGAAGTTAAGCTCTCCTTGCAACATGGCAAATTGAACCTCCCCTACCCTCATTCAGATCTGGCGTTTGGAACTATTTTGGTTTTCATGTGACGTATGACCCTGAAGGTAAGCGCGTCATGGACTAAAGTAAAACAGTATGTTGGATGTGCCACGCAATGCTAAATTACATGGGTGGGAACTAGTGTGTTAGCACAGTTAGCTCGTTAACGTGTTGGCCGTTCAGCCCCAGGCATGGGGCAATCCGCGGTAGCTCGTTGACGGAGATTTGCCGATTTGTGGCGTTAACGTCATTTCAACGAGATTTACGCTGACAGCACTAGTGGGAACACAACGAATATGACTGCACATTTACTCCGACATCATCCTAGTGCAAAGACAAGTGGAAGCAGACAAAAACAACAAGCACGCATGCTACAAACTTTAGCCGAGTCATTTAGACAGCTGTTAGCACATGATTCTCCTTATGGGGACCTGATATGTTTAATATGCTGCTGAGAATATAGCCCAGAAGAAGCGTATAGTATAGCTTTTATTTTGGAAAGAGCCATTTCTCTGTAATAAACTCTCTTTTCCAAAGATGAGTGATTCCTCAATCAGATACAGGGCTCGCAAAATCGCTAGCCCGACGTCCCGGGGCTTTTTTCCAGTCGGGCTACCAAAATCTATCTCTGCTCTGCCCGTCGGCCTATCGTAGGAAGGAAAAATATATGTCAATGCTTTTGCATTCTTTCGGAAATGTAGCTGGGTAATTATGTCATTGGCATCGGTGAGCCACTGTCAATATGTGACATATTGAAATCGCGTTTGAATTTGCGCTTGTTTTTTGCTTTCCCTTTGCAATCGCGCGAACTGTGTATAGAGAGCGACAGTACTGATTGGTGAGTGATGATAATTTGCGCACCAATTCCTCTGACATCGTCTTATCACTCATTAGCTTACTATGCAAACATGACAAGTGAAATCTCCCGCAGCTTAAACATGTGAGAGGTTGATCGCGCAGAGAATCGCTGAGCGTTATGGAGTGCGTGTGTAAAAGCAGCAGGATATATATTTTAGTTCTGCTGAGCCAAATAAGACAGGTCAGGGTGAAGAAGTGACAGCCAAAGAAAAGCTTACCACAAAACGGAAAAGTTATGACAAATCAGACTATAAGGCAAAAAGAAAGTGCAGCTTTATGGTTTCATGGACAAACGAATTTCTGTGGCTGCAATATGACGAGCTAAATAACCGGGGCTGCACATAAGTGGTCCGCAGGTGCGCATTTGCTATCAAAATAAAAAACGCACACAAGATAAGAAGTTGCAATACGTGTTTGCGTACATAAGATTTTCAGGAGGAGGACAGACATTTGTTTAGAACTCTTAAAGATGTCAAAGAAGCTCCTTTAAGCAATTACTGTGATGTTCCTCCACCTCCAAAGAAATGTCAGAAGGAGTCCGAACCACAAAAGAAGCGCGTATTCTCGGAAAAGTGGTTGCGGGAGGTGAGCTGGCTTCAAACAAATGATGAACGCACAGAGATGTGGTGCAGAATGTGCCGTGAAAATTTAATAAATGACAAATTAAAAAGGCATGAACATTTTTTTTTGTATCGAAAAAATATCGAACCGTGACACCAAAGTATCGAACCGAACCGAACTGTGAATTTTGTGTATCGTTGCACCCCTACTATATACATATATATAAAAAACACAACAACCAAATGAAAAAAGGCAATAAAAACAAAGAACCATTTAGTGAATTCTAACATTATATTATAATTTGGACAGACTTTATGAAGAAAAGAACAATTTTTGGAGCATCTTTTAAGCACAAAATTCATATTGATAAAAAAAACATATGCAGGCCTTTTTACTGAGGAGATGCAGCCTGTTATGCATAAATTAAGCAGATAAATGCATTGGTATAGCACTCTTCTACTCTGAGCATGTTCATATTTACTAACACACTTTCATACAGCACTCAAAGACTTTTTGACAATTGTAAACAAACTGGTCTATCTCTTGAAGTGGTTCTGAGCCACAATTTAACATTTGAACTGGTATTTGTGTAGAAATGCATAAATGTGTTGTGGATGCATCACACAATATTTTATTTTTTAGAAATAATGTTAGTATTTGTAATTTAAGTAAATAAAAAGATAATTTCATTTCATTTAAAATATATATAAAATATACCAAGAAATAGAGTTAATCTTTTGTCCAAGTAAACTTTCTTACAAAACAAGACACAACTTTCACTGTGTTACTTCTTACGTTTGCTCATTAGGTTAATGACTTCTTTGTTTACAAAGGGCTGATAGGAAAGATGTGTCATCCTCACCCCTCTTGAGTGAATTATAATCAGTACCTGGCTCCAGTAAAGAACCTCACATTGTTTGGTGACACAATACTTGTGTCTTTTATTTCTGTATGTGATATATAGATATGTCAAGATTTTGGCTTGATTAAGTTGGGCTCACATCATTACACATCTGAAGTAAAAATCACTCAAATAATAATCATAATCATAACAAAATTAATAATAATAACAGTTCACGCTGCTCACGGACCCCAGAGACAGTTGTTTAGCGTGTGTGGAAGGCACACTCACTTTAAGTTCCCGATTATTCATCGTGTTAGTCTTTCATCTTGTGTACATTAAGTAACTTTCACTTCACACCTGCTTCTCCACATGCTTTCTGCATTAGAGTCCTCCCTTATCTTTTTGCCAGTAAACACTTTTTACAGTGTAGCTATGTGCTGGAAATGTTACAGATGCAGAAGTTGGGGAACCAGCTTTATGAAGGAAAGTAACTTGTGTCACATTGACATGGCTATCAAAAAATCTACTGAGGGCTACTATGCATGTGTCCTAATTCAGCGGTACCATTGGTAGGCCGGGCCATTTGAAAGCAGCAAGAACATATAGGCCAAAAGTGAATGGCTGTTAAATGGAACCTGACCTCCATTATCAAATCATGTCTCCCTTTTTAAAGATTTTGCTGAGACCAGAGGAAAGAGTGCTGTGACTGGAAAGCTGCTCATACAGAGTGTGTAAAAGCCTGTATCAATAAAACGCATAGCAAGGTGCAATGCCGTGTGTGTGTGGGTCTTCATTCTTGTCATACTCAAGAACACTGTTGGTCAAGTTACTTGAAAAAAGTAATCAGTAACTAATTGTGTGGGTCCTCATTCTTGTCATACTCAAGAACACTGTTGGTCAAGTTACTTTAAAAAAGTAATCAGTAACTAATTACTGATTAGTAATTAGTTTTACCAGTTTTCTATGCTTTGAACACAAAGAGAGAGTCTTGCAACTGGAGCTATGGAGGACAGCCAGCAAATAATGATCCATTTCAGCATCCTCAGTCAAAGGTATGGACACCCACACCTGTAAGGGGTAGTCATGCTGACACTTGAGATCTAACAAAATATGTGAAACGAAAGGAGATGATCAGCTGTGGCCTGCTGAGATTTGATGATTGACCAGAAAACTACTGGGCATAAAGCCTTCAGACGAGACGGGTAACAGCTACCTCGAGGCTCAAAAGAAAAAATGCAGTGCCTTTTCCTCCATTTTTCATTTTTTGTCAAACTTGTGAATGAGGAAGCCAAAGTTCGTAATGACCCCGATTTTTCCTGTGTCACTGCTGCCAACACCAGCAACCCTAAAATCGAAAGGATGATACAACAGAAGTATCGTTCACCTGTTTCTGCTATGAGCACGAAGTTATCAAGTATTGTGGGAGCCAGCCCAAACATTCCTACAGGCAAAAACAACTTGGACCCCGATAAACAATGTCAATAATAATATATACAGAGAAAACCCAACAATCGTATGACCCCCTATGAGTAAGCACTTTGGTGAGTGGGAAGGAAAAACATCCTTTTAACAGTAGAGATAATGTCCATTTCCTGAAACCAAACTGGAAGCTGGTTCCATAGAAGAGGGGCCTGGAAACTGAAGGCTCTACCTCCCAATCTACTTTTAAATACTCTAGGAACAACAAGTAAGCCTGCAGTGCGAGAGTGAAGTGGTCTAATGGGGTGATATGGTAATATAAGGTCATTAAGATAAGGTGGGGACTGATTATTTATGTGAGGAATAGGATTTTTAAGTTCAATTCGGGATTTAACAGGGAGTCCGTGAAAGGAAGCCAATATAGGAGAAATATACACACTGAACCAGCAGGGACACCACTGCATCCTGCAGTCACATGAGGATATAGTTGTCATATAACAGGACCGAATATTTTTAAAAAGGTTTTAAAACCAGTATATGAAATTAGTTTGAGTGATTTTAGTCCTATTTTGCCATTTGGAGTTTGCCATCATATATTTTCAATTTAATTTGAAATTTTACATACTGTAGATGTACTGTTATGCAGCCCTCCAAAAAACTAACTGCATATCGCTGGAAGTGAATGAAAAAAAAACAAAGATTGGTTATTTTTCTATTATCAATATCTTTTTAATTCTTTTATTATGTCCTATAGTACGATGTGCATAAAATAAACAAAAAATATGCTTCAAATTTTAACATATATTTGAAAAGGTAGTAATATCAGATGCATTTATCACTCTTCTTATGTTACTAAAAATTATAATAATAATGTAACAGAAAGAATTTGCCTTGCAAAGCATTTCTTGTCCCAGCATAGGATAATATATGCAGCTTAATGAGGATGTTTTAAAGAGTTAACTGCCAAATACAGTCAGCACTAATATTTCATATAATATAACCATTTGTGAGTTAGCAGCACACTTCAGTATGTGGGTTGTATCTCTTTAAGATGGCGGCACACAGTGTTGCAGCGGCTCACGGCTCTTCTTCTCAGTACTCCTTTCTTTTGTTTAGTTTATTTAGTTTGTATGTCCTTCTTATTCCTTTGTATTACATGCATGGACACTGGTGCAACAACAGGACAATCATAAACAATCACTGCTCCCTGAACCTAGAGTACATGTCAGTAAGATGCCAGCCTTTTTTTCTACCGAGAGAGCTAACGGTAGTGATCATCACGGCTGTGTATATTCCACCTGATGCCAACGTAAACACAGCGCTCTCTATCCTGCTGAACACCATTAACGAACAGCTGCGGGCCCACCCAGACGGTGTTCACGTCAGGGTTTTAATAGTTTTGCAATTTTCATTAGTTTTTATTTTTATTTAGTTTTGACTTCAGATTTTCAATTTTATATCAGTTTTAATTAGTTTTTACCAATTGTTTGCTAGTTTAGTTTAGTTTTTATTTTTTGAAAATCCTTAGTTTCAGTTTAGTTTTGATTAGTTTCAGTTATAGTTTTAGTTGTGTTTGCAATAATTAAGTGTAACAAAATCCCAGTTTCATCATATCAGTCATTCTCTTCTGCTTATCCTTGGGTATGTTGCTCTTCCAGCTTCCATACCCTGCACAGGTCGCCTGTCTGTCGCAGCGCTACCACGCAGAGACAGACAACTCACATTCCCACCTATGGGTTCTTTAAATAAATAAATAAAGGCAGATGAACAACCATTGATACCAGGCAACTATAAAATGTATATCTTGGCCCCAATGAGACTATTAACTCTCGCAGCACCGGGTGTTCGTAATTTTGGTTCAAGTGAATTGATAAACTTTTTGAAGGTAATTGACTCACACAGTTGTGTAGATATCCCAGTCCTGTTGTCTCGGGATGAATCACGCTGCCTTGCCTGGGGTTAGCTTCTGTTTTCTGGGGATGAGGGTTGAGTGTGCTCCCTTACATTCTCAAGGTAAGCTAGGTTAGCCTTCTTGTGTGAGCTTTTCAAGTGCACTTTAAGGTTTGTGGGATTTTTTTCCCTTTAGAAATGTCCCTCATAATTTGTCTGTTTCCACTACAAGACACTTGCTTTATCCAAAACACAGTCATATTCAAAGTAATCCCAAATTGGACTCTGGCGCTTTCTTCCGACTTTTCCTGACATGATTCTGCGCGTGGATGGAGCAGCAACACAGACGACTCGACTAACGTACTTGCCACCTGCTGGCATAATGAGACACAGCTTGTGGAGGCTGCCATCTTGCAAATTTGGAGCCAGAGTCTGCGCAGTAGTGACTTGAGGTGGAGCGACTGTGTAACGCTCCCGCCCAAACACCCGCTGGATGTGACCACAAACACGCCCCCCTACACTTTTTACGTAGCCTGGCTGCTCGAGTTTTTTTGCTGGTTTACCGCGACTGACGACTCGTGTAATTATGGTAAATAGAACCATGTCACTGTTATAAAAAAAAAAAAAGACACACAGCTCATCATCTTATAGTTCTAAAATCACTCTGTTGCTAATTCGTTTGCTAGATTAGCCACTAGCATACGCACTATGTTGGAGGCTTGTTGCTAGCTAGTTAGCGATGCTACACACCTGCTACTCTTAATAGTCTTCAACACTTATGTTTTTTTTTATCCATTTTTAGACCACGATGAGATCAGCTGCACACTCTACAGCTGAAGCAGGGTGCAGCCTGTTGCTTTTACAGTATAATACTTGTAATAAAAGTACAGTAACAGTAATTAGTGACTGAGCAGCCCGGGGTGTTTCTCTTGATTTCTTTAGTAAATTCATTCACCTGCACAGCTAAACGAACCATGACAGCCGAGTGCTCATTTTAGCTAGCTAGGTCTCAGGACCGAGCTAAGGACGGTAGTCATGGATTAGCTTACAAACACGTTTAACTTACCGAAAAAGTGCAGCGGGGCCTCGGGTCCTTCTGTCGGGTAGTCCAGTTTACTGAAGAACACCTCAGGCTGTCAGGTTAAAACACTCGGTCGTGTTTTCGTAGCGTAAACGCTGGGCGTCCTCTCAGAGCCTGCGCTCTATCTGCTATTCCCGGACAGAGATACGCAAGTTTCTCTGTAACTGCAGCTGTCAGTCAAAGCTCTTATGATGACATTTCACCCCAATTTAACATCACCGCGGTAGGAATTAGAATCAAACTTATGGGAAAGGAGACCCCTTGAACATCAATCAGCGTGATGAGAACTATTGAAAACAAAAGAAAGAATCTTTGGAAAAAAATTATCTAAGGAGAATTAATTTATTTTAGTCTGACCCCAGTCCCATCCGCTAACATGGAGGAGGCGGGGTTTATGACCTATACTGCAGCCAGACACCAGGGGGTGATAGAGACGTTTTGGCTTCATTTTTGGGGAGCTGTCGCGTCGTCCATGTTTTCTACAGTCAATGCAACAGACACACATTATGCCCCTATCGTGGACTAAACCAATCAGAGATAGTAAGGGGCGGGACCTCTCTGATTGGCCGTGGTCCAGTTGAAAGTGTAGGTGGAAGTGGGAGGTGAGTAGCTTGAATAAAGCGATATCAATTCATTAAATCCTGAATCGACTTTTAAATATAACTGTGTTTTGCCAGAAATGCCAGATTCTCAGATTAAAGCTCACAAAACCATTTCAACAACAACCAAACAGCAAATAAGAGCAGGTACACGGATTCCACACAAAGACGTAAACACAGAACGGACCCGACGCATCAGAATCAACTTTGTCTTTCTCGGCTTTCTCACCCGACGGCCCGTAGACGGACACGCTGTCGGAGCTTAGCGATTCTGATGCATCCGGTCTGCGCTGTGATTACGTCTTTTTGCGCTGATTCTGATCTGCAGGTTTTGTCTCTCTCCAACCAAAATTCACCGAGCCAGCAGCAAAAGAAGCAGCAAACTGCGCTTCACATTTGATTAATGTCGTCATGAATTTTGCTGTTTTGCTTCCACGACTATTAAAATCACACTTCATGCACAGCTAGCTCTCTCTCTATCTCTCTCTGTACTTCAAGAACAGTTTCCCGTCTCCAATCTCTGTTTTCTGTATTATTCATTCGCTTATTACCCACCAGTCTACCGTTGTTTACAGCGCTGTCGGCTGCTGTCTTTTTCTTTTCTTTTTCTTTTTTTCACTTAAATGACCTCAGACAAGAAAGCCTATTTTTTCTGGTGTTCAATACTGAAGAAATTTAAACTTTATATGCAGAACATTGTAGAATATTTTTAAGGTTATCTAATATAAAAAGCCAGACCAGGAAAATCTCCTTCATGTTTTTCTGTGTTTTATTCTCAGTTACTTTCACACAAAGGCATCTGCTGTGATGTTCACAATTCTGATGAAGTCAGTACTGATAAATGATCAGAATTATAATATTTCTGACTGTCTGAGGCTAAGTTGAATCGAATCGGGACTTTGAAAACCGGAATCGAATGGATTATAGAAATCAGTGATGATACCCAGCCCTAGTGAGCAGCCTAGGCACGACAGAAGTGGATGTAGCTGTAATAGGAAAAGAACTATTGATAACTTTTTTGTTAAGTTAAGGCCTGATCCTTCTGAAATTCATAGCCAGTGCTCTGACACGGTGTCATCAATCGTTGAATGCTGAAAAAGCACAGTGTATCCAGAAAAACACATTATATTATATAAATTATTATAAAATTGGTGTGCGCCTAACTTTTGTGCCGGTACGCCTAACCTTTTAAAGTTAGGCGTACCGGTACGCCCATGGCAAAAAGTTAGTCTAGAGCCCTGGATAATATATCGAGTGCGGGAGAGAGTATGACCGTGCAACGTTTAAAGCGTGGAAGTACTGACCTTACTTTGAGTTTGATTCCATAAAAAGTGACAAAAACATTAGCGTCCGCTGTTCACTGCGTGGGAAGAAAATTTCGTTTTACAGCGAAAAAACCCCTTAACTTCCGAGCAAGGACCGAATGTGCTACCACGGAATGGGAAATTCACAGACAAACTTGCGGATTCTTCCACTGACCGCTGCGGCACATCTGCACCAGGGCAAACATCCGCCTGCTATACAGGTGAAAATAGAGCAACAGGACCGCTGAGTCTTTGATTTTATTTATTTTCTGCTATGTTTCACTTTTTAGTGAGCCGAGCCGAAAGAGCCGGTTCTCTAAAAAGAGCCGGAAATCCCATCACTACTTAAGAATGACATTGCATGCAAAATACCTCTGTACTCTGTACTGTTGTGTGACTACTACAAAGGTAAATAAAACTCACAAAGACGGGCTTGATTATGTGTACCTTGATTTACATCAGAATACCCCCATCCATCCATCCATCCATAAAAAAGGCTGTGTATAAGGCTCTAAAACTCTGACACAAAGGTGACTTTGAGTCTGACCATATTGCTTATCTATCTTTCCTTTTCAAAGTGCAAAATTATAGGTGGAGATTGTATAGAAACATGATTTCTATATGTGGTAGGCAATTTACTGCATATTAGGCTGAATTTAGAACCAAAAACATGTCTTTTTCAGTATAGCTGTAAGAGTTGCTGCTAGCAATGCTCAGATATTTGGAATGAGAGGGGGATGATACCAATACAAGCAAGCATTTTCTTTTTCAGGGCGCCAAGTTACTTGTGTCACTTTTTCCAGGTTTGCCCACACAGCAACTTATTTGTTTGTTTTATGTCTCTCTGATATAGGATCATTTAACAAACCAAACTGAAATGTCAAAATATAGCAGTCCACTCTCTTAGCTATCTGAACCTTGTTAGGCTGGTGTTGTGAAAAAATGTAAAACAAAAGTTTTTGTTTTACATTTTTTTACAAATTGAATTGAATAGTTAAGGTGCAAATATCTTGTGTAAGTCCACAAAGTGGACTTCTGTGCCAGTCAAAGTGAATGGTTAGTGTTTCAACCATTTTGTGACAAAATGTTCAGAAAACTTGCACTGACATCAGTTAAGGCTATTTCAATATTTCTCTAAAAAAATAAAAAGCACACTCAGTTCACAAGATTTTAGTCATATGTGTTAACCATTTTCAAAATCTTATAGAACTTTTTTTGTGAATATCTTAAAGATCTTATTTTTAATTTCTTTTGTCCTAAGAGAGTACACAAAAGGATTTACAAGACATGGACCGAGGACTGCACCAATTAATAAACCTTGGCGTTCCTCAAGAGTTAATACCACACCCAACCTGGTGAACATAATGCGAACAAACGCAGGACAGTAATGAACAATTACACAAATTAAGTGACTCACAAGAGTGCTCCCTATTTTCTTTTTTTCATTATTTGAAGATAATTTGACAAAAAGCAAAATTCCACAATATGAAAGACAAATGAAAATGAAAGTGAAAAATAAAATTAAAAATGCTACAATGGCAACTTCATTGAAATATTTGTCTGGGTTAACACAGGTTGTTCTTAACACAGCAGCAAAGTCACAGAAAGTGTACCTAATCCTGGAGCTGCAGTGTGGGAGAGGGACAACTGTTGCAGGTATGTAACACATGAAAAACCAGTTAACAAACCACACAATAAATGTAAGAATAAGAACACGTGTGTTCGTTAAATAACTGTGATACTGGAAAGGATAAATTATTGCAATTAATCTATCCAATGCCATAACTGCTAAAACAAATGACTCCATCGCTGTTCCCAAATGGAAAACACACATTTGAATTAAACATGCCACATAGGATATAGTATTAACACCTGCGAGTAGAACCCCAATCATTGTTGGACTGCAACTGGAGGTGTACATTATATCAACAACAGCAAGGTTGCAAATCAGAAGATACATTGGTTTATGTAATCTCTTGTCAGAAATAATAAACATGATATTTGCAATATTGGCAAGAACAGCAAGAAAATAGGCTATTAGAATAACCACGCCAACAGCAATAGGTCTACTGAGTGTGTCAAAACCACCTATAATAAAGTGTGTTACATTGATTGAAGCATTCTGTAAAGACATATTCCGTTTGGAAGTTGAAGAGGAGAAGAAAAAAGGCAAAGCAAATATTGATAAAATACCTGGTAAATCTTCTTTATCAGACTTCACAAAATCCTCTGAGCTCAGTCAAACAACTTTGCTTTTACTGGGAAGTATTTGAACCTCTCATTTTAAGGCTTGTAAGAACAGTAAGTTTTGATTGGACAGCTCCCTGTTCCAGTCAAATTAGACATAAGAACGTGAAATGTCTATATTGGATCAGATATTGCAAAAAGATGATGTCATCCCCTAAATGACAGGACAAAGGTTGATTGGAAGTTACAATAACCTGTATTTTGATTGTTTTCAATGGATTTTGTCACACCATTTGCATCAAATAACAAAACAAAAGCTCAAAATGAAAGAAAGCTTGATCTATGTTACATTTGTCTCGCTACATCTCTGTAACACTACACCCTATTAATAGCTAGGAAGGGGCTAATATTAGCAGGAAGTTCAAGTATTGTATTCCATTTTCTTGAGAAGAAAAATGTTACACAACTTTTAGATAGCTTTTATAGTGAAACTTGGGTCTGGAAATGTTACAAATGGAGAAGATGGCGAGCCAACTTTATGAAGGAAAGTAACTTTGTGTCATGTTAACATGGCTGTCAAAACAATGTACTGAGGGCTACTGTGCCTGTGTGCCAGTTCAGCGGTAGCATACATAGGCCAGGTAATTTGAAAGCAGCAAGAACATAAGGTCTAAAAGTCAGTGGCTGTTAAATGGAACCTGACCTCCATCATCAAATCATGTCTCCCTTTTTAAATATTTTGCTGAGACCAGAGGAAAGAGTGCTTTGACGACTGGAACGCTGCTCATACAGAGTGTGTAAAAGTCTGTATCAATAAAACGCATGGCAAGGTGCAATGCCGTGTGTGTGCGGGTCCTCATTCTTGTCATATTAAAGAAGTACCAAAGGCTGAGAGAAGCGCTTGAGAAGATGTGGAGGGTGAAGGCAACAGTGGTCCCAGTGGTAATGGGAGCAATTGAGCAATGACCTCCAAGTAAGTGAGTGGCTCCATCAGATCCCAGGAACAACATCCAAGACTCCTATCCAGAGGAATTGTAGAAATAGCAATACTACGCAGGACTCTCAAGCATTTGATGTGTGATTGTGTCATAAAGTTGCTTGTGTAACTGATCATATGCAACTTCATGAAACAATCATTATTGCACAATTTGTTTAAAGAGCAGCTACCTAATTCATTCCTCATTCTTGTCATACTTAAAAAGTACCCAAGACTAAGAGAAGTGCTTGATAGTGATGGGATTTCCGGCTCTTTTTAGAGATCCGAGTCTTTTTCGGCTCCCAACCGGCTCTTCAGGTTGTTTTGTTGCATTAATTAATGTATTATTAATAACAATATAAAATTATACACAAAAGGAATTACTAATGTAAAAAAACGTGGTTTTATTTATATATGTCTATGTATAAATATACACGGGGCCCCTAGAGACAAAGCGCATACAAACTCCAAAACACATTTCTAATGTTAACTGAACTTCTAAAACAGAGCTACCTAGATCACGTAGATTACACAATTGAAGGCATATGTGTATTGTTTATTTATACAGAAGAACTCATATATATTCAAATAAAAAAAAAAAGTTAATTTACCTGTTACTACCACACACCAAATCCGGTCGTTGGTACTTCCTGGCTTGTGTAGCCACTAGGTAACAAAAGCTCAACACTGCACCTAGTATCCTGGAGCACTTCTGTTGTGTTTTGTACGTGTTTTGTAGTTTGTACATGCTTCGGAGTTTGTACGTTCTTCTTCTGAGTTTTTACGTGTTTTGGAGTTTTTTATGTGCGTCAGAGTTTGTACATGCTTTGTCTCTAGCGGCCACTGTAAATATACTTTTATTTATTCACTCCACATAAAATGTAACAAATAATTCATATTATACAAAAACCAACTATTTACATTTCAACTTTTTTTTGTTTTGAAGTCCATTAACGTCTCTCTCTCTCTTTTGAGGTCAACTTCCTGAAGGCCTGAGTCATGGAGTGCCCGCATGATTATGGCCTAATGATGTTCACCTGAAAGGAGTACTCCAATTATCCACTGATAGTGGGTCAAACCATCAGATGAAAGCTGGGGCATGGGCTGAATTTTCAGTTTGATTTGATTTAGTTAATTTGTATATTATTTAGCTGGGGTGTGTTTGTAATCACATATATGTGAGGTGTGTTAGAATAACTGCAGCATTTCACTGTATAGGTTTTTTGTAGCTGGGCTGTGTCGGGGGGAATCTTTTATAATAATAAAATAATGTATACTTTATTGATCCCCGTGGGTAAATTACTCTCTCTGTGTTTAACCCATTCACTCAGTGAAGCAGTGGGCAGCCACTCATCAGGTGCCCGGGGAGCAGTGTGTAGGGACGGTACTTGCTTAGGGGTACCTCAGGGTGGCTGTTTGGTGGATGCGAACCCCCGGCCTTCTGATTATGGGGCGAACATGCTACCTACTGAGCTAACCCTGCCCTCCTTTCATATTTTATTGGTGGTAGTATGACCAGCATTCATTTAAGGAGGGTTTTTGTTTTTTAGATGTGTTGCTGGTGAGCATGTTAAACCTCTGTACGTGGAAAAAAGAATATTGTAACGTTCTCAAGAACCAGACGTTTTGATCTCAGTTTGTCTGTTTATTCGGTTACACAGGCAAACATACAGGCAGGGAGAGTGCTCACGTACAACCCCTCACTTCAGCCCCGTACAGTCACACAACAACAAGGACCCCCCTCCCCTTCATGCACACATTAACTCCCTTTTTCCTGCAGCGCAACCAAACATGTATCTTAAAGAAATAACAACAGTGTGCAGAGATAACCAACCTGTCACTGTAAAATAACCTTTAACTATCGTTACAATATATTCAAAGCTTTGAAAAACAACTGGCAGTTTTTTTTCCCCCATCTGGTCCCATTCACATTACCTTCACATTACCATTACCTACATTTTGGTGTCATAAATAGATAAAAGATGGCGCCAGATGCAAATCCAAATAAACAATCTTCGAGATGATTTGGAGCAGCAACAAAGTGCAGCAGGCTAGCCCCAGGAGCCTTTGCCGCCCTGGCAGCAATTGAGAGAGGAAATGGTGATCCCGCCCAGTGTTTCGAGAGACCAAAAAGGTCGGAGCTGGGGGAAAGCAGTGATACCAAAGCTGGAGTTAGGTGATGACATCGAGCAGTACTTGATAACCTTTGAGAGGCTGGCAGTGGCATATCAGGGGCCTGAAGTGAAGTGGACGGTGAGACTGGTTCCTTACCTGTCAGGAAGAGCTCGAGCAGCTTATGTGGCTATGGCAGCAGAGGACACTGGGGATTACCAAAAGGTTAAAGAAGCTATTTTTTTCAAAGTATGACATTAATGAAGAGGTATACCGACAGCGGTTCTGGGAGCCTGACAACCGGCCCGGTGAGAGTCCAAAATTGTTTTATAATCGTCTGAAGGACCTGTATGGCAAATGGATCCAACCAGATAAGAAAACCAAGGAGCAGGTTGGAGACGCAATTATCCTTGAGCAGTTTTATCGCTCGTTAACTCCAGAACTCCAGGTGTGGCTGAAAGAAAGGGGTCCAAAGTCAGTGCAGGAAGCTGCTCAGCTGGTGGAAACGTTTCAAGCAGCAAGGCGAGGAGCCAGAAGCTTTTGGTTCGGGGCTTCGGCCAAATCTTTCACTTCACATGGTAAGTCATCTGGGGTTGGGGGTGGTCCTAAGGAGTTAAGGTCTTTGAAGTAGGGGGATGTGTTTGTAAAAACACATCCCCCCTAAGTTAACCACCAAACCTGTTTGTTTCTATTGTGGGGTGGAGGGTCACATTAAGCATGTGTCCAGCCAGAAAGGCCAGAGCAGCATATGTGTGTACCCTTCCAAGGCCCTGTGAGAATGAAGTTTGGGAAGGGAAGCAGCAAACCACTGCCGTGAAGATAAATGGTAGGAAAGCCCAAACCCTCCTGGACACTGGTTGTATCTACTCTGGTCGAAAAAAATCCACGCTTCGTACTGATGTCCACAATTCTTTTATTCCTCTCACAATCATGGAGCACCATGAAAACTAGAAACAAGTAAAATAATATCAATAGCACATATGATATTCATCTCAGCCACTTATTTCCTTTCACAAAGTGCACAAGTGTTAAACAAATAACAGCATAATGTTTTTTACCGTACACCTTGTAAAACCAGCAGTAGAAAAGTTGTACATTCCGAAAAGGTCCGCCGTGTTACGATTCTGTCTTGTCTCTCCCACGCACAACTTCCGGTTCCCGCGACTCACAGGAAGTGACTACTTCACAATAATTTTTAACAGAAACATTTCTTATAAGAAAGCTGTATCACTGGATTCATAGATTATCTTTTCCTACTGCAAATGTACCAAATAAAGAAAACAAATAGAAAACAATATAACGATCTCAGACGCGCTTCTGGTGTTGTCATGGCAACCCACACAAACATTTCAGCGTCAGCTACACAGGTAGTGTGCAAACATTAATATATCCAGTGCTAGTCCAGCAAGAGTTGCCTCTGGATAAGTCTGTCCTTAATATTTCATGTGTACATGGTGATTGTAAGGCCTACCCAGTAATAGTAGTTTATCTCGAAGTTTCGGGACAGAAGTACCTTATCTCTGTTCGGGTGGTGGAAAGCTTGTCATACCCCATAATTTCAGGTTGGGATGTACCTATTCTGCAGGAGTTGGTACAAATTTGTAAACCTGTAAATACTGTCACAAGGTCATAGGGACAAAAGCAGAAGGAGGAACAGCGCAGTGAGCAGGTGTCAGAGGCTGAGAGTGGTGTCACTGCAGTCCCAAAGCTAATTAGTAAGCACGTGCGTCAGGGGTGGAGGGTCAGAGTGAGCAATCTGACAATTTCTCTGAATTGCCATTTTATGCAGAGGTGCTTCCAGAAATTGCCATTAAAGCTAGGAAAAGCAAAAGGCAAAGAAGATTAGAGAAAATGGCAGGGACGGTTAGGAATACTGTTGAGCTGCCAGTCCCAGATAGCGGAGAAACTGTCCATGATGACTTTTCAGAGCTGCAGAAACAGGATGTGACATTGGAAGGCCCTTTTAAACAGGCAGCGGATGAGCAGCCCGGCCAGTTGATAGAAGAGGGATATTACCTCAAAGGACAAGTGTTGTACTACAAAGCCAGCAGGGATGACAAAGGAAAGTTAGTAGTCCCCTAGCAGTGGCGGGAGCAAGTTTTAAGATTGGGGCATTGTATTCCCCGGGTGGGGTATTTGGGAACAAAGAAGATAAGAGACCAAATTGCCAGCAGGTTTTATTGGCCAGGTACGAAGAGAGAGGTTGAGGAGTCTTACTAAATCTGTTAGCTGGCCGGGGCTAAAAATGTCCCAAAGTTTCCTTTACAGCCTTTACCTGTTATTGAGGTTACATTCAGTCACATTGCAATGGATATAGTGGGGCTGCTAGAGCGTATTGTCAAGAGAGGTTTCACATTGCAGGTCCCAGGTCTGTAGGTTATTGAAAACCTTTTTCAGTTTTTGTGGTCAGTCCACACGATGAATGGTTGAACGGTGCCTTCCAGCCAGTGTCTCCATTCTTCTAGAGCCAGTTTTATTGCCAGCAGCTCCCAGTCACCGATGTCATAGTTCCACTTCGCTGGGGAAAGACGATGATAGAATAAAGCATATGGGTGGAGCTTACCATCATTTTGCTGGGATAATACAGCTCCAACCCCGGAATCCAATGCGTCCACTTCAACCACGAAAGGCTGATTCAGTTCCGGGTGGCAGGGGTTGGGAGAGATAGTGCGAGTTTACTAAAGTCCCAAATAAAGCGACGGTAAAAATTGGCAAATCCCAGAAAAAGCTGGAGTTGGCGGTTTGGGCCAGTTGACAACTGCTTGGACAATTCTCTGGGTCTGGTTTCACATTTCCCTGCTCAATTATGTAACCTAGGAATGCCACAGAGTCCACGTGAAACTCAATACGAGACACTAAAAATGCCCAAGATGAGTGTTAAATGCTGTTTTCCATTTGTGGCCTTCTCTTATCCGTACAAAATGATAAGCATTTAACAGATTGAGTTTACTTAAAATGGTAGCTCCCTGAAGCAACAAAGAAAGATTTGGGTCCTATGGGAGAGGAGGACGGCTGGTAATTCCAGCTATTTGAGAGTCTGTAATTGTTATGGTCCTGGGTCAATGACCCGGTGTTTTTTGAGTTTTGTACTTTTGGTTATTGGTTTCTTCCCATGGTGTCAAATTCCTTAGTTTTTTAGTGTTTCTTGAGTTCTAGTTTTAGGGTTTGTTCCTTGTGTTCTGCATTTCCTGTTTTATTGTGAAGGTCTGTGTCTTATGCCAGTCTGTTCACTTTGCATTTCCCCTTGTCTCTCTTCACCATGGATGGGAGCGCCCTTCTGATCAAGATGGACAGGTTGAGATGAAGCAGCTCTTATGGCCACAGTAAAGGCACTCACCAGAGGTTAGGCGGCATTGGTGTTCTGCAGGTATGAGTCGTGAGCACCCCAGCTGCACGGACTGTTCTCCCTCTTCACCATCACCATATACGTGTGTGTCTGGGTTTGGACATTCCGTCACCTGGCAATGAGGCCACAGGAGCGGCTCCCGGAAACCACAACCCCATGACTCCGGCAAGCCCAATCATCCATCCCGATGCACAGGGTCATGTGAGCATATAGAGAAGATGGCAGTTCACGCATGATTAGCTCATCCTTGATTTCCTCATACATTATTTAGGAGAGTGCTTTTGATAGCTTCCTGACCCTGACCTTCCTGACCCTGACCTGTTTCTTCGGCCAGTATCCAAAAATCAGCTGAAAAGTCGGACATGCTCAGCTTACCTTGCTTGAGGTTTAATTGGTGAGAGGCTGCCCCTTGTCCAAAAAATTCTTAAATTTAGCCCAAAAATCTGAGTAAGAGATTTCAAGGTTAGTAAGTAACATGACTTGTGCCCATTTCAGTGGACCAAAGTGGACAAAAAAGGCAATTTTAGCTCTGTCATCAGAGGTGCCACTGTTGGCGAAACAGAAGCAAACATTGTGTTTACATGCAGGAGAGCTGGCACGGGTTCCCAGCCAGCCAATCGTCTGTGGGTGCTGGCACGCTTGAATTTGCTTGAAGAAAGGCTGTCTCACTTTTTCTTAAGGCCAGGGGCCGTAGCTAATAATAACTAACTAATAATTAAACCATGCCTTGGTATTCTTACAGATTTGGGCCTTGGCACAGTTAGTTGGGATTTAGGCATGGAATTTATATAGTGTGAGTGCTACCTGTGGCCAAGCGGAGATCCCCAATGCTTTCTCAACAACAGCTACTTCCAGGGGTGGTCCTAGCCTGTTTGGTGCCCTGGGCGAACACTCCCTGTTTTTTTCTGGGATTTCACACAACCCAGGTAAAATAATTAATATATAATGGGCTTGGATTGACAACATTATGAATGAAATGTGCACTATTTGGAAGTAGCACACCCCTTCACCTTTCAACAGGTTGTGTGTGAGCAGCAGCAGCAAGCAGGCGCACCGAGGGCCCTCACGTTCTCTTTTTGCATATATGAGTGTGATAGAATTTAGAAAACACATTGGCGCAAATCTTAAGTCTATATCATAATGTCTTCTGTTTTTGTGTTTGTTGTAGGGCTGTTAACGTCAACGCGTTAATGCCGTCATCATGATTAACACGATTAACGCTGAATGGACAAACTTGTCCCAAAATGTGTTGACAGAGACATTTCAGGGATTTTGAGTCATTCTGTGCTCCAGATGGATTAATTGAATTAAAAATGTTTTAATTGCATTAATTAGGGCTGGCCGATATGGCCCAAAATTCATATCTCGATATTCTTTAGCTGGATGGCGATATGTGATATATATCTCGATATTTTTTTAAGCCATAAAGTAAGAACAAAAAGAGAGTTCTTAGTCAAAGCTGTGTCCCAGATCTCACACAGGCACTTTTATTAACATACGGCGCAGATGTACATGAAAAAATTACTAAGAAATAAATTATCAGCATTTAATAATAATGCTCCATAAATAAAATAAAACAATGTTGTTTTTGTGCATAACAAAAAGCTCACAATTGTGCAGTCAGCATGTAAACTAAAAGACGCTGAGCATAATAACAAAGACAGATTTTGCAGCTGCTCTGTTCCCAAGTTCTACTGCGTGACTGGCAGCCTGGAGTTTGAAATCCGCTTCGTAACCATGTCTCTTAACAGGTGCCATTTGTGCTCCTTATACACACACAGTACGGTAATATTACATTGAAGCACAGTACGTATCACTCCGTGAGGCTCCTGACTACGGTAGCCGTAATGCTCCAATAATCCATCAAGTGGTGCAGCTTCGTAGCTTACCAAAGTTGTACTAAAACATTTTTAACAGATTGCTGAGCGCCGTGTACCACATAAAATCACTTCGCGGTCAGTAAGCATAACCAGAATTCATACATAAGGCACACTGTCGATTTTTGAGAAAATGAAAGGATTTTAGGCCGTCCAGACCCATGCATGGGGCTATGTGGCTGCATGGCATCAATGCGTTAGTGCAGTTAGTTCGTTGACGCCGTGCAGCTCCACGCATGGAGCGATCCGCGGTAATTTGTTAACGGAGATTTGCCGTGTTAATGCCGTTATGGCGTTAACATCATTTTAATGAGATTACCACTATCAGCACTAAAATAGTAATCTCCAAATGTTTTGTTTTTACCGACCAGCTCCTCTTTGATAGCTGCCGTGTTGCCTGCAGCTGAAGCGATGGTGCAGGGGGAGGCAGAGTAACGTTGCCCAGAGACAAAGTGGACAAAGGAGAGGCAAACTTGCGGCTCCACAAGTATAATAATAATTATAATAATTATAATGTAACATAAACTATATTGATATAAATAATATTGTCACATCTCTTATCTCGTATAAAAAAATATATCGATATATTTAAAAACTCGATGTATCGCCCAGTCCTAGCATTAATCACAATGACAGCGTTAACGTTGATGGCGCTAGTTTGTTTTTTGTTTGTTTTGGGGTTTTTTTTTATTTTGCGAGCTGGTTATTAGGTGCTCCAGCTAGCCAGAGAATCCTCCGCCGTCCCGCCCCTCTCCTCCTTGTGTAGAAAGCAGCAGGCGCACCTCGTAAATGGAGTGCGCCCTTACTTCTCGCAAATGGGCAATAGTTCGGTGCCTATGAAATCCCCAAAATGCGCTGGCATGTTGTCAGGGCAGCATGGGTGCGAGCAATTTTTTTTTTTTTTTTGCCGATGCCATGATGCCACCCCCACCACGATGCCGCCCTGGGCAATGGCCCATGTCCCCATATCAAAAACCGTCACTGGCTACTTCTGTAAACATTATATTAAGTAATTTACAAATTTGTTTGAAAAAAACAATTTCACAATTTCTCCAATTAAGAAAACAAGTAGATAACAGGCTTTTGAAAATGTATGATTTTATGTGCATAACAGAGGCTGTGTGTAAGGCTTTAAGAATCTGTCACAAAGGTGTCTTTGTGTCTGATCTTATTGTATATCTATGTGTAGAAGTTTCCTTTTCAGAGTGCAAAATTATGGGAGGAGCTGTAAGAGTTGCTGCTAGTAGTGCTCAATTATTTGGAATGAGAGGAGGATGTTACCAATACAAAAAAGCAAATTCTTTTACTGGGAGCCAAGTTACTTGTGTCATTCCTTCCAAATGTCCCCCACACAGAGCAACTTTTTTTGTTTGTTTGTTTTATGTCTTTTTGATATAGGATCATTTAACAAACCAAACTGAAATGTCTGTGAAAATACAGCAGTATACTCTCTTAGCTATCTAAACTATGTAGGAGCCATTCATTCATTTTGATCATTTTTGAAATGTAATAAAAACTGATTGCTTTCAGGTATTAAATACTATCCTTAAATGGCCTGTATTTGTATAGCACTTTACTAATCCGTAAGGACCCCAAAGCGCTTTACACATCCAGTCATCCACCCATTCACACACACATTGGTGATGGCAAGTTACATTGTAGCAACAGCCACCCTGGGGCGCACTGACAGAGGCGAGGCTGCCGGACACTGGCGCCACCGGGCCCTCTGACCACCACCAGTAGGCAACGGGTGAAGTGTCTTGCCCAAGGACACAACGACCGAGACTGTTCAAGCCGGGGCTCGAACCAGCAACCTTCCGACTACAAGGCGAACTCTTGAGCCACGATCGCCCTTAGTTTCCAAACACCTGATCAGACACAACTGAAGGTCTGGAAACGAGCAAAAGTATTATTGAGGGAGTTCAAATAAATGATTACTAAAGTTGATTAGTTTTTGTTGATTAAAATATGATTGTTTACAGCATAGCAGGAAAAAGGCATACTGTTGCTCACAGACACAAAAACAGTTACACTAAAAACTTTTGTTCTAAATTTTGTATGATTTTAATTGAATAGTTAAGGTGCAAATATCTTGTGTAAGTAAAATAATTCTCACTTCTGTCCCAGAATCAAAGTGAATGGTTGGTGTTTCAACCATTTTGTAAAATAATGTTCTGAAAATTTACACCGACATCAGTTAGGGATATTTCTGTATTTATCTAAAAAATAAAAATAAAAAGCACACTCAGTTCACAAGATCTCAGTCATATGTGTGAAACTTTTTCAAAATCTTAAAGAGCTTTTGTTTAATTTCTTTTGTTCTAAGACAGTACACAAAAGGATTTACAAGACATGGACCGAGGACTGCACCAATTAATAAACCTTGGCGTTCCTCAAGAGTTAATACCACGCCAAACCTGGTGAAGATAATGCGCACAAACGGAGGACAGAAATGAACAATTACACAAATCAAGTGACTCACAAGAGTGCTCCCCATTTTCTTTTTTTCATTATTTGAAGATAATTTTACAAAAAGTAAGATTCCACAATATGAAAGACAAATGAAAACGAAAGTGAAAAAGAAAATAAAAAATGCTATAATGGCAGCGTCATTGAAATATTTTTCTGGGTTAACACAGGTTGTTCTTAACACAGCAGCAAAGTCACAGAAAGTGTACCTAAGCCTGGAGCTGCAGTGTGGGAGGGGGACAACTGTTGCAGGCATGTAACACATAAAAAAACAGTTAACGAACCACACGATAAATGTAAGAACAAGAACACGTGTGTTTGTTAAATAACTGTGATACTGGAAAGGATAAATTATTGCAATTAATCTATCCAATGCCATAACTGCTAAAACAAATGACTCCATCACTGTTCCCAAATGGAAAACAAACATTTGAATTAAACATGCCACATAGGATATAGTATTAACACCTGCGAGTAGAACCCCAATCATTGTTGGACTGCAACTGGAGGTGTACATTATATCAACAACAGCAAGGTTGCAAATCAGAAGATACATTGGTTTATGTAATCTCTTGTCAGAAATAATAAACATGATATTTGCCATATTGGCAAGAACAGCAAGAAAATAGGCTATTAGTATAACCACACCAACAGCAATAGGTCTACTGAGTGTGTCAAAACCACCTATAATAAAGTGTGTTATATTGATTGAAGCATTCTGTAAAGACATATTCCGTTTGGAAGTTGAAGAGGAGAAGAAAAAAGGCAAAGCAAATATTGATAAAATACGTGGTAAACCTTCTTTATCAGACTTCACAAAATCCTCTGAGCTCAGTCAAACAACTTTGCTTTTACTGGGACGTATTTGAACCTCTCATTTTAAGGCTTGTAAGAATAGTAAGTTTTGATTGGACAGCTCCTTCTTCCAATCAAATTAGACATAAGAATGTAAAATGTCTATATTGCATCAGATATTGCAAAAATATGATGTCATCCCCTAAATGACAGGATAAAGGTTGATTGGAAGTTAATGCTCACACACTTACAATAACCTGTATTTTGATTGTTTTCAGTGGATTTTGTCAAACCATTTGGATCAATTAAAAAAACAAAAGCTCAAAATGAAAGAAAGCTTGGTCAATGTAAATGTGTCCCACTACATCTCTCTAACACTACACCCTCTTAATGGCTAGTACAGATGGAGAAGATGGCGAGCCAACTTCATAAAGGAAAGTAACTTTGTGTCATGTTAACATGGCTGTCAAAAAAATGTACTGAGGGCTACTGTGCCTGTGTGCCAATTCAGTGGTTACAATAATACATTTTATTTAAAAGTGCCTTTCAAAACACTCAAGGACACTTTACAGAACAAATAATAAGCATTTAATGTGTGATTGTGTCATAAAGATGCTTGCGTATCCAATCGTATGCAACTTTATGAAACAGTCATTAGATTGCACAATTTGTTAAAGAGCAGTTACCTAAAACTGCAAAGAAGTCAATAATCTCTTTAATAATGTTACATCTTCTATTTGTATGGCTCTGGATACTCTGAAAAACAAAATCTAAAAACATAAGTACTTGACTGACTCATATAACTCATACGAAATGTCATATCAGTACTTAAGAACATTATTTAGCCAAAAAGTTTGTTGCTCTATAACAAAGCTCGCTATAAAGATATAAGATATATTTTTACTCATCGTATTAAAGAAAATAAGAACTCACGTGCAAACTTGGAAATCAAGCAAACAGTCTTTACAGTCAGCAAGTGAACTATATTCAAAGTGGGGGGGAAGGTCAGGGGCTCCAGGGATCCACGGCAAGTGGGGAGAAATGCACACTCGTCATTCGCTCCACTATCCTCGCTCCTCACACTCCACTCCTTCGTACACTTGCTCCGCTCTTGTACTCCGACACACTCCTCACAAACACACTACACTGCTCAGTCCAACACTCACGCTCAGGCATCCAGGAAAGGACTGGAGAGCACAGACTTACAGTTTTTCACGATTGCTAAGACACATTCCTGAAAAGCTGCTCTCCTTTTCCCCAAACTGTGAACACAAAACCCAGTTTTCAAGCTACATTCACAAAACCTCTGACTCTTCTTGCAAAACCAAACTTTCACCCCAAAACATTTCAATCTGTGCTCAAAACTGAACCATGCCGTCAAATCATGCTTGAAGTCAATCTAAATTATATACTCTACTGAGTACTCACTAAACACTACATAGAAAAAAGGAAAACACAATGCTCAGGACATAAAGCGGTAGAAATAAATGTTTATTTAGTCTAAATGTATGTTGCAAAACAAAATACCTGGGCATTTCTAACACTTGTACATAGAAAAGAGAATTTGCCAAAAAACAGAAATCCTGTGCATTTACATGTAGCAATTGTACGTAGAAATAAAGCACACAAATATAAAAATGAAGTACAAAGGAAAAAAGTGCATTACTCCGCCACAGCATCATTTCTCCATACTGGGTCAGGCCACAGGACTTCATCTACATCACAGGCCACATTTTCTCTGGCCTGGCAACGGGGGAAAAAAACCCTGGCATGCCATATCCAGGCTTGACATGCCTCCACACCCATGCCACCACAGGCCAGTTCCATGGCTTGCAGGAAATTTACCCTGGTGTAAGGTTGGCGTTCATATACCTTCCACCGCCACGAGGAGAAGAATTCTTCAATGGGGTTCAGGAAAGGGGAGCACAGTGGAAAGCAAAGATTGATAAAACCTTGGTTCATACTGAACCACTCCTTAACCTGGAGGCCCAAACATTGTCCCAAACAACAACATAGATGGGCTGCTCATCCTGCTGCCCTAACAGAGCATCTCACATGTGATTGAGGAAGATGAAGAGCTGGTGAGTGTTGAAGGGCCCTAAGTTGGCATGATGGTGGACAACACCATGATTGCTGATGGCAGCACACAATGTGACATTCCCACCACGCTGCCCAGGGACACCAACAATGGCACGTTGGCCAATCACACTACGGCCTCTCCTTCTTCTTTTGGTAAGATTAAACCCAGCTTCATCCATGTAGATGCATTCATGGAGTTTTTCCATTGCGTCCAGTTCAAAAACTCTCTGTAGAAATATATATGTATACATTTTTGTAAGGGATGTAGGCCAACTACAGTAAATCACTACTTACAGTAACCAACATTTATGTATCTGGATATATACAAACCTGTATATACTGGAATCTTTGCTCTTCGACTCTATCAGAGTTGCGTTCAAAGGGCACTTTGTACAGCTGTTTCATGCACGGTCTGTTGCGCTTGAGGACAGGAGTAGAGAGGCTGACACTGTCGATACTTTCAAAATGCACATTGTCCTCAATGATCCTCAGCTGAATTTCACGCAGTTTAATGGTGTTGTTCTCACAGACCATGTCGACAATTAGGGTCTCTTGGTGTGGGGAGAACATAGATGTCCTACCACCCCCATGTGGCAGTCTTTCAATTCTACAAAAAGAGAACATGCACTTCCAAAAATATATCCATGGAATAGGCCTACAAACAGTCAGACTAACCCTCCATTACAATACTACAGTACACTGGCACAGTGATGTACCTAAACATGTTTACTGTGTTACAGTATGTAGTACAGTCATTGTACATATGTAATTGCTGTCAACATTTACATACTATGATGTCAAAAAAGGTAACTACCTGTTCTCTTCTCTTAGAGAGACACGGTGAATCTACTGATGTTTGGTTGTACCCTTTGTCCGGCCTTCTTCATTGTCATACCATGGACAAGAACATGGTCAATCACAGTAGCTCTGATTTCATCTGATATTACTGTTCTTTGTCCTCAGTGACCACCTCAAACACCTTGACCTGCTCAACTTCCTCTCACACAAACTCCTCTTCTTGGATTTCTATCCATTGTAGTGCCTCACAAACCAGTGCTCTGGCTGATATGTACCCTCACATCATTAGCCACAAGTGTGATAAATTTTGAGTTGTTGTGTTCAACTGGTGACACCTGAGCTTTAATTGTGTTTGACTATTGCCACCTGTGCTCACCATTATGCAACACAGGTGCATCACAATGACAATGTGTTGCAAGATGTGTTTACACAGGGGGAAAGTGCTTATGGTTAAGCCAAAAGAGTGACTGATTCAATAAGTGGGATCAGGCAACTGAAAACTTTGGTTCAGACGGAGTTCGCATGGAGGCAGGACCCAAACACAGACTCAATACGCCAATTCAATTTCAATTAAATGTTCTTTATATAGCGCCAAATCACAACAATAGTTGCCTCAATGTGCTTTATATTGCACAATAGATCGTACAATAATAGATACAGAGAAAAACCCAACAATCATATGACCCCCTATGAGCAAGCACTTTGGCGACAGCGGGAAGGGAAAACTCCCTTTTAACATGAAGAGTACGAACAGGTATGAGCAGGTACGATTCAATGTGTGAGAAAGGTGACTGGAAAGGAAAAAATCAATGCATCATGGGAATCCCCCGGCAGCCTACATCTATTGCAGCATAACTAAGGGAGGATTCAGGGTCACCTGGTCCAGCCCTAACTATATGCTTTAGCAAAAAGGAAAGTTTTAACCCTAATCTTAAAAGTAGAGATAGTGTCTGTCTCCCGACTCCAAACTGGAAGCTGGTTCCACAGAAGAGGGGCCTGAAAACTCAAGGTTCTCCCTCCCATTCTGCTTTTAAATACTCTAGGAACAACAAGTAAGCCTGCAGTGCGAGAGCAAAGTGCTCTAATTGGGTGATATGGTACTACAAGGTCATTAAGATAAGATGGGGCCGTTTATTTAAGCAGGGTTTTGAATTCAATTCTGGATTTAACAGGGAGCCAATGAAGGGAAGCCAATACTGGAGAAATATGCTCTCTCTTTCTAGTCACTGTCAGTACTGTTGCTGCAGCATTTTGGATTAAGTGGAGGTTTTTCAGGGAGGTTTTAGGACATCCTGATAATAATGAATTACAGTAGTCCAGCCTGGAAGTAATAAATGCATCAACTAGTTTTTTAGCATCACTCTGAGACAGGATATTTCTCATTTTAGAGATGTTGCGCAAATGGAAGAAAGCAGTCTTACATATTTGTTTAATATGTGCATTGAAGGACATGTCTTGGTCAAAAATGTTCCTCACAGGTTCCTCACAGTGTTACTGGAGGCCAAGGCAGTGCCATCCAGAGTAAGAATCTGGTTAGATACCATATTTCTAAGATTTTCAGGGCCGAGTACAATAACCTCAGTTTTGTCTGAATTAAGAAGCAGAAAGTCAGCGGCCATCCAGGTCTTTATGTTTTTACGACATTAGTGCAGTTTAACTAATTGGTGTGTGTTATCTGGCTTCATGGACAGATAGAGTTGGGTGTCATCAGCATAGCAGTGAAAATGTGCACTATGTCTTCTAATGATACTGCCTAAGGGAAGCATGTATAATGTAAACAGAATTGGTCCTCGCACTGAACCCTGTGGAACACCATAACTGACCTGTGCGTGAAGAGGACTCTCCATTTACTTACTCAGAAAGATCAATTGCAGAAAAAGAGTCTAAATGAATATCAATGGTACTGAAAGTAGCTGTAAATAATGTTACATCTGTGGGATGATTATTGGTAATTTTTTCTCTAATGATTAAAATTTTATTTGTGAAGAATTTCATGAAGTCATTACTAGTTAACATTAAAGGGATGGTTGGCTCAAAAGAGCTCTGACTTTTTGTCAGCCTGGCTACAGTGCTGAAGAGAAACCTGGGGTTGTTCTTATTTTCTTCAATCAGTGACGAATAGTAAGATGTTCTAGCTTTACGGAGGGCTTTCTTATAAAGAAACAAACTATTTCTCCAGGCTAAATGATAATCTTCTTAATTTGTGACACGCCATTTCCCCTCCAGCTTATCTGCTTATCAGCTATCTGCTTTAGGCTACGTGTTTGAGAATTATACCACGGAGTCAGGTACTTCTGATTTGAGGCCTTAGTTTTCACAGGAGTTACAGTATCCAGAGTCGTACGTAGTGAGGAGGTAAAATTATTAACAAGATGATCGACCTCTGTTGGCGTAGCGTTGAGGTAGCTGCTCTGCTTTACGTTGGTACAGTGCATTGAAGATGATAATAGTGGGTGGATTATATTCTTAAACTTAGTTATAGCGCTTTCAGAAAGACATCTACTGTGATGAAGTCTACTTTCCACTGCTGTGTAATCAATTATTGTAAATGTAAATGTTATCAGGAAATGATCAGACAGGAGAGGGTTTTCAGGAAATACTGTTAAATGTTCAGTTTCTATGCCATATGTTAACACAAGATCTAGAGTGTGGTTAAAGTGGTGGGTGGGTTCTTTTACATTTTGAGAGAAGCCAATTGAGTCTAATAACAGATTTCCATGTTGAGGCTGTCATTTTTTGCATCTACATGAATGTTAAAATCCCCCACAATAATTATTTTACCTGAGCTCAGCACTAAATCAGATAAAAAGTCTGAGAAATCAGACAGAAACTCTCTGTATGTGTCACAATATGGCTGTGTGCAGGCAAGAGTAGGACCCAAACGCAAACTCGCAGAGACAAAAAGTAAACTCAAAAAACACAGCTTTATTGCTGGCGTGGAGTGGGACACAAAAAACAATACAAAACTAAACTAAACTGGGAAAACTAAAGCACAAGGAGCCACAGGGACAAATCACACAGCTATGAGGGAGGACGCAACACTGACAAAGAGAAACATGGGGCTTAAATACACTGAGGGATAACGAGGGGGAATGAGCCACAGGAGGAGAGCACAGCTGGGAGTAATTAGGCAGGACGAGACAAGGGAAGCAAAACTAGAAACATTAACATAGGACAGACTGTGAAAGTAAAACAGGAAACACACTGATGGAACTCAAGACATGTAAACTTAACAGACTGGGGAGACAGAATATAGGGACCTGAAACATGGAACAGAAAGGCAAAGTAGACACAACATGAACATAACAACGCCACAGGGGAAGAGTAAAACAAAATGCAGGAACACAGGACCTCTTTCAAAATAAAATGGGAAACATAATGAAACGCAAACATGACAACATAAGAAACACAGACATGAAGCACATGAAGGACAAGGGAGACTTAACAGGGGTTGGATACACAAGGGGAATCTAATAAACAAATGAACTTAGATAACCTAATGAACAAAATAAACTCAAACTTTAAACGCTGGGTCAAAAGACCCAGGATCATGACAGTATGGCCCAGGTGGACGATAGATGGTAACAAGTAAGACTGGTTTCTGAGTTTTACAGCTGGGGTTGGCAAGGCTAAGCATCAGGCTTTCAAATGATTTAAAAGTCTGTCTTGGTTTTTCGTTGATTAATAGGCTGGTGTGGAAAATTGCTGCCACACCGCCCCCTCGGCATGCGCTTTGAGATTTCTGGTAGTTAGAATGACTCGGGGGTGTTGATTCATTTAAACTAACATAATCATCCTGCTGCAACCAGGTTTCTGTAAGGCAGAGTAAATCAATTTGTTGATCAATTGTCATGTACTAACAGAGACCTGGAGGAGAGAGAACTAATATTTAATAATCCACATTTCACTGTTTACTCTTTGGTTCAGATGTGGATACTGTATTGTTCTTTCTTTGTGATTTTTTATGTTTAAAGTTGTTTATTGATGGTTTTTAGTTTGTTTTTTGTCTGTTTGGGAGCTGACACAGTCTCTATGGAGATGGGTTTTGGGGGGATAACAGGAGAGAAGCTGCAGAGAGGCATGTAAGACTGCAACTCTGCTTCCTGGTCCCAACTCTGGATAGTCATATTTTGGGGGGTTTAATAAAGTTGTCCATATTTCTAGAAATGAAAGCTGCTTCATCCAAAGTGGGATGGATGCCGTCTCTCCTAACAAGACCAGGTTTCCTCCAGAAGGTTTGCCAATTATCTATGAAGCCCACATCGATTTTTGGACACCACTCAGACAGCCAGCAATTTAAGGAGAACATGCGGCTAAACATGTCACTCCTGGTCTGATTTGGGAGGGGACCAGAAAAAACTAGAGTCTGACACCGTTTTGGCAAAGTTACACACCGATTCAATATTGATTTTAGTGACCTTTGATTGGTGTAACTGGGTGCCATTACTGCCGATGTGAGTTATGAGTTTACTGAATTTACGTTTACCCTTAGCCAGCAGGTTTAAATTTCCCTCAATGTTGTCTGCTCTGGCCCCGGGAAGACAATTGACTATGGTTGCCGGTGTCTCTAGCTTCACATGTCTGAGAACAGAATCACCAATTACCAGAGTTTGACCCCCGGCGGGTGTGTCGCCGAGTGGGGAAAAATGGTTAGACACATGAACAGGTTGGTGGTGTACCTGTTCATGTAGGTACACCACCAAACTAGTGCTTAAACAGAAGCCCTTGTTTGCTTCTGTTTAAGACTATGCTTCCTCCTGAAAACAGTAAAGACACAGTGAGTGAATACTTTGGCTATAAATTAGATAGTGAGTACACAGAAAGTGTGCTTCGGATGAAGCACGTGAAGATTATGCTATGAAAAAAATAATGTATCTAAGAGTTTTTAATTAAATTGCTAAGCAGATAAGCCACTCAAAAACACCACCGTGTTTGAGCAGGAACAGGAAGTGATACTCTACCGCAAAGAGAGTGAACACCAAGTGACAGAGCCACCCTGTCACTTGTCCTCACCAGTGGTTAGGTGGCGTTGTTGTTCTGCAAGTATGAGTCGTGAGCGCCCCAGCTGCATGGACTGTTCTCCCTTTTCACCATCACCATATACGTGTGTGTCTGGGTTTGGACATTCCGTCACCGGGCAGTGAGCCCACAGGTGCCAGCGGCTCCCAGAAACCACGACCCCGCATGTGCCGGCGAGCCTGGAGGCATTCATCCACCCGGATGCATAGGGTCATGAGAGCATATAGAGAAAATTGCAGTTCACGCATAATTAGCTCATCCTCACACATTATTTAGGAGAGTGCTTTTGATAGCTTCTGACCTGTTTCTTCGGCCAGTATCCAAAAATTAATTGAAAGGTCGGACATGCTCCGCTTACCTTGCTTGAGGTTTAGTAATTTGTGAGAGGCTGCCGTTGCTATGGATTCCTTGTCAAAAACATTCTTAAATTTAGCCAAAAAATCTGAGTAAGAGATTTCAAGGTTAGTAAGTATAATGACTTGTGCTCACTTCAGTGCAAGGTCGCGCAATAACTGGACGAAAAAGGCAAGTTTAGCTCCGTCATCAGAGGTGCCACTATTGGTGAAACAGAAGCAAACATTATGTTAAGAATCCTGCACATTTATCCAACTCACCACTAAAAGGTGAAATATGTAAAAATGTGTAAAATATATATGGTTTCTGTTTATGTAATCAAAAAGGTTCAATTAACTCCTTTGTTGTTATCTGAAATAATATTAATGTTATATTAAACGCACTTGTTGTCAGCTGCAAAACAATATAAAATGCACAGCAAAATGTACTGAGGTCCATGCAGGAGTTTTATATTAAGACATCCCACGACATGAAGGACAGCAGGAAAAACACTGATGCCCATGACAGTAATGTCTTAATCTTTGTTCTAGGACATCACATGAAACTCAAACTACATATTTCCATTCAAGTACGCATGAGAGATATGTGTTTCGAAATGACAGGGAGCATCTAGAACACGTGCAGCAGGCGCAAAAAATGACGCACATGCAGAGTGCAGGAAGCCAACGCAACACAAATTTTGAGCTATTTGCTCCAGCTAGTGGTCAATGCAGTGCTTGGAATGTGTGCCATGTCTGATGTGAAAGGGCCTTAAGAATGACATTAAATGTAAATTACTTTTGTACTCTGTACTGTTGTTTGACTCCTTTGCAAAGGTAAATAAAAGACAACTTGGTTATGCGCATCTTGATTTAGATTAGAATGCCTCAACCCCATCAATCCATTTTCTTCTACTTATCTAAAAGTCTGGAGCATATCCCAGCCACAACAGGGCAAAGAATGCCCTGGACTGGTTGTGAGTCACAGTGGCTGACACAGAGAGAAAGACAACTCCATATATATTTTCATACTTGTGGCCAATTTAGAACCAATATTACCAATAATTAACTTTCCATGCAAGTTTTCTTGACTGTGGGAGAAAGCTGCAGTACCATAGAGAATTCCTCCAGGCACAGGGAGAACATGAAACCTTTAACCGGAAAGACCCCAGCGGGCTGGTTGAATTGAATTTAATTGGCTCACAACATTTATTACTTACTTGACTACTTGACTTTGCTTGTTTTTATCCTGATAACAGCAATTTATTTTTCAGACATCCTGTCCTTGTTTCAGGGACTTTGAGTCATTCTGTGCTCCAGATGGATTAATTATATTAAAAACTTTAATCACGTTAATCACAACGACAGCGTTAACGTTGATAGCCCTAGTTTGTTTGTTTGTTTTGGATTTTTTTTTTTTTAATTTTGCGAGCTGGTTATTAGGTGCTCCAGCCAGCCAGAGAATGACCCGCCGTCCCGCCCCTCTCCTTCCTGTGTAGCAAGCAGCAGGCGCACCTCGTAAATGGAGGGCGTCCTTACTCCTCTCAAATGGGCAATAGAAAACTGTTCGGTGCCCATGCAATCCCCAAAATACGCTGGCATGTTGTCAAGGCAGCATGGGTGCGAGCAACTTTTTTTTTTTTTTTGCCGATGCCATGATGCCGCCCCTACCACGATGCCGCCCTGGGCAATGGCCCATGTCGCTTATATCAAAAACCGCCACTCGCTGCTTCTGTAAACATTTTTTAAGTAATTTACAAATTTGTTTAAAAAACAAAACAATTTCACAATTTCCCCAAATAAGAAAACAAATAGATAAAATCATACATTTTCAAAAGCCTGTTATGTGTATAACAGAGGCTGTGTATAAGGCTTCAAAAATCTGTTACAAATGTGTCTTTGTGTCTGACCTTATTGCATATCTATGTGTAGAAGTTTCCTTTTCAGGGGTGGAAAACTATGGGAAGAGACTATATAGAAAAATGAATAACTGTCTGTTGCAGGCAATTTACTGCATATTGGGCTCAATTTATCGACAGAAACGTGTCTTATTTTAGACATGTAGCTGTAAGAGTTGTTGCTAGCAGTGCTAAGGCATTTGGAATGAGAGGAGGATGTTACCAATACAAAAAAGCAAATTCTTTTACTGGAAGCCAAGTTACTTGTGTCATTTCTTCCAGGTGTGCCCACACAGAGCAACTTTTTTTGATCGTTTGATGTCTTTTTGATATAGGATTACTTAACAAACAAAACTGAAATGTCTGTCAAAATACAGCAGTCCACTAGCTTAGGTATCTAAACTATGTTAGGCTGGTGTTGGAGCCATTCATTCATTTTTGAAATGCAGTAAAAACTGATTGTTGCTTTCAGGTATTAAATACAATCCTTAGTTTCCAAAACACATGATCAGACACAACTGAAGGTCTTGAAACAAGCAAAAGAATTACTGAGGGAGTTCAAATAAATAATTACTTTTTTTTTTTAGTTTTTCTTGATTAAAATATGATTATTTACAGCATAGCAGGAAAAAAACATACTGTTGCTCACAGACACATAAACAGTTTAACTAAATTAAAAACAAAATCAAAAACTTTTGTTCTAAATTTTGTATGAAGTGAATTGAATAGTTAAGGTAAGGAAAATATCTTGTGTAAAACCGACAAGTAGAATAATTCTCATGTCTCATGTCATGTCTTCTGTGCCAGAATCAAAGTGAATGGTTGGTGTTTCAAACATTTTGTGAAATAATGTTCAGTAAATTTACACCAACATCTGTTTATCTACAAAAAAAAAAATAAGCACACTCAGTTCACAAGATTTTAGTCAGATGTGTTAAACTTTTTGAAAATCTTAAAGAGCTTTTGTTTAATTTCTTTTGTTCTAAGACAGTACACAAAGGGATTTACAAGACATGGACCGAGGACTGCACCAATTACTAAACCTTGGCGTTCCTCAAGAGTTAATACCACACCCACCCTGGTGAACATAATGCGCACAAATGCAGGACAGTAATGAACGATTACACAAATTAAGTGACTCACAAGAGTGCTCCCCATTTTCTTTTTTTCATTATTTGAAGATAATTTTACAAAAAGTAAGATTCCACAATATGAAAGACAAATAAAAACGAAAGTGAAAAAGAAAATAAAAAATGCTGCAATGGAAACTTCATTGAAATATTTCTCTGGGTTAACACAGGTCGTTCTTATTACAGCAGCAAAGTCACAGAAGCTGTATTTCAGCCTTGAACTGCAGTGTGGGAGGGGGACAACTGTTGCAGGCATATAAAACACAAAACACCAGGCAACGAACCACATGATAAATGTAAGAACAAGAACACGTGTGTTTGTTAAATAACTTTGATACTGAAAAGGATAAATTATTGCAATGAATCTATCCAATGCCATAAATGCTAAAACAAATGACTCCATCGATGTTCCCAAATTGAAAACACACATTTGAATTAAACATGCCACATAGGATATAGTATTAACACCTGCGAGTAGAACCCCAATCATTGTTGGACTGGAACTGGAGGTGTACACTATATCAACAACAGCAAGGTTGCAAATCAGAAGATACATTGGTTTATGTAATCTCTTGTCAGAAATAATAAACATGATATTTATCATATTGGCAACAACAGCAAGAAGATAGATTATTAGTATAACCACACCAACAGCAATAGGTCTACTGAGTGTGTCAAAACCACCTATAATAAAGTGTGTTACATTGATTGAAGCATTCTGTAAAGACATATTCTGTTTGGAAGTTGAAGAAAAAGAAGAAGAGAAAAAGCAAAGCAAATATGGATAAAGTATGTGGTAAATTTTCTTTAATATCAGATTTCACACCTCTGAGCTCAGTCAAACACCTTTGCTTTTACTGAGCAGTATTTAAACTTCTCTCTTTAAGGCTTGGAAGAACAGTATGTTTTGATTGGATAGCTCCCTCTTCCAGTCAAATTAGACATAAGAATGTGAAATGTCCATATTGCATCAGATTGCAAAAAGATGATATCATCCCCGCAAAATCTCCTTGTAAATGTTCACATGCTTACAATAACCTTTATTTTGTTTGTTTTCAGCAGACTATTTAGATCAATTAAACAAAAAACAAAAGCACAAAATGAAATCCAGGTTCATGTTAAAAGTGTCCCACTACATCTCTTTAACACTACAACCTCTTCAAGACTAGGATGGAGCTAATATTAGCAGGAAGTTAAATTATTTTATTGCATTTTCTGGAGAAGAAAAAATGTTAGAAAACTTTTAGGCAGCTTTCACAGTGAAACTTTGGTCTATGTAGCTATATATTTTTGCTAGTAAACACCCTTAAAGTGTAGCTTTGTGCTGGAACTGTTATAGATGTAGAAGATGGAGAGCTACCTTTATAAAGTCAAGTAACTTTGTGTCATGTTAACATGGCTGTGAAAAATTGTACTGAGGGCTACTGTGCCTTTGTGCCAATTCAGGGTTAGCATAGGTAGACCGGGTCATTTTAAAGCAGCAACAACATAAAGGCCAAAAGTGAGCGGCCGTTAAATGGCTGTTAATTTGCCAGAAGACCAGAGGAAAGAGTAGTGTGGAAAGCTGCTCATACAGAGTGTGTAAAAGCCTGTATCAGTAAAACGCAAAGCAAGGTGCATGCGTGGGACCTCATTTTTGTCACTCAAGAAGTACCAAAGGCTGGCACTGTATCCCAGATACTCTGGCTGCTCAACTACCTCTCAACACTTCCACTGAGCTCCCCTCCTCAGTGCCCCCTGAGCTCGGACCTGCAAGTAAGAAGAACAAACTCACCAGGAAAGTCCTTTCTGTTATCTGCTCCTTACCTCATAACAATAACAGCTTCTCCATCTTCTTGCAGACCCTTCCTCGTTTCTCTGTTCCTCGTTGCCACTCTCCCCTCCGTTATCCAGCCCTCATGACCCCCTCTCCAGTGCCAGTCAACTTGTTGTCCCCTTTAGTTATTCCAACCCCAGATCCCCTCTACCCTGTGATTATTGGAGTTCAATAAATCTCAGTAAAAAGTTTTCCCGTGTGTCTGCTTTTGAGTCCACTCCTTGGGAAAACCACTCGGTTTATGACAGCAGGTCCCTGGAACAACATCCAAGATTTCTATCAAGAAGTGCACAGTTGTAGGAACAGGAAAGATTCTACGCAGGGTCCTCAAACATTTGATGTGTGATTGTGTCATAAAGTTCCTTGCATATTTGAGTGAAAGCAACTTTATGAAACAATCTTAGATTGCACAATTTTTTAAAGAGCAGCTACCTAAGCCCGCAAATAAGTCGATAACCTCTTTAATAGTGTTGCATCCTCACTTTGTATGGCTCTGGATCAGGGTCTCAAACTCAAATGAGCCGCGGGCCACTTCTGGCACCATCATCTCATTGGAGGGCCACTTTTGTGTCCAAGTAGTACAAAAAAACAAACACAAAAACACCCACTAATATTTCCTAAATTGTAGTGTTTTGTTTGTTTTCTTTAATTCCAAATATTGTGTACCAAGACCAAATTGCACACTTGAACGCATTTTTTTTTCTCACTCTTAACTATCTGAAGCCTTTCAGTTTCATTTGTCATATGCAAGTTAGCCAGTGTTGGGAAGTTTACTTTTAAAATGTATTCCACTATAGATTACAAAATACATTACCCAAAATGTATTTTGTAACGTATTCCGTTACGATACTCAATCAGAGCAACGTATTCTGAATACTTTGGATTACTTAATATATTATAATGCTTTTTACAACTACATGAATGTACTATTGCTGTGTGATTTACTGTTATTACTGAAGGTTACTTGCCATACCAATACCAACTAGATTTTTAAATCTTAATATAAAATGAGTAACAGTAGGGTGGACAATAGGTAAGGCTGCACTTTTTGCAGCGATCTCATATAGAAAACTATTCCACGCGAGTATAAAACAGGTCCACGGCTCCGAACTGTAAAGGCATAAAACCGTAAAGAGATCTCTGGCTAATATGTTGGGTACCGTGTCGGGCTCATAGCCGAAAACTGGCTTTACCTTGTTGTCTGGGTCAGCTTTGTATGTGTATATATATACGAATACATATATATATATATATATATATATATATATATATATATATTTACATGCTTCCATCTCCCGTTTCTGGTTGGTGACATCTCTTACTTTTTGACTCATTTTCTCCCTCTCTCGCTCACAGACACATAACGGATATGGCAGTCCAGTCTCCATGCAGCACGGACTACACTGCCCGAGGCTACATTTTTTAGGGCTATGCCTGTAACACTCTGCCTATTGCCTTTATATTAAATCATTTTTGTGAATAATTTTTAAAAATATTTCTTCACGTCATTATGCGGGCCGCAAGTAGAGGTGACATGGGCCGCGACATAGAGACAGACATGAGAGCCTCTTAATGCGTGTTTTGTTTGGGTTTCCACTGAACTACCAAAATAAACAGCTCTGTCTGGCCAGACACGTGGCAGCACTTTTGCTACAATTCTGTTTGTATTTAACAAAATAAAAATGCAGGCATAAGCGTACACATTAGTTTTCGACTGCAAGTGAAAATTGTTTTCTTTCCAAATAAATCTGTCACTGAACTAACACAGCCAATCCCTCAACATGTTTGCACTCTTGTTACCTCGGCCAGGTCCGCGGCTCCAAACCGTGGTAAGGAGACCTTTGGCTAATACTTTGGGTTCCGTGTCGTGCTCGTAGCTGGGAACTAGCATTACTGTCTGGGTCAACTTTGCTAGCGAGAGACAGAGAGAGGCTTTGAAAGGCTGCTCCAGCAGAACTTTATTGTTTCGGAGGAAAACACGAACACAGTGTACAGTCGAGTCTTAATGCCTTACTTACAACTGGGCTCATCAGGCACTCTTTTTGGCTGCAGTGGTTATTTTTATATTTACGTTTCCATCTCCTGTTTCTGGTCAGTAGCACCTCGTACTTTTCTCCTTTTTCTCCCTCCCTCACGCTCACACACAGCGGGAGGGGTGGTCCCATATGTTCTCCTTTCAGCACGGACTACACCGCCCATGAGGCTACAGTCTTAAAGGGCCATGCCTGTAACACTACCGTCATATTAAATCATTTTTCTTATAATAATTTTTAAAAAATATTTCTTCACATCAATATGCAGGCTGCAAGTAGAGATGACGTGGGCCACAAATGGCCCGCGGGCCGTGAGTTTGAGACCCCTGCTCTGGATACTGTGAAAAACAAAGTCTTAAATCAGAAGTACTTGACTCCCTCGTATAACTATGAAATGCATAGCTGTAGCAGATAGCAGATATATAACAAAGCCATTTGTAAAGCTAAGGCATGCTTATTATTCATCATATTAAAGAAAATAAGAACTGCACTTGGTTTCTCTTCAGCACTGCACCCAAACTGAAAAGAGTAAGCTGTGTTAACCAAGTATTCTTTTAACCGTAGCTAGTAATGATTTTATTAGTTTCTTCACTAAATTTTACAAAAATTATAATAACTGTCTCACAGATGTATCATTACGTCCAGCAACTTCCATTACTATTGATATTTATATAGTCTTAATCTGTGATTGATGCTTGTTCAGTAAACACTTCCTTAAACCATCAATGTATCTATAAGATTCCATTAGATTCAAAGACCTACCATTAAATATTGTTCCATTCCAAATAATAGGGCCATCTCTATTAATGGTCTATGTGCCACAGGCTTCAAGGTAGCGGTAATTAAAACATTAATCACAAAGCCATCACCTGACCCAGCTACCTTAGCTAATTATATTTCAATTTACAACTTTATTTTATGTAAACAATTCTTCAAAGAGTAGTTTTAAAAGAGCCAAATGACCATTTGTTAGAGGAATGATTTTTTTTTTGAAGAAGCAATTTAATGCATATTAAGCTGAATATATCACCAAAAACGTGTCTCTTATTTTGTCAATGCAGATGTAAGAGTTGCTGCTAGCAGTGCTAAGCTATTTGGCAGAGAGGGTGATGTTATCAGTACGAGCAAGGATCTTGCCAAGTTACTCGAGTCACTTTTTCAAGATGTGCCCACACAATGTAGCTTTATTTGTTGTTTATTTTACGTCTCTCTGATGTATAATCATTTAACAGACCAAACTGAAATGTCTGTCAAAATGTAGCAGCCATGTCAACTATGTTAGGCTGTTTTTGGAGACATTCATTCATTTTGATCATTTTTGAAATGTAATAAAAACTCATTGCTGGTTTCCAAAAACACATGATCAGACACAACTGAAGGTCTGGAAACAAGCAAAAGAATTATTGAGGCAGTTCAAATAAATAATTGCTAAAGCTGATTAATTTTTGTTGAATAAAATATGATTATTTACAGCGTAGCAGGAAAAAACATACTGTTGCTCACAAACACAAAAACAGTTTCAGTAAATTTAAAAAAAAATCAAAACCTTTTTTTCTAAATTTTGTATTTTTTTATTGAATAGTTAAGGTGCAAATATCTTGTGTAAAACCCACAAAGTAGAATAATTCTCACTTCTGTGCCAGAATCAAAGTAAATGGTTGGTGTTTCAAACATTTTGTGATAAAATGTTCAGAAAATTTACACCAGCTTCTGTTAAGGCTATTACTGTATTCATCTTAACAAAAAAAAAAAGAGAAAAAAAAAGTCACACTCTTCACAAGACTTTAGTCAGATGTGTGAAACTTTTTGAAAATCTTATAGAACTTTTGTTTAATTTCTTTTGTTCTAAGACAATACACAAAAGGATTTACAAGACATGGACCGAGGACTGCACCAATTAATAAACCTTGGCGTTCCTCAAGAGTTAGTACCACACCGAACCTGGTGAAGATATTGCGAACAAATGCAGGACAGTAATGAACAATTACACAAATTAAGTGACTCACAAGAGTGCTCCCCATTTTCTTTTTTTCATTATTTGAAGATAATTTTACAAAAAGTAAGATTCCACAATATGAAAGACAAATAAAAATGAAAGTGAAAAAGAAAATAAAAAATGTTACAATGGCAACTTCATTGAAATATTTTTCTGGGTTAACACAGGTTGTTCTTAAAACAGCAGCAAAGTCACAGAAAGTGTACCTGAGCCTGGAGCTGCAGTGTGGGAGGGGGACAACTGTTGCAGGCATATAAAACACAAAACACCAGGCAACGAACCACACGATAAATGTAAGAACAAGAACACGTGTGTTTGTTAAATAACTTTGATACTGGAAAGGATAAATTATTGCAATGAATCTATCCAATGCCATGACTGCTAAAACAAATGACTCCATTGTTGTTCCCAAAGCGCCAACACACATTTGAATTAAACACTCCACATAGGATATAGTCTTAACACCTGCGAGTAGAACCCCAATCATTGTTGGACTACAACTGGAGGTGTACATTATATCAACAACAGCAAGGTTGCAAATCAGAAGATACATTGGTTTATGTAATCTCTTGTCAGAAATAATAAACATGATATTTATCATATTGGCAACAACAGCAAGAAGATAGATTATTAGTATAACCACACCAACAGCAATAGGTCTACTGAGTGTGTCAAAACCACCTATAATAAAGTGTGTTACATTGATTGAAGCATTCTGTAAAGACATATTCCGTTTGGAAGTTGCAGAAGAAGAAGAAGAGAAAAAGCAAAGCAAATCTGGATAAAATACGTGGTAAATCTTCTTTATCAGACTTCACAGACACCTCTGAGCTCAGTCAAATACCTTTGCTTTTACTGGGCAACATTTAAACTTCTCATTTTAAGGCTTTGGAAGAACAGTAAGTTTTGATTGGAGAGCTCCCTCTTCCAGTCAAATTAGTCTATATTGCATCAGATATTGCAAAAAGATGATATAGAATACAGGGTGGGCCATTTATATGGATACACCGTAATAACATGGGAATGGTTGGTAATATTAAAGTCCTGTTTGTGGCACATTAGTATATGTGAGGGGGAAAACTCCTCAAGATGGGTGGTGACCATGGTGGCCATTTAGAAGTCGGCCATCTTGGATACAACTTTGGTTTTTTTCAATAGGAAGAGGGTCATGTGACACATCAAACTTATTGGTAATGTCACAAGAAAAACAATGGTGTGCTTGGTTTCAACATAACTTTATTCTTTCATGAGTTATTTACAAGTTTCTCTTTGTTCACAGCCATTGACATGTCGAAGAGGTTAACATGTGAGGAGTGGATCGAAATTGTGTTGATATCTGGTGAACGCAGTAACTGGATTATTGCAGCAGATTTCAATGCAAGAAACCCTACGAGACCACCCATCTCCCATGCTACAGTTAGCAAACTGCTTGCTAAGTTTCGTGAAACTGGTTCAGTGTTGGATTTGCCAAAATGTGGACGCAAGAAAACTGTCACTAAAGAAGAAACATCAGTGGCTGTCCTAGCTTCATTCAGCAAGAGCCCACAGCGTAGCACTCGCCGCATGTCACTGGAGAGTGGAATTAGTCGAACATCCCTTCGGCAGATATTAGCTACTCACAAATTGCACCCTTACATCTCCAGCTACTTCAGAATCTCAACGAGGATGAACCAGATCGGCGTACAGAATTTGCAGAATGGGCAAAACAAAAATTGGAACAGGACCCTCAGTTCATGCAGAAGATTTTGTTCAGTGATGAGGCAAACTTTTATGTGAATGGTGAAGTTAACAATCAAAACCACCGCTATTGGTCTGACACTAACCCACATTGGATGGAGCCCTCCAAGACTGTTGGAACAACAAAAGTGATGGTTTGGTGTGGTATATGGGGTACAACGATAGTGGGTCCATTCTTCATCAATGGTAACCTCTTCTGTTTCAAACAGCATTAACAAATTTCACAAATCAGTATTGAGCTTTGCCAAACGACCTTTGGCTTATCAGACAAAGTAAAAGAATTTGAGAATTAAATATCATATCCACTTATAAACAGCAGCAGGTTTTTCATGTGCTCAAAGCAATGGTCACTTTTCTTTGAGCTTCTCCAGTGGTCAGCCAAAAACACACTGGCTCTTTCTTTTTTATACATGAGCATAAAAGGCAATACAAGGCAAAACAAAGCTGAAAACTATCCCAAAGAGACCTTAAAGGGACAGACTGTAGAAACAAAAACAGGTACAAATTGAGGCTACAATTTTGCAGGCCTGACTACTTATCATTACCGGTGCTACCTGTTGAAGTTCAGAATCTGACTGCTGGGCTGTGGTCAGCATGCACTCAACTTTAGCTTCACTGTTGGTTTTTGGCTAGCTTCATGTTAGCATGCCGTCTGTGCAGATGTTTCTAAAGGGCCAAGGTTATGTTAGCAGCCAAAGAACCAAAGAACCTTTGCAGCAATACATAATGACATGATTGTAACTCTAATGTATTTGTTTAATGTAGTACAGTAACATCTAAAATTACTGCATTACTGATAAATATAATGTGATTACAGTAACATGTAATACCTTGCCGTCATAAATGGCACATTTTATTTATATAGCAGCAAATTACAACAGCACATCACTTTCAAAAGTCGATCACTGTTATCTGGTCCACTCTAATGATATTATATATCACTGATATGATACTTTTAGTAAGAAAACTTTCTTTAGGTTTCTCATTTTTTAGGTCATGTGAAGGCTATAGGTGTAATATACAGTTAACTGTTGTTGTGTTCAGCTGCTGGTTAACAATCAAAAAAAGTTTTGTCTTTGGGGCAAAGAAACATGTTGCCTCAGTCTACAGATGCTCAGAAGCAACAACACAAATGAGCTACCCAAGGGAGCTAATTACCATCTTATGGCAACAGTGGTCTCATGTGTGTAATTAAAGTGTGTGTCTTCTATGTTTGTCTTTGCTCCTCACCGTATTCTATTCTCAAAACACTCTTATGCAATGTTGTTTTCACCTGAACAGCCGTGGTTATTTTTAGGTTTAGCATTTGAAAGTATCTAAGAACTATAAACATTAGCTCACCTTTTAGTTAAGTTCAACAGAAAGGTTGAAATATGAATGCTGTAAAGTGCCAAAAACAAAAATGAAACAAATGAACTACAAACACACACACACACACACACACACACACACACACACACACAAAAGCATAAAAAATAAAAAATTGGCTTTCTTACCCTTTTTCAAGTCAAAAAAAAAATATTAAAGCACAAAATATTAAACAGCAGGTTTCTTAAAGACCATTCTTACTGAGAGGTGTTGCTGCTTTGTTTAAAAAATTTGAAACAGTGTTAGGGTGAAAAACCTCATCATTTGTTGCGGGGCCTACTCATCTTCTAAGCAATTACATTAAATTTTAATCTTATTAAATGAAAGAACACAAGAAGACACATTGTGTGTTTCGCGCCCCTTACGCAGGCTTACAATTTTGTGCATGTTATGTGCTTATGACCTTGGGCCTTATGTTGTGAAGCAATCTATGATGTGTGATTAGAGACCATCATTAAACACAAAGGGGTTTCAGCACTTCTACCACAGTATCAATTTAGGTGCACATTGGGGTTTTGTTAAGGTGCAGTTGTTTACTCCTGTGGGATTTATAATCCATTAGCTTCAGAGCTAATAAGCGGTAGGGTAAGGTTTTCCTCCTTAGAGTGTCTGTGTCTTTTTTTTCCCTATTATAAATCACAACAAGTAATATGACCATTGCACTTTGTTACTTATATGTTTTGCTCAAGTAGCTAGTTGAGCATAATCAGCTCTTTCTGAAAAATAAAGACTGTTCCATTGGCAAAAGAACCAATAAAAAACCCACAAACTTTAAGATGTCATAAAATAAGATTTTAACTTTTAATTTTCCAAAATGCAGGACAAGTTCATGAATCTCTAGTTTGACAAACTGGGGCCCCACTGGTCCTCAGCAAGAATCTTTAAAAAACAAAGAAGGTGCTTTAACTTAAATCCAACTCAAACAAAAACTGCACTTTATATAATATGATCGAGTCATACAATCTTCAGCAAATACACGACTGTTCTTTTTCCTAATCTTCTGAGTTATTGTTGAAGATCTTTTTTGTTTCCTAGAAAAAAAATCATTAATCTGGGTCTGATTGACTGTATATTGAGCACTGACTGATCCACAGAGAATATAACAATGGCCTATAGCACACCTTCTTCACAAAAACATACTGCGAGATGTTTTTTAAAAAGAGAACCAGCGGACAACTCAGCAGATTATGCTGCCACGGTGTATGAGAAAGGTAAGTGTAAAGTGAGCGAAAGGAAGTCTGAGTCATTATTATGTTATGTTATGTGTTATTTATCCCATAAAAAAGATTATGTCATGTATGTTATGCAGTCAGGAACATGTTTAGTTGTAACATAAATTCACAGATCGAAAGGAAAAACAAATGAGAACTAAAACTTACTAAAATATTCTTAACAATATGCACGAAGTACCATAAAATAGTTTAAAGCACAATGACTTCCAGGTATTATAAGTTTAAATGTTTTCATTTATCTTAGCATTGTGGGTTTTCCAGTGTTCTCAGGAAATTTCTGCTCTGTCATGCCTGAGAGAAATCATAGCAGTGTGACTGAGTTCATCCTTACTGGATTCCCTGGCCTTCATCAAGAGTACTATGGTCTTGTTTCAGCTGTATTGTTTTTTGTATATTTGATAACTATGATAGCAAATGCTACAGTTATTTTTTTATTTGCAACAAATCAAAGCCTCGATAAGCCAATGTATTATATCATTTTAAATCTGAGTGTATGTGATATTCTCTTTAGCACAACCACTTTACCTAAGATCATAAGCAGATATTGGTTTCGATCAGGAAGCATTTCATTTACTGCCTGTTTTATCCAAATGTACTTTGTCCATTATTTTGGCACAGCTGTTGCATACATTCTCTTTCAGATGGCTTTAGATAGGTACTTGGCTATCTGCCATCCTCTCAAATATTCACGTATTCTCACAAAATCTAATATTTTAATTCTTAGTATTACTGGATGGACTGCTGCCAAGGCATTACCTTTAATGATGGTTATTAGAGCATATCCTCTTCCTTACTGTGCCTCAAACATAATCACTCACTGCTTCTGTGACCATATTGGTATAACAGTCCTGGCGTGCACTGACAGGACCCCTTATGCCATCCCTGCTTTAGTATTTGCAATGTTTACACTACTGGGGCCTCTGGCATTTATCATTTTCTCATACTGCTCTATTCTTATAGCAGTACATAAAATAGCAAGTGTGCAAGGTCGCCTGAAATCATTGTCCACTTGTAGTACTCAGCTGATAATAATATCCCTCTACTTTTTACCCAGATGTTTTGTATATTTAGCCCAAAATGTTGGCATTAAATTTAGTGCTGATGTGCGAATAGTGATCATCATGCTGTACAGCCTTGCCCCACCAATGATCAATCCACTCATATACTGCTTAAGAGCAAAAGACATGAGAGAAAGCTTGTTGAAGGTATTTTGCAGAAGAACCATTCCACAAAAAGCACAGGTTGCAGTTATTAATATCATAAATCACAAATAACAGATCTTTTAAACAGTTTAAGTCATTGGGATTCTTGTATTGCATTATGTATGTATGTATGTATGTATGTATGTATGTATTGAAAAATTACATATAAAAATTACATATACTTGAGATCCAGTGCTATTTGTTGCAGGTTACAGAGGAAATAAAACCATTAGCAAGCATTTCCTTACTTGTAACCGGATATCTTTATATGTTCTCTTGACCCCAGATATGTATGCAGAGTTCTGTCCAGTTTTTAAGGGAGCACAAACAGAGTTTGATATTCAAAAAACAGGCTGAGCTTCACACTCACAGTGTCTCACACAGCTTTTCCATTTCATGTATTTGTGGCCTGAATAGATTAAAATTTTGTCTTACCCACTTGTTAAAGAGCCTTTAGGCACCAGTTGTGATTTGGCACTATATAAATAAAATTTAATTAAATTGTTACTTAGATAATGTACATTTCTTTTTTGACCTGAGGGCAGAATTTTCTTTTGTAAATGTCAAAACATACCACAACATTTGTACTGTCCCAGGAGGGGGGGGATTCTTTGTTTTTCTTAATGAGACAATCACTTGGTGTGTAACTATAGAATAAATTGATTGTGTTGTGTGTAAAAATAAATAAATAAAAAAAATCATTTTAAATTTTGCTGTCTTCCTCTGCTTGTCCACCACTGCTATGTGGTGCGAAGGGTTAACTGATGGCACGGCCATAGCTGGACTGGCCATTGGGCATGCCGGGCATTTGCTCGGTGGCCCGATTATTATTATTATTATTACTATTATTATTTTTGTAACGGTATAAACAATGAAAGGTGTTGGATTGGCCAGATGCTGACCGGTGTGTAAAAAGAACTCAGTTGTTTGGTGGTGGCATCGCGGAGCTTCCACAGATTCAGTAAAATTAACAAGTGGTGGAGGCCAGCACGAGGACGAGGAGAGATGAAATGAAAACGATCAGATGAAAACGATCCATGGTTAATAGGGGTGCAACGATACACAAAATTCAGGGTTCGGTTTGGTTCGATACTTTAGTGTCACGGTTCGATATTTTTTTCAATACAAAAAAAATGTTCATGCCTTTTTAATTTGTCATTTATTAAAATTATAAATATATATTTAACTCAAAAGTACAGTTTTTAAATTTAATGTTGCTGAAACAACAAAATAAACAGAAAAGTTGAAATGTGAATAATGTAAAGTGCCAAAAACAAAAATGAAACAAATGAACTACAAACACACACACACACACACACACAAAAAACTTAAAAAAGAAAAAATTGGCTTTCTTACCCTTTTTCAAGTCAAAAAAAAATATTAAAGCACAAAATATTAAACAGCAGGTTTCTTAAAGACCATTTTTACTGAGAGGTGTTGCTGTTTTTCAGCTTTGTTTAAAAAATTTGAAACAGTGTTAGGGCGAAAAACCTCATCATTTGTTGCGGGGCCTACTCATCTTCTAAGCAATTACATTAAATTTTAATCTTATTAAATGAAAGAACACAAGAAGACACATTGTGTGTTTCGCGCCCCTTACGCAGGCTTACAATTTTGTGCATGTTATGTGCTTATGACCTTGGGCCTTATGTTGTGAAGCAATCTATGATGTGTGATTAGAGACCATCATTAAACACAAAGGGGTTTCAGCACTTCTACCACAGTATCAATTTAGGTGCACATTGGGGTTTTGTTAAGGTGCAGTTGTTTACTCCTGTGGGATTTATAATCCATTAGCTTCAGAGCTAATAAGCGGTAGGGTAAGGTTTTCCTCCTTAGAGTGTCTGTGTCTTTTTTTTCCCTATTATAAATCACAACAAGTAATATGACCATTGCACTTTGTTACTTATATGTTTTGCTCAAGTAGCTAGTTGAGCATAATCAGCTGTTGTACAGTTGATTTTAAGTTCAATTCAATTCCATTTGAATTATATAATACTAAATCACAACTGACGCCCCCCCCCACCCCCCCACCCCCACCCACGGCACCCTATACTGTAAGGTAAAGACCCTACAATAATAGTCAAAAAACCCATCTCTTTCTGAAAAATAAAGACTGTTCCATGGGCAAAAGAACCAATAAAAAACCCACAAACTTTAAGATGTCATAAAATAAGATTTTAACTTTTAATTTTCCAAAATGCAGGACAAGTTCATGAATCTCTAGTTTGACAAACTGGGGCCCCACTGGTCCTCAGCAAGAATCTTTAAAAAACAAAGAAGGTGCTTTAACTTAAATCCAACTCAAACAAAAACTGCACTTTATATAATATGATCGAGTCATACAATCTTCAGCAAATACACGACTGTTCTTTTTCCTAATCTTCTGAGTTATTGTTGAAGATCTTTTTTGTTTCCTAGAAAAAAAATCATTAATCTGGGTCTGATTGACTGTATATTGAGCACTGACTGATCCACAGAGAATATAACAATGGCCTATAGCACACCTTCTTCACAAAAACATACTGCGAGATGTTTTTTAAAAAGAGAACCAGCAGGCAACTCAGCAGATTATGCTGCCACGGTGTATGAGAAAGGTAAGTGTAAAGTGAGCGAAAGGAAGTCTGAGTCATTATTATGTTATGTTATGTGTTATTTATCCCATAAAAAAGATTATGTCATGTATGTTATGCAGTCAGGAACATGTTTAGTTGTAACATAAATTCACAGACCGAAAGGAAAAACAAATGAGAACTAAAACTTACTAAAATATTCTTAACAATATGCACGAAGTACCATGAAATAGTTTAAAGCACAATGACTTCCAGGTATTATAAGTTTAAATGTTTTCATTTATCTTAGCATTGTGGGTTTTCCAGTGTTCTCAGGAAATTTCTGCTCTGTCATGCCTGAGAGAAATCATAGCAGTGTGACTGAGTTCATCCTTACTGGATTCCCTGGCCTTCATCAAGAGTACTATGGTCTTGTTTCAGCTGTATTGTTTTTTGTATATTTGATAACTATGATAGCAAATGCTACAGTTATTTTTTTATTTGCAACAAATCAAAGCCTCCATAAGCCAATGTATTATATCATTTTAAATCTGAGTGTATGTGATATTCTCTTTAGCACAACCACTTTACCTAAGATCATAAGCAGATATTGGTTTCGATCAGGAAGCATTTCATTTACTGCCTGTTTTATCCAAATGTACTTTGTCCATTATTTTGGCACAGCTGTTGCATACATTCTCTTTCAGATGGCTTTAGATAGGTACTTGGCTATCTGCCATCCTCTCAAATATTCAAGTATTCTCACAAAATCTAATATTTTAATTCTTAGTATTACTGGATGGACTGCTGCCAAAGCATCCCCTTTAATGATGGTTATTAGAGCATATCCTCTTCCTTACTGTGCCTCAAACATAATCACTCACTGCTTCTGTGACCATATTGGTATAACAGTCCTGGCGTGCACTGACAGGACCCCTTATGCCATTCCTGCTTTTGTATTTGCAATGGTTGTGCTACTGGGTCCTCTGACATTTATCATTTTCTCATACTGCTCTATTCTTATAGCAGTACATAAAATAGCAAGTGTGCAAGGTCGCCTGAAATCATTGTCCACTTGTAGTACTCAGCTGATAATAATATCCCTCTACTTTTTACCCAGATGTTTTGTATATTTAGCCCAAAATGTTGGCATTAAATTTAGTGCTGATGTGCGAATAGTGATAATCATGCTGTACAGCCTTGCCCCACCAATGATCAATCCACTCATATACTGCTTAAGAGCAAAAGACATGAGAGAAAGCTTGTTGAAGGTATTTTGCAGAAGAACCATTCCACAAAAAGCACAGGTTGCAGTTATTAATATCATAAATCACAAATAACAGATCTTTTAAACAATTTAAGTCATTGGGATTTTTGTATTGCATTATGTATGTATGTATGTATGTATTGAAAAATTACATAAAAAATGACATATACTTGAGATCCAGTGCTATTTGTTGCAGGTTACAGAGGAAATAAAACCATTAGCAAGCATTTCCTTACTTGTAACCGATATCTTTATATGTTCTCTTGACCCCAGATATGTATGCAGAGTTCTGTCCAGTTTTTAAGGGAGCACAAACAGTTTGATATTCAAAAAACAGGCTGAGCTTCACACTCACAGTGTCTCACATAGCTTTTCCATTTCATGTATTTGTGGCCTGAATAGATTAAAATTTTATCTTACCCACTTGTTAAAGAGCCTTTAGGCACCAGTTGTGATTTGGCACTAAATAAAATTTAATTAAATTGTTACTTAGATAATGTACATTTCTTTTTTGACCTGAGGGCAGAATGTTCTTTTGTAAATGTCAAAACATACCACAACAATTGTACTGTCCCAGGAGGGGGGGGGGGGGGGGGGGGGGGATTCTTTGTTTTTCTTAATGAGAAAATCACTTGGTGTGTAACTATAGAATAAATTGATTGTGTTGTGTGTAAAAATAAATAAAGAAAGAAAATCATTTTAAATTTTGCTGTCTTCCTCTGCTTGTCCACCACTGCTATGTCAGGTTGGTTAGCCACCACCAGTTTGTCTGCCTGCATCTGGGAATTCCAGGCCATACTCGGCACAGATGTTCCTTTATACCAGGGGTCGGCAACCCTAGGCACGCGTTAACTGATGGCACGGCCATAGCTGGACTGGCCATTGGGCATACCGGGCATTTGCTCGTGGCCTGATGATTTTTTTTAAAAAAAAATTTGTAACGGTATAAACAATGAAAGGTGTTGGATTGGCCAGATGCTGACCGGTGTGTAAAAAGAACTCAGTTGTTTGGTGGAGGCCAACACGAGGACGAGGAGAGACCCGAGGCGGCCGCTCTCTTGTTTGTTTATCGCCCACTTTGAGCCAGAAAGAGGAAACCGCTGGATGTTGCACTAAACAACAGCAGCACGTTCAAGCTTGATCAGCTGTTGTTAGAATTTATTTAATATTAATTTCAAGTATCAGCTGAGGTTTGCTGAAGCCACAGCTTTAAAACCTGCTGGTCATGATATCAGTTTGAATATGTGGTGAGAGGGAAACATGAAGATGAAACCAGGAGATGTCCTTACTGAATCATCAGAGCTGAACAGGTGATGGAGAAACAGGTTTACCCTTTAGGTGACATGAATGAGTTGAAGGGAAGTTATGAACTGTTTCTGAGAGACAAAAAAAACACCAATATCATTTTCTAAGTAGCTGACAGCTGGTAACTGTGCAGGGGCCCCCCAGGGGGGGCACAAAGAAATACTTTCTTATTTTTATTTAAAATGTCTGACTGTTATTAAATAATTATCTGAAGCTTACAACCAAAGTTTTTATTTGATGTAAAATGTATAGAAATCATACATATACCAACAAGACTGTACATCACTGTCACAACAGCGTTTGTTTTCATTCAAAGGCTTTATGGCTTTAATACCTGGTGGGCCGGTCTTTAGTCAAAATGCCCGGGCTGTTTTTCTGTCCCAGTCCAGCCCTGGGCACGACACGCAGTGAATTAATCTGAGAAGGTGCATCAAAAAATAAATGGCCGCGCCAGTGGTGCAGATCGCAAATCAGCTCGCATAGACGCATTAGTTGTGCTGCTTCTTAATGACGGTATCTTAACTAACAACCCCAAGTACCAGATTCAACTTGTAAATGGCTAAAAATAACTTAGCCTACTGGTAAGAGGGACGTTGTTAGCTTTCCACATTCCGACACTTCAAAAGCTTCAGGAGCTTTCCACTCAGCACAGCATCAGCACCATGTAAATACACGGATACATCTGTAGACTCGAGACAAAATGCATTTTTGGGACTTTCAGGTGTATGGACCAATGTTTTATTTTCTGATCAAACCAGAAATCTTTAATGAGCAGCTAGATTTGTCACGCATTAACTGGCTGAGTTAATGTCAGTTAATGTTTTAACTGTCTTCAGAACATTGCAGAGGCCTTATTGACAGTATTTGGCTCTACATATCTGTGTGAGCAGATTGTCTCTCACATGAGTGTCTCTGTGTCTCTGAGTAGGAGACCAGAGACACATTAACATGTGTGTCTCTGGATTAACAAACATGCCATATTGGCTTAGTTTATTTTTCTTATCATTCTTGTGAGGAGATCATAAATAGCATTTGTATTTTCTGTTGTACAGTCCATTTGCTGTTATGGATAAAAAGTGTCTTTTTTTGTTTCAAAATAGCTGATAACTATTCGCTGATAGCTGCCAACATCTGCGAACAAATATATTTCTATAAAGTGGTTCTATATAGTGTGTAACTGTTCATATAGAGCGTTATTAAATTTATTGCTAATGCAATCATATGGCACACTGACCTCTGAGGAAATTTTAAATGGCACTCGCCATCAGAAAGATTGCCTACCCCTGCTTTATACTATGCCAGCCACGTGCTTATGGTATTCCATGTATGCTCTGACTGCTATCATTTTGTACCCTGCTGTTTTGCTGGATTGTCTCAGGGGCATCTTTATACAGCCTGCACCTAAGGTCTTGCCTGGTGTGTTAAACCCCTGCCTCTATCGGTCTTGTGCTAAGAGCCTGTTCCTGTGCTGCCATGATTAGTGCCTCTGTGCTGTCTTTCAGTCCAGATTTGTTCAGCCACTGGTAGGATTTCTTGATGTTAGCCACGTCTTATACCTCCCCGTGGCACATACGGTACAGGGGCCTCTTCTTTCTCAGGTTTCTGCTGCCTGAGGTATTTAGTACGTACATGGTCAGTTGTGGCCATCTTCCTGATGTACTCATGGATGTTTGTTGTCATCATGTGATCATGGATAGTGGTTTTAACACCCACCAGTCCTTGGCCTCCTTCCTTCTGCTTAGCGTACAGTCCCCACAGTCTCGTGGTGGTGCATTTGGGTTAAAATCCAAGCTTCCTTGTCTTGATGTCAGTGGCTTTGATCTCCTTCTTTGGGCGGTTTATTATCCCAGCATGGAACCTAATCACTGGCAGGATACCTGATCACTGGCAGGGCGTAGGTGTTGATTGCAGGGATCTTGTTCTTACCATTCAGCTGACTATTCAGGACATGTCTTTGGTAATTGCAGTTGTCCTTGATGTCTGAAATTGACCTCTACTGTTGTTCGCCATATCCCCATTGAGTCCCCGATGAAGGCTCTTAGGGTCCTGTTGATCTTTTATTGTTCTAGGCATTCCAGGATCCATGTGTGGGCCACTGAGTTATAGGCTTTCTTGTAGTCAATCCAGGCAGTACAAACTTTGGTCACTCTAGTCTTGCAATCTCGAGACTGTTCTGTCTACCAGGAGCTGGTGTTTCACCCTCTGTTATTCCTGCCAATTATTTACTGTGCCTCACTCATGTTTTGAGTCATATCCCTGTTCATCTTAACCGCTATGATGCCTGGTCCTAGTGACTGGACCTACACAAGTATGTGGACATACATTGTATGTTGTTTTATCCCATCGTCGGCCTGTTTCTAACTTCATGATTTTAGATGCAGTGTTTCAGATCATAAGCTTGTGTTATTTGACATTTCATTGTCCATGCGGTGTGTTGCTTAGAGTTGTTAAGGACACCCTCCTGGCTACAACTTTAGGGAGTCATGTTATCTTGGTTTTCCAAGATAGCTGATTTTAGAACAGTAATCCATTATTTTATTACAACTCAGCTGCATTACTGTAACTTGTTGTACCTTGGTAGTAGCCAGGCACCCTTGACATGTCTTCAACTGGTGCAAAATGCTGATGCACGGTTTTTAACTGGTAAACGTAGAAGGGAGGGAGCATATTACTATTGTTTTATGCTCACTACAGTGGCTACCTGTGCATTTTAGGGTTCAATTAATAATTCTTTAATTTGGTTTCAAAAGCCTTAAATGGTCTTGCCCCACACTACCTCTCTTAACTACTGCACCTTCACACCCCTCGTCGGTCTCTCAGATCGGGCTTTTGCATTTGCGGCTCCCAAATTCTGGAATGCACTGCCATTACAAATTACAAAGTCTTTCCAACTTGATATCTTTCATTTTGGTCTGAAGATGCACCTTTTTGGTTTGGCTTTTAACGCCGTATAGAAAGGCCAATTTTATTTGGATTTTAATGTCTTTTTGATGTTGGTGTTGTATATTGTTTACTGTCACTGTTTTTGATTTTATGTATTTTTATTTTTTATTAACTTATCAGCACTCTGGTTAGTGTTCAGTTAGAGTGCTTTATAAATAAAATAGGCTTGGCTTGATCCACAGAGAATATAAGGGGAACCTATCAAACACTATCATGATACCACACTGCAAGAAGTATTTTTAAGCAGTGAATCAGCAGGCAACACAGCGGAGCCTTCTCTCATCCTGTATGAGAAAGGTACATATATACTGAGCTAATTAAAGTCTTTCTCATCCTTATATTTATGTGCATAGTTAAAGATTTACAATAAAACGGAATGTTTATTTTTCACATGCAAACATGATTAGATCTAAAGGCTTTGATAAAGAAAAAGAATTGAAAAAGAATTGAAAAATAATAACAATAACAACTGGTTGGATTAAATCTTTGAGTTAATACTATACTGTATTGTAAATTTAAGATTGTGTAATTGATAAGGCTTAACAGTGGTTTCTCAAGCATTGTATGTTTACCAGTGTTTTAACCAAATTTCTGTTTCATCATGCCTCAGAGAAATCATAGTGTTCTGACTGAGTTCATTCTTACTGGATTCCTTGGACTTCATCAAGAGTACTATGGTCTTGTCTCAGCTCTATTGTTTTTTGTATATTTGGTAACTCTGATAGCAAATGCTACAGTTATTTTTTTAATTGCAACCAACCGCAGCCTCCATAAGCCAATGTATTATATCATTTTAAATCTGAGTGTATGTGATATTCTCTTTAGCACAACCACTTTACCTAAGATCATAAGCAGATATTGGTTTCGATCAGGAAGCATTTCATTTACTGCCTGTTTTATCCAAATGTACTTTGTTCACTATCTTGGTTCAGTTAATTCGTTTATTCTCTTTCAGATGGCTTTAGATAGATATTTGGCTATCTGCCATCCTCTCAGATATTCACATATTCTAACAAAATCTAATATTTTAATTCTTAGTATAACTGCATGGATTATTGCCAAGGCATGCCCTTTAATGATGGTTATTAGAGCATATCCTCTTCCTTACTGTGCCTCAAATACAATCACTCACTGCTACTGTGACCATATTGGTATAACAGTCCTGGCGTGCACTGACAGGACCCCTTATGCCATTCCTGCTTTAGTATTTGCAATGGTTGTGCTACTGGGTCCTCTGGCATTTATCATTTTCTCATACTGCTCTATTCTTATAGCAGTGTATAAGATAGCAAATGTGCAAGGCCGCCTGAAATCATTGTCCACTTGTAGTACTCAGCTGATCATAATCTCCCTTTATTATTTACCCAGATGTTTTGTATATTTAGCCCAAAATGTTGGCATTACATTTAGTGTTGATGTGCGAATAGTGATCATCATGCTGTACAGCCTTGCCCCACCAATGATCAATCCACTCATATACTGCTTAAGAGCAAAAGACATGAGAGAAAGCTTGTTGAAACAATTCTGCAGAAGAATCGTTCCAGAAAAAGCTCAGGTTGCAGCTATTAGTAACTCGTTAAAAACATCACCTTAACATGCTTTAAATTATCCTATTCTAATGGGGAGCCAAAGTGATTCTTGTATTTCATTAAGGAGTCTTTTGCTTGATTAGTGTATAGAAAAGTGTTATATAGTTGATTTTCAGTGGTATCTCTTGCAGGGTACAGAGTCGACACTTCCTGGCATGTGACTTAAATTATTTATTGCTTCTACTGAATCTAGAAAATAATCTCAGAGCACAAAGTAGTTCTATGTTAATCAAATTGGCTGTTTAACATTTAGTTCTTTAGTTTTGCTTTTTAATTAAAAAACCCCACAATAACAAGAACTTTGCTATATAATATTAAGGTGTATGTTTTACTTTTTCTGTTTTTGGGATTCTTCACTTTGTTTATAGTTTTTTTAAGGAGAAATTGTATTGGAATGTAATTATAGAAGGAATTAATTGTAGTGTCTGTTAAATCATTTTAAACTGGTATACAACTGAATAAATTAGAGGGGGAAAATGCATCATTTCTATTATTTACTGTGATATTTTTATGTTTTATGTTTTAAATAATGATGCAGCTTAATCATCATTTATAACAAATTTTGCTAATATATGTATATGTGTATGATTTCAATTTTTCATTTCAATTAAATTTAAAATTCCCCCTTTAGCACCATCCCTTTTACACCTACAGTTGAGATGAAGTGAGGACTTCTGAGAGTAGAAATCAACACAGTGTTCTTGGAATCTTGAATTGAAGTGTTTGAAATTGCTTAAGGATTTTCAAACACCAGTCTGGTGGTGACCCTGTGGATGTCGTAGGGGTAGACGGTCATTTATATGGGGGGTGGCTGTAGCTCAGGTGGCAGAGCAAGTCAGCCACTAATCAGTCGGTGGTTCGATCCCAGGCTGCCTCCTAGCTGCATGCCAAATATCCTTGGGCAAAATACTAACCCCATGTTTGCCTACTGGTGGTGGTCAGAGGGCCCGGTGGCGCCTGTGTCCGGCAGCCTCGCCTCTGTCAGTGCACCCCAGGTAGTGTAGCTTGCCATTGCTAGTGTGTGAATGTGTGTGTGAATGACTGAATGTAGTGTAAAGCGCTTTGGGGTCCTTAAGGACTAGAAAAGCGCTATACAAATGCAGGCCATTTACCATTTATATGGGCAGAAATCTGTGCCATCAGAAACTGAATTTGAATAAGTAGAGAGGGATAGGCTGTAGTGTATGCCAGGTGAACACTGTAGTGCTCACCTGTCATAAATGGTCAATTTTTAAAGGAGTTCATTGACTTTTTATCCTCCAGCTTGAAGCTGTCCAGACTATAGTCAGGGATTTTAATATACACATTGAGGATGACTCTGACCTCTTTGCCAGAAGTTTCCTTGGCGTCATGGATTATTTTCATTTTACACAGAATGTGTCTGGCCCTACACACACCAAAGGACACACACTGGACCTTGTTTTTACCTTAGGATTAACCAGTGATTTTATTAGTTCTGAGGACATTTTTATTTTGGACCATTGTTGTATTGTTTTTAACCTGTCTTTCCATCTGTCTCTCTCTCCTGTTTGACATGTGGTTAGCTCTTGCATCTTAAATTCCTCTACTGCTGCTAAATTTTCTGATGTTTTTAATTTATTTTTACATTCCTATAACAATGTTGATTTATTAAAAAACCTTTTTAATAATCATCGTCTTTCTATCTTTAGGCTCTCTTGGTTTATTTGCAAAATCTTCTATTAGGAATTTTGGTGTTACTTTTGACCCAGCTCTGACATTGGACGCTCATGTTAAATCTTTGGTCCGCTCCTGTTTTTACCATTTAAGAAACATTGCGAAGCTGAGTCCTATTGTTTCATGCTTTGAACTGGAAATGATCATTCATGCATTTGTTTCCTCTCATTTGGACTATTGTAATTCCTTGTTCACCTGTTTATGTAATACCTCCTTGGAACATCAGCAGGATGTTCAGAATGCTGCCGCAAGGCTTTGACCAAGTCTATCAAGTACTCCCGTGCCACACCCCTGCTGATCCAGCTGCACTGGCTCCCCATAAAATTCAGAGTCCACTTTAAGATTATGATTTTGACATTCAGGACTCTGCATGGACAAGCACCAAAATACATCAGTGATCTTTTACATCCTTACATCCCCAGCAGGTCCCTGAGGTCATGTGATGAGGGCTTGCTTGTTGTCCAGCACATGAGGCTGAAAACAAAAGGTGACAGAGCTTTTGTAACTATGGCCCCCAGACTTTGGAACTCTCTCCCATTGAGTTTGAGATCTGTGGACTCACTCACCTCTTTTAAAAAAACAGCTAAAAACTCATCTTTTTAAACTTGCCTTTGGCTGATTTTTGTTTTTATGTTTTAGCTTTGGTGAAGCACTTTGTGATTTTATCTTGAAAGGTGCTATATAAATAAAATTTTACTGACCTACTTTATTTATGTACACTCTTGTTTAGTACTTGTTTCTCCAGACTTCAGTTATTGGCATGGAATTTTGCAGCCAATGCACTGCCAAATCTTCAGGGAACAACACTTTTTGACCAAGAATAATTTATTACAAGCTAGCTTAGCAGGAAGAGAGAAGGATGTGCTGAAGGGTGTCCATTGAGGATACAACAGGTCAGACCTCATAAAAGATGGATGCTGCCTACCACCCAGACACTCTTTTGAATATAGAGCTGCAATCAGAAGCAAAAGCCATACTCAAAGTATGTAACAGAGATCATCTAATTAATTGCTTTTTTCTAAGACCACCTTTTAAATAGCTATTTTTTTAATGATTTCTGGAAAATGATTAATGTATAAATGTTATAGTGCATGTTAGTAGTATATTCTCATATCAATATTTCAAAGCTCTAATCAAATTTGTTACTGAAACTATGATCACCAATGTAACAAGGATGAAAAGCTTCTTCATCCTTGGATTTCCTGGACTTTCACCACAGTATTATGGATCCATATCAACTTTTCTTTTTTTTGTTTACCTAGCCATTGCAGTGGGGAACATTTTCATTTTATCATTTGTTTCCTATGAAAAGTCCCTGCAAAAGCCAACATATCTGGTCTTTTGTCACCTGGCCCTGAATGACTTGACATTTGGCACTGTGACACTGCCAAAAATCATGTCAAAATATTGGTTTGACAATAGTGTTATTTCATTTTATGGCTGTTTTACGCAAATGTTCTTTGTTCATTATTTGGGATCAGTGACATCTTTCATCTTGCTGGTAATGGCTCTTGATCGATTTGTTGCAATATGTATTCCTCTTCGTTACCCTGTTCTAATTACAAACAGTGTCATATCTGTGTTGTGTGGGTTTGCTTGGTTCATACCTCTGCCTTTGATGATAGGTGTTGTACTCCATCATCTAACTTTGCCTTTCTGTAAATCAAACATCATTGTTCAGTGCTACTGTGACCACATATCCATAGTAAGCCAGGCTTGTGGAGACGATGTTAAAAGTGTTGTAGTCACTTCACTCTGTTTAGCCATGTTTTGTCTTTTGCTTCCTCTTGCATTCATTTTGTTTTCCTACATTTCTATTATTGTGGTTATTATGAAAATTTCCAGTTCTGCAGGGCGCAAAAGAACCTTATCCACTTGTACTTCACAAATATTTATCACATGTCTTTTTTATCTACCCAGATGTTTTGTTTATGTGGCTAATGCTGTTGGATTTTCTTTCAGTTTAGATGTCCGCATTGGGTTGATATTGCTGTACAGTCTTTTTCCTGCTGCTGTTAATCCAGTCATATACTGTTTCAAGACTCGCGACATAAAACACATGCTGATGAAGAGGCTGAAGAAAACTAAAATTGGATTAGAGATAAAGCTTTCACCTTAATATGTAACTCCGAGAAATGAGTTGATAAGCCAAAAGCAGGATATCTCTTTCTCAGACACTTTTATGAACGTAGACTATTCGATTTTCACAATGTTATTTTATGTGCATATATTTTGTATATAATTATGGCAAATTGTACTGAAAAATGTTACTTCTCTTGTAAGGTGTAATGCTCAAAATCTGAAAAAGCATGAAAGTATGCTATTTACCCACATTATTAAACATCAATTAAATAAAATGAATCAAATGTTGCTGTTACTGTATATACTGTATCAGGGTGGTTTTTGTTGATGCTGTTTTTGTGAACCTGTGACAACAATTACACATTTGCATGTTTGCAACACACATTTTTTAACTAGTATTCTGTCATCTAATTTTTAAAATATGTGTAAAATATCAATTAATTACAAAAAGATTCTTGTATTTCACCAACCAACTGGGTTAGTGTATAGAAATTTGGCATATAGTTGATGTTCAGTGGTATATCTGGTACAGAGATGACATGTCCGGGCATGTGACTTAAATTGTTTATTGCTTCTACTGAATCCAGAAAATAATCTCAGAGCACAAAGGAGTTCTGTGTTAATCAATAGGCTGTTTAACATTTAATTCTTTAGTTTTGCTATCTAAATTGAAAAACCCACAATAACAAGAATTTTGCTGTATAACATACGGTGTGTTTTTTATTTTTTTCTGTTTTGGGGATTCTTCACTTTGTTTATAGTTTTTTATTTAAAAAGAAGAAGAAATTGTATTGGAATGTAATTATACAAGAAATGAATTGTAGTGTCTGTTAAATAATTTGAAAGTGATAAACAACTTTAAAAAAATTAGAAGACAAAATGCATCATTTCTTTTATTTACTGTGATATTTTTATATTTTATGTTTCAAATAATGATGCAGCTTAATCATCATTTATAACAAATTTAGGTAATACATGTATGCGTCAGCATGGTTTCAAAATTTCCGTGGTGAGAATGAGACATGGCGAGTCCACAGGTCAAGTCTTTGACCTGTGATTAAAGTCAGAATTCTGACTGACCTTGCTGCGGCAAGTTTGAGTTCTCTAGCCTATTTTAGCTGGGTTTCTGTCTGGCGTATTGGTTTACGCGAACAGCAGGGCCCCTCTCGTTACTCTGCGGCTACAATGCTTAATGTTTTAGCACTCCACACAACATGAAAGCTGATAAGCAAACACATGACAGTAGAGAAGCCATACACCCCTCCGACAGCCAAACCCATCTGTTTTCTGATTGGATTGTTACATTTGTGATTGACATGACATTGACCAATCAGATGAAAGGAAGAAAAATAAGGTCAAAATTTGTACTTGTAACTTGCAGGGGTTTTTTTGGCTAAGTCCACACACAAATCTTTTAACGCACACACAAATCTTTTAACACATACAAATCTTTTTTACACACACACACAAATCTTTTATACACATACAAATCTTTTTACACACACACACAAATTCTTTTTACACATACAAATCCTGATTTACAAGTACAAAACTGATTAACAAGTACAAAATATTTATGACCACATTTTGAGCCCATACATACACACTGTGGGAATAAACAGTGGAGGGGAGATTTAGGTGGCAGCTTGTGCTGGCTTACCTGATAGTGGCTGTTTCTGGGTTATCATGTGGCCCCGCCCCCTTGCTTTGGCCGGAAGTATGGCAGCCCATACATCCCAGAATTGAGTGTGGCATTTCCATGCTGTTAGAGGATGGGCACGACCAGTGTGTGTTATGCTTGGGCCCAGAACATGCTTAATTAGCCAGAGAAATCTCTGTATCCTGCATGAATTGCTTATCTTGTCATCATGGACTAGTGAGGCCCATGCTCGTTTTTTTGCCTCTAACCTCCCACTTCTCATGTTCTTCCTTAGCCCAAAGTGGGGAGAATGACTGCCACTGGAGTGGAGGCAGAGCATGCAGGACCATGGGCAGGTTTCCCTCCCCTGGCTACTGATTTGCCAGGCCCGTCCCACAGTGTTCCCTCCCATGGCCCCGCCTCTGAGCCTGGGTCCAGGGAGCATGGCTATCAGGTGGAGGACGTTGATGAAGTGTTGTCTTCTCCTCTGGCAACTCTCACCTGTCCTCTGGACGGCCCCCAGCTGGCTCTCCAGACACGGTGTTAGGCCAAGTAGGACTCTATCAAATCATGGATAAAGCTTCCTGGAGCCTCTGGGCCTCAACCTGCCCCCTGGACTCCAACTTGGGGCCCTGGAGATCTCCGGCCCCAGGTGGAGGGCTTTAACAGGCGGCCATACATAGGGGAGGCAGGGAAGAACTGGAGCCAAGACTCAGCTGTCCTCCAACCGCCCACCTCCCTCCTGACATCCTTTGAGTTAGGCTCAGTGGTGAAATGCTACTGCAGGCTATGTTCCCCTGACGTATTGCCCACGGTTCACCGGTTTATACGCCAGTCAGTCCTTGCTGCATCTGTCACCTAGGCCAGCAGTTGAGAGTTCTCCAGCCTGCAACACCAGCTCTCTGTCTAGCGTATTGCCAACATATTGTGGGTTTACGTGGCCAACAAAGGCCAGCTCAGTGAGCTGACACTCCCTGGCTGCCCACGAGTGTCTTGTTCCTGAGTTCGCTCTTGCTGCTTCCCAGTTTGTGGCCAGTGTGGAGTGGCTGCTCGGCTCTGGGGATGGGCCTTAGAGTGGTGTCCCTGGCTCGGCCCTCCACTTAGCGGCCAGGGTGCTGCTGTTGCTGTAAGCTGTGTTCCCCTGTCGTTTTCCCACGGTTTGCCAGGGCCAGCGGGGATCCCAATCAGTGGTGAGCTACTGTTTTGCTCCAGCTTCGGGCCCTGGGGATCTCGGGCCCAAGCTGGAGCCCTTTTGTAGAATAAGTGCCCGCACTCAGGGCTCGCCCGCCCTCCGACCGCCCCCATGCCTTCTGGTATTCCTTGAGCTGAGCCTCCATTCAACTGATCAAACTGTCTGTGGACTGCGTGGGGGAGTTTCTCGTCTCTGTGGATGGACTTTTGGGTCACTTTTCTAGCTTGGCCTGCTGCTGCAGGCTGTGTTCGCCTGGCACTATGTCAGCTGGCAAGTGAGAGTTCTCCAGTCTACAGCGCTGACTTTCTATCTGGTGTATTGCCCGCATGTTGCAGGTTTACCTAACCAGCGGGACCCAAATTGGTAGCTCGGTGTGGTACGCTTCCTGGCGGTCGGCCTAGCGGCTCATAGGCTGACCTTGAGTGGCTGCTCAGTTGCGGTCCTTGTGTTTTGCAGGACCAGCTTAGGCCAGTCTTGTGTCTGCAGACTGTTGCCTCTGCCCCCCAAGCTCAGCCTTTGTGTCTGGCAAAGCCCTGACCGGGGTGGTGTGTATATATGTACATTTGTCTATAGTTCATTGGTACTTTCACTCTGGGATTCGGTTGCACTGTCTCCTCGTGGGGTGTCTTACAGAGTCACACCATACATATGTAATGGAGTGGAGAGATAGTCTTGATATGATAGAGAATGACAGAGAACCAAGGTTACAATGTAACCATACGATCTCTCTCAGTCAAGAAATCATAATTAAACCCCATAAGAAACAAAACAAAAACATGCCTGGAGCAACTTTAAAAATGAAATGGCAAAAGATTTCTATACTATAGATTAGTAAATGTTATTCTGACTTTATTTTTAATTCCAAAGCACCATAAATTTCAGACAATGACTTTAAACACCTCCGCAGACTTTCTGCTGTGAATTGTTTGTCTTGTATTACAACTTGCATCACTTTGACTATGGGAAGGTCTTGTGGAAAAAACTTTAAAAGGCTTGTTTGACAGTACATTAAGAATCACCAGAGATAATTTGCAGTTGAGAGACTGGGTGCGATGCTCTCCAGAAAAACACGTTATTTTAAAGTTAAACATTATTTCCAAATAGAGCTCTAAATTCGCTGTCCTTCGCACCAGACTTATTACGGTAAACTAGGGGACTCAACTATATACAGTTGTGCACGTTTGGGGTCTCCAGGGAATCCAAGAGAAGGAAACAGTGAAATCACTCTCACTCCTCTTCTGCCATCCGCTCTCCACTCGCTCACACTTGAGTATCCACAGGGAAGGGGAACAGGTCTGGGATTTCTACACACAAAGAGAAGGCAAATTAGAACAAATGTAAAATCCAAGAGAGCTACACAAGCAATCTCAAAGCTGGGGCTACACTGACACAAGTCAAACAATGATCCAGCAGTAAGTAGCCATGCTTCTTCCTCGCCTGAGTTCTGCCCAGGCCGAGCTCGTGGCATGCGTGATAATCTTGTATTTTCTGGTATTCCAAAAGCCGCTGGAGAAGACGCGGAGACTACAGTGAAAAACTTCATCAAAACCCACCTGAAGCTGCCGGAGGACACGGTGAAGAACATCGCCTTTGACAGAGTGCATCGCGTCGGCCAGCTTTACCGCGACCCCGACATCACTCCGTGGCTGTATTAACTTCACACCACATAAGACCCTTTTCATATCCACTCACACTAACTTGCCTTAACATCTGTTTAACTAACCAGTATCAAATCGCATCTTAAGTGTATTATCATAGCAAAATTTAGACCGTCACTCTCTCTCAATGAGAGAGAGAGTTCCTTCTCGGTTTTTTTCCTCTCTTTTTCCCCCTCTTGTTTTTATGCTGCTCACCCTTGTCCTTGGTTTCTTTTTTTTAATTTTCTTTCACCGCTTCGATCACCTGCTTCCACACTCATCCACAAACAACATCCTTTATTTCGACATTATACGCACAGCATCCCTTATAAATGTAGACCTTAAAATTATCTGCAAAGCTCTCTCAAAGAGATTAGAGAAAATAACCCCTCTCTTAATTCATCCTGACCAAACTGGTTTCATAAAAGGTAGGCACTCATCAACAAATACACGTAGATTACTTAATCTGATAGACTACTCATACAATAGAAACATCGAAAATACAATATTTTCTTTAGATGCAGAAAAAGCATTTGACAACGTTAACTGTAAATTTCTATTTGCAACTTTACACAAATTTGGTTTTGGAACCTCTTTCATTAACTGGTTAAAAATATTATACAATTCCCCAACAGCTTGTTTTAAAACAAATGACCAAACATCCCCCAGCTTCTGTCTCCTGAGGGGCACCAGGCAGGGATGCCCACTTTCCCCTTCACTGTTTTTATTCATTTTTATTGAACCACTAGCAGCAGCAATTAGACAGAATTCAGTAATTAAGGGCATAAAATGCAAGAAAGTGGAACATAAAATCAGCCTTTATGCAGATGATGTGCTACTTTTTCTCCAAAACTCACAAACCAATATCTCTGGGGTGATTGAATTGATAAACTCTTTTGCAAGAATATCAGATTACTCAATTAATTGGTCAAAATCTACAGTCCTTCCGATTAATTGCTCCTTCTATAATTCTACTTCTACACCACTGCAATTGGAAAATATAAAATATTTAGGTATTAATGTTTCTCCCAAGCTTGTTGATCTAACTAAATTAAACCATATCCCACTTTTAAAGAAGGTAGAAGGCGATCTGGCTAGATGGAAATGTCAACCCATATCACTCATGGGAAGGGTTGCCACTATAAAAATGATGGTCTTACCAAAAATAAATTATTTATTCTCAATGATCCCAACTAAACCGCCACAAGATTGGTTCAGATCTCTAGATTCATGTATGTCCAAAATCCTTTGGAAAGATGAACCCCCACGGGTTCATAAGCTTAAAAACACTACAAAAGACCAAGGATAAAGGAGGATTAGAAATACCTAACTTTCGGGACTACTTCTTAGCCAACAGGCTTCAGTTTATCTCAGGATGGCTAAAACATACTCTCTTAGACGAACCTAGGCTAGATGTAGAACAAGCACTTTGCAATAATCTAGAGATTTCAGACCTACCATTTATCAGCTCAAATATCCAACGACATGAATGCTTCAAAAGCATCAGCATCAGCTCTTCTCTGACAGCATGGTGGGAGTTTCTAAAATTGACAGAGTCTTCATTAATCCCATGCAAACGTACACCTATCTGGAAAAACCCTGACATATTACAAAACAATAATGTGATAAACTTTCCAGATTGGAGTGGTAAAGGAATTAGATACTTAGAACATATATTAGAAGGAACAGAAGTTATTCCATTTGACAGACTAGTTACACAATATGGGATCAACAAGAAGAGATTTTTAGAATATCAACAAATTAAATCCATAGTAAAAAGGAGATTTAAACCGGGTCAAGTTGAACTACAAACACCACCAAGTGTGGTACAATTTATAACTCTTAAAACCCCAAAATTACTCTCCAAAATATACAGAATGCTTTCTAAAACAGATGAATCAATATCACTTCCTGTTGCAAAATAGGAAGCGGGTTTATCAGTTAACTTAGACCAAAACTTCTGGTCTCAGATATGCTTAAAAACTTTTCATTTAATTAGAAATCCCAGTCCTCAATTAATTCAATACAAAATACTACATAGAGTGCACTATACAGGTCATCGGTTGTTCAAGATGGGCTTTACGTCTACCAACAACTGCTCACACTGCCAAACTAATTCACCGGACAATTATATCCACGCTCTTTGGTTCTGTCCACCAGTTCAGAAGTTTTGGCGCAAGACAACCAGGGGTTGCGGTCATGGCCTATTAAGGGCTCTGTTGGCTCTTAGATGACGGTTTCCTCGTGGCTGTGTGCAGCGGGGCTAGGGGAGGGTCTGTGCTGATGGACGTGGGTTACTGACCTGGTATCCTGGCTGCCCCTGGGTGGGTCCGGGACGGGCGTGAGGTTCTGGGGGTGCTCCGTCTCTGGGCTGGGGCCCTGGCTGTGCCTTGGGGGCTTGGGTCCCGGTTGGTGTGTTGCCGGGGTTGTGGGCGGACGGGTGTATGGGGGCCCAGCCCTAGCACAGGGTTCCGCCGGCTCATTGAGCCACCTGGGGGCTCTTCAAATGGTGGGGGAGGCTGTTACATCTTGCAGGAGGTCTCCTCTCTTCAGGAACTCACTCTGCAGGAGGGGGAGATATAGGACAGGTGGAGGAAGATCTCAGCCTGGGCGTCTATTGTCTTGTGTAGTCTGGAAGATGGGTGGATGACGGGGTGGATGCAGTTTTCTCTGTGGTGGGGTCGGGTGGGCTGTCCCAGGCTCTGTGGGGCCGGGCGGCGCTGCTGCACTAGGCCCTGGTCCAGATGGGCCTGGGCCCCCCTTTCCCTGGCGGGTTGCTGAGTATGGGGGTGCCTACTGGGATCAGCGGGGGAGCTGGCCCCAGGGAGGGGTCACTTGCCCCTCCCTTCCTTCCCTCCCCATCTCCAGCTGCCTCCCTCTTCCCGCTCCACCACAATCACCCACACATGCAGGGCCTTGAGGTAAAGGTGTGTCACCAGGGTGCAGGGGAGGCATCGCCCCCTCGGTCCCCTTCTGGCTGCCTGTGCCTCAATTTTATCCTACAACCTAGACATTCACATTACTCACACTCTCATTACACATACATATAGGATCTTGGGGGTGGGCACACTACATGGATTCCAAAAGACCATCGGGGTGTACAACCTCACCCCTGGCATTGTTGCCCACCTCCCAATTTTAAATACATGTAGACATTGAGGGCTATCAGGAGGGGCTATGCGCTTACCTGCTGCTCTCTGGCAGGTAGCTCCATGCCCTCCTGGGTTTTAAATGCACCTTAGAACACACATGCATCAACACTATATTTGAGCGGGTGGAGGGTGGTTTGGAGTCCTCTCACACCCCCGTTCTCTGCTGCCTGCTGGAGCCGGGGGGGGGGGGGGCTATGAGAAGAAGTTGTCCATCTGATTGGGGTCTGGAATGTGGGGCCTCCCTGCTGCTGCCAAGCCGGGGCGGTCTGCTTCTCTCCACCCCAGGGAAAAGGGTAACACTACCTGGGTCTTGGTGCAGTTTCCCCCTCCGGAGGCAAGGGTACCTAGACCTGGGGCTTAGAGTACGCTTGGGGAGTGTGATTGTCTGTACAGTGTCTCTTTATGTCTGTCTCCACGTTGGGTGAGTGTTGAGTAATTGCATATGAGAGCATGAGGGTGAGAATGGATGTCTGTATCTGTGTGTGCCTGTATGTCTGTGTTCATATGTCAGGTTGGGTATCAGACGCCACCTCTCTGGGGACATCTCAGGCCTCCCAATGTATGGAGGCCTATCTCCCCCCACCACTTCCCCTGCCAGTGGCAGACACCTTCAGACATCGGTGCATTGGTGGGTCTTTGTGTCTGGGGAAGGGCGTCCGGGTACCCACCGGCGGATTCTTGGTGGCTGATTGTCGGGGCCTGGAGCCTGGGGCTCGGTCGGGCCACTTCGGGGGTGGCGTGCCCTTGGCCTCTCGGCCTGGGGCTCAGTCACTCAGGCGCAGCTGGCTGCTGGCGGAGCTCACGGGCACGTCACTGCAACCCCCCCGGCCTCTGCTCCGTGGCTACTGAGTGACCCCTCATCTGGGACTCTCCTCAGCTCTTTCTGGGATGGTGGCGCAGCTGCCCCTCTGTTGGTCTTCCTTGGTCTCTTGTGTTCTGAGAGCCTCTGGATGTCTGGAGTCTTGATCTCCTCCATACCTGCTTCATGCCCTGGAGGACGGGGCTGTGGCTCCCCACAACCTCTAACAGATCATTACATGAAGGAACCTTTAAAATACAAGCGCGCTCATACTCACAGGTGTACACACGGGGACTCACACACACAAACTACACCCTTTTTGGCTCCTACTTCGAAGCACACTGTGCGCTGTCGATCTTACGTACTGCACAATAATGTTTAATATTTAGTATTTACTGTTACATTCCCATAGATCATCGTGATGTTGTTTATTATGTTGCTCTTTCTTTCTTCTGCTTGTGTAACCGGTGTGATTCTGCGTTGTGTCTGATCTCTGATCAAAAAAAGGTAAAAGAAAGAAAGGCCTCCAAGTAAATAATTTGCCCACTCCAGCTCCTCTCCCACAGGGGAATTGTAGAAAAGGGCAGAGGCAAAAGGGGTACACTGTATTTATAGGGTTGCACCAAAGAAGAAGAAGAAAAGAATGAGGAGGGGCTCTAACTGATAATGAACATAACTACAGGCTTGGAGGTCCTAAAAGTCAGGCATGAAAGGAACAGTTTGGGGGTTTAGGACACATTTTGTGTAATTATAACAATGTGACTTATGACCCTGTTACATTCACCCCCCAAGAATTACACAAAATACTAAAGAGTACACCAAAAAAATAAATAAATAAATAAATTGTATAAACCCACAATAACAGATACAGTGGCCTCAAACAAATTCACATCACATATACAATGAATTAGATCAGCAACATAGCTTCCTCCAAGGAGGATAAGAGACCTGAGACCCGCTCGGCGCCTAGCAAGATCCCAGGACACACTATAGACAAAATGAGGTGCCATTTACACCACACAAAACAGGCCATAATATCTATGGGCATCACCATCAGACTGCACTGACTGACAAAATACAGTCAACTCTGTGCTTATATTATTCTTTTCCAAAAACAATAGCAATGGAAAACATACAGAAATAAACAAATTCACACATCGATAACCGCTGCTTGAACAGGTTCAACACCAAGGAGTGTTTCAAGTTGAGCCATTGATTCAATCAAGCGACGAACTGGTTTAATGATTCTACCAAAACGTGTGGTAAGTCCTTGATCCACGTCCACATTTTTGGGTTCAAGAGAATGGAAACTGTGGGACGGGAAAGCAGCAGGGGAGCCTGGGGAGGCTCCATCACCAGCCAGCCCACCAAGATCAGGAACACCCATTATGGGAGGGGTCTCATGAACGCCATCTTCGACCGGGTCTACGGCGGATTGCTGATGGATCCATGATAGTGTGCGGTCATCACACTCGCCAATGCTGGAGACAGAATCGACAGTACGGGTGGCAGGAGGTACAGCTCCTGTGCCCCCAAAAGATGTCACAGACCCATCCAGGTCAGACTCAGGGGGGCCACTGACAACGCTCACAGCAGGATGTGCAGCATCGTCATTCAATGTTGTGTCCAAGGGCAAAAAGTTAACTTGAAGGAGCAGGTTGCGATGCACCACACGCTCATGACCTTCTTTGTCTCTGATACGGCAGATGTGAAGAGCAGGATCCAAGTCGACTACCGTGTACACAACGGGTTCCCATTTGTCAGAGAGCTTCCTTTTTCCTCTGACTCCCTTGTTCGCCAACAACACCTGGTCCCCTAGTGAAAGAGGCAGACCCTTCACCTTTCTGTTGTACTGGTCAGACTGGTGTCTCTGCTCCATTGTGCTGTGTTCCTGGGCTTGGAGTATGGCAGAGCGCAGGTCATCCATCAGTGACTTGACATAGGTATCATAGTCACAAATGGTGTCATCATGAAGGACATCCCGAAACATGAGGTCAACTGGCAACCTTGGCACCCTCCCAAACATCAGGTAGAATGGCGCAAAGCCGGTGGTCTCGTGTGCTGTACAGTTATACACAAATGTCATGGACTGTATCATTTGTGGCCATTTCTGCTTAGATCTGGGGGGGAGGGACCGTAACATGTTTCCAAGGGTGCGATTAAATCTCTCCGTGGTACCATTACCCATGGGGTGGTATGGTGAAGTGTGGGATTTGGCAACGCCACCCAAAACCAGAAGCTCTGCAAGCAGCTCACTCTCAAAACTAGCTCCCTGGTCAGAGTGAATGCGCTGAGGGAAGCCATACACACAGAAGAATCCATCCCAGAGCTTTTTAGCAACTCTCTTAGCTGTCTGATCCTGGCATTGGAATGCATGTGCTAATTTTGTGAAGTGGTCAGTAATCACAAGGACATCCACAGACTTGTTGTTGCTGTCCTCAGCTGACCAGAAGTCAATGCACACAAGTTCCAGTGGAGCACAGGTCTTAATGCTTTCCAACGGGGCCCTAGCTGCTGGCTCTGGGGTCTTGCTGAGAACACACCTGCGGCAATTTCTCACATGATCGCGCACATCCTTCTCCATATCATACCAGAAGAAACGCTGACGAGCCAAGGAGAGTGTGCGAGGTTGACCTTGATGACCAGCATTGTCGTGTATGCCAGACAGCACCACTTGTTTTAGGGAGTCAGGTACCACAAACTGGAATCTCTTGTGTTTGGTCAGTGGGTCCCTCACAACTCTGTAGAGGACACCATTGAGGAATGTGAGCTTATCCCATTGTTTCAGGAGCCGCAACGTATGTTGGTTCTCATGACAGCGCTCACGTCTGGAGGGTCTGCGCTTACGCTCAACATAGCGGGCTACTCTGGAGATCACAGGATCCCCAGTTTGATGAGACAGGAGATCAGCATGGGACAGTGCATGAGAGACATCACAGTCAGGTGGACTAATGGAGGTCAGGTGACCAGCAAGGGATGTTGCACGCTGGCGAGAAGCAGACTCCCACTCACAGAGGGAAGACATGAGAGAAGACACGTCATCAGTTGACAGAGACACATCAAGCACAGCAGAGGGTGGAGCACTGCGTATCGATTGAGGTCGACAGGTCAAACGGAAGGCATCTTGGACACTAGCATCTTTCACATCACTGACTTGCTCTAGCAGCTCAAAGTAGGGCTCCGACAGGAGGCGCTGGGCCAAAGGCCTCACAAACGGTTCCCTGCTCAGGGTGTCTGCCACGATGTTCAGCTTTCCAGGAACATATTTGATCTCAAAGCAGTATGGTGCAAGCTTAGAGACCCAACGCTGTTCACAGGCATCCAGCTTTGGCTTAGTCAGAATGTATGTGAGAGGATTGTTATCAGTCCAGACAGTGAACTGGTGACCCTTGAGCCAGTGGCTGAACTTATCACACACAGCCCACTTCAGAGCCAAAAATTCAAGCCGGTGTGCTGGGTATTTGGCCTGACTGCGGCTGAGAGACTTACTAGCAAAGGCTATAGGTCTTGCTCTCTCCTCACCAGCTGGCACCTGGGATAAGACAGCACCCAGCCCATCCATGGAAGCGTCAGTTGAAAGGATGAATGGCCTCTCAAAATCAGGATGTGCCAGCCCCGCACAGCTGAGGAGTGCACCTTTGAGTCCCTCAAATGCCTTCTCGCAAGCAGGAGTCCAGTCTTGAGGGGTGAGCTTGCGAAAGGTTCCCGGTTTCCGACTCCCATGGCAGCCTTTAGTCCTCTTCTGACCGGCAGTTAGAGCAAAGAGCGGCTTCGCAATACGAGAGCACCCTGGAATGAAATGCTGGTAAAACATCACCATGCCAAGGAAGGATCTCACTTTCCTCTGAGAAGGGGTGCAACCGTCACCATCCATAAGGTCAGTCTTCTGAAAACTGGCGATAACCCTCCCTTTATCCTGATCAACTGAGACACCACCAGCATCCACGACATGACCCAAAAACCTCACAAAGCGTCTGAGAAAGTGACATTTTTTCTGCGCCAGCTTCAGATTGCTGGTCCTCAGGCGAGAGAAAACAATCTCAAGACGTTTTAGGGCCTCCTCTTCTGAAGGTGCAAACACCAGCAGGTCATCAAGATAACACAGGAGGCTGGAAAAGTTCAAGTCACCAAAGATGCTGAGCATCATCCGCATGAAAGATGCTGGGCTGTTGCATAGACCCTGGGGAAGTCTGTTGTACTCATACAGGCCAAGAGGTGTAGTGAAAGCCGTGTACCGTCTGTCAGACTCATGGAGAGGAACGTTGTAGAACCCGGATGTGAGGTCCATGGTGCTGAAGAAAGCATTCCCACCAAGGGCAGCAAGACAGTCAGCCTGATGGGGCAGTGGGTGAGCATCCTTAACGGTTTTGGCATTGAGCCAGCGGAAGTCAGTGCATATCCTCAAGTCACCTGACTTCTTCCAAACCATTACCAGTGGCGAGGCGTATTCGCTGGTGGACTTACTAATGATGCCTTTCATCTCCATGTCTGACAGCACCTCTCGCAACTTATGATAGTGAGCCGGTGGTACTCTGCGATAGGGAAGCCTGAAAGGGCGGTCGTCAGTGAGGTGGATACGATGGACAAAGTCTTTCACCTCACCACAGTCCAGTTTGTCTCTAGAGAACACATCTTGGTAAGTCAACACAAGCTCCACCAATTTCCTCTTCCACCCATCTGACACTTCACAGCCCTCAATGTCAATATCAGCCAACCCAGCGTCTTTGAGTAGCTGTGCAGAGTCAGGCACAGAGTCTGGTGAGGGGGGAAAACTGGTATGCTGGTCAGTCAGAGTCTCGCAGAGACCTTGAGTGATGGGCAGGTCCTCCACAGCAATACAAGGAAAGACATCCGCAATCTTAGCATTGCGACGAAGTGTCACAGGGCTCTCTGTTGGGTTAAGGACCTTCATAGGGACCCAACGATCTCCCCACATGGGTGTTATAATGAGCCCCACCATTATGTTCTTTGGAGTGGAACGGGCTGACGTGGGTTCCACAACGACAGTACTTCCTGGAGACACAAGGGCAGAAGGTGGCAGCTTTCCCCAAACTACATATTCTTTTTGTGGCAGGAGAGTGACACTCTTCCGCAACCTGACTGTACCTACTTTATCTGGCAACACAGGAGCAGACCACCGTGAGATACAGCTCAGCAACTGCAGGAAGTCTTCACAATCAGTGCCAGTGTAATCGGAGTTAATAAGCTCCCAGTACTTTGTATCTGCCTTCATTTTCTGAATGATGGGCCGGATCACATTGCTCCCCACGATGAGTTCATCTTTTTGCCCAGGAACCACAAATGTTGGCACAAGAAACCTAGTCCCATATACTTCAATGTCCAAATCATAGATGCATTTCGGTTGTGTGAGAAGGCCACCGCAACCAACCAGCACCACATTTTCAGGGGCATGCTGCGGAATCAGAGCAACACCAGCAGCTCTTAGCTTGCTATCAGCCTCTTCACTTAGTGTGCATGACATACTTCCTGAATCAAGCATGCCTGTCAGGGAACACCGGCCACTGACCGACACTGGAGTGTAAAACAACTCACTAGCCCTGCCAACTCTTTGTGAACCCATAATAACAGTCTTCTCATCAGAGAGGCTACTACAGCAGTTAACATATATGGCTTCTGGGTCTGTTGCATTTCTGAGGGTTTCATCAACACTGCCCATGCTACCCCTCTCGTTACATGGGCTGGCTAGTTTAAAGCAGCATTGGTGGGAGGAGGGACTGAAATGCTTGGTTTCTGGTGCAACTGTGGGCATTCACGCCTCATGTGTCCAGGGTCAAAGCAGCTGTGGCATAGCTTGTACAGCCTACAATGCACATGGGTTGTGTGTTCATGTGAGCCACACACTCTGCACGAAGCATGGTGAGCACTGCGGTGCCCATGGGAATGACCTGTGGGTTGTGGGAACCTAGGACCAGTGGCTAGTGATGCAGTGCACATGGACAGAACCTTGTCAAACAGTGCTACCATCTGTTGAACACCTGGCTCAGCTGGAGGAGGGCCGGAAACAGGCAAAGATGGGGGCATGACATGAGGAGTCAAAGGAGGACAAGCAGAGGGCTGCTGCACACTTACCATGCCATCAGAAGAGAGGGGCTGACATGTGGCTGCAGAGGAGACAGAAGGCATAGGGTACGAAGCTGGCTCATGTGTTACTGGGACTGCTTGAGCACCGCTGGAGTGGGGCTGGCTTTTAACAGCAACAGGGCTCTGATGTGGGATGGACAGACATGCTGTATTATGAGACAAAACACTAGACTGTCTCATTTTCCTCACATAGTTGTCCAGACGGCTCTGAACCTCAGCTGCAGTCCACTCCTCAGGGGCCTTCAGTTGAAAAGACAACGCAAGACTGTGGTCAGGACAGTGATTAATGAACATCGAAACAACCTCACTACTGGGGTCCTCTACCAGCTTGCCGCGCCTGCGGAGACACTCATCAGCAGCGTCAATAGACTTGTTCAACCGGATCCAGTAATCCATGGCGTTCTCACCTGGACGTGGCACAGTACTGTAGAAATCTTTCATGGGCAGGCTGGAATATGTCAAGTCGCTGAAGTTAGACCTCAGTATGTCAAACACAGCAGTAATAGGATCATTCCGATTCAACTCAGGGCGGCAACGAAGTGACACCTTGACCACATCTCTGGCTTTGCCAGTCAGTCTAGACATTAATATGGCAAACATTTCTTCATCTGTGTCACAGCTGATTCTGTGCAGATAACATCTCATCATGTCCTCCCATTCACCGATGGGAAATAGATCTGTGTTGTCACCCTTGAAGTATGGTGGAGCTTTGGTGTCTGACTGAACAACAACCTTCAGCTGGGACTGGTCATTGCAGCTCGAGGGCACATTCTGAGGAGACTGTGGCTGGGTGGGGGCTGGCTGGTGCATAGAGTTAAGAGAGGACGTGATATTTTCCCCAATTTGCTTTGCTAAGTCAGTAATCAAGCTGCTCAACATATCACTAGTGACAGCCTGGGTGTGTGTTTGGCGTTCACAAGCAGCTGGTGTTGAGCTAGCTGCTGGCATTAATGGTGAGTGCATCACTGACTGGTCTACAGTGTGAGCACCAATACCGGGGACTACTGGCCTACCCCTCCCAAAACACTTTGGAGCAATCTGATGACCCCTCCCCAAACCAAAGGTCATATTACTCCCCGCAGAGAACAGATCAGGCATAGCGCTATCCACAGTTTCCTCACCTAACATGTTGGTCCAAGTGAGATATCACTATTTAACAGCAAAAAAAATGAGCCTAACCCCCACACACAATTATGCAAAACTTCACAAAACAATGAAATGTGGGGAGAGAAAAAAACATCAAAGAATCAAAACACCATAGAAAATAAAATAAAATGTTGTTTTTTTTCTCTCAATTAAAACAGGCTGTAAAAGTCAATATCAATAGAAAAAAAAATAAATTACAATCCGTGCCTGTATAATTTGAGGCAACAATATGAAACAGTGACAGAAATGATCACCTACGTATTTGCCCTTTAAGTTCACACGTGACAGAGATGCCTGCAAGCCAAATTGCGGGGCATCAATCACACTTGTGATATAAAAACCTGTGAGTCAAAGCGCAGGGCACAGGACCCTGGCACACAGCTGCGGAGAGGAGGCGGGAAAACAGCGGCAGCAGAAGGAGGAGGGGTGGATCGCGGATTGGCGATGTGACGGGTCAGCGGCACCAAGTGTAACCGGTGTGATTCTGCGTTGTGTCTGATCTCTGATCAAAAAAAGGTAAAAGAAAGAAAGGCCTCCAAGTAAATAATTTGCCCACTCCAGCTCCTCTCCCACAGGGGAATTGTAGAAAAGGGCAGAGGCAAAAGGGGTACACTGTATTTATAGGGTTGCACCAAAGAAGAAGAAGAAAAGAATGAGGAGGGGCTCTAACTGATAATGAACATAACTACAGGCTTGGAGGTCCTAAAAGTCAGGCATGAAAGGAACAGTTTAGGGGTTTAGGACACATTTTGTGTAATTATAACAATGTGACTTATGACCCTGTTACACTTGTTTTCTCTTTTTTCTTTCTCAACAGGTGATCCAGGTGATTGATATATATATTTTTTGTCTGCTTATTTTGTTGTTTTTTGTTTTTTGCCCTATATCCCCATCCCTCTTCCCTGCAGTTTTTTTCTCTTCCTCTTTCTTTCTCCCCTTTCTTTTCCCCAGTCAAGTCTGTCCCGTATTTAACAAGTAAAAATAAAATAAAATAAACAATAAAAGGTGAATCAAATGGACCATTACGGCAAGGGTGGAATGGTCCATTTGGTAAAGTAAATCCGTTGGGCATCTTTCTTCGCCTTTAGACAATAATTTTGATGGCAAAAGAGCCAAACGGGACAAGCAAAAAAGGATAAAAAATCTTCCTTCCAACAAGGTGTGTTTGTTTTGATCCGTGGTGGTGCCACGCTCCCACAATGCATTGCGGCGTGACGTCAACTCCAAAGCCCTATTGGAACACAATTTCATAATGAGTGCACTCCTAAACCTTCAGGAAACAGCACTTAGGAAATTTTTGACCAAAAATAATTCATTATAAGCTAGCTTGACAGGAAGAGGGAAGGGTGTGTTGAAGGGTGTCCATTGAGGATACAACAGGTCCGACCTCATAAAAGATGGATGCTGCCTACCACCCAGACACTCTTTTGAATATAGAGCTGCAATCAGAAGCAAAAGCCATACTAGAAGTACGAGAATATCTAAATAATTACTTAAGGTTTTTCTTTCTAAGACAACCTTTTAATACCTGTATTTAATGGTTTCTGGTAAATTATTAATGTATAAATGTTATAGTGCATGTCAGTAGTATATTCTCATATCGATATTTAAAAGCTCTAATCAGTGGTTTTTGCCTTTGAGGCCTGTAATTTATGTCTTTCAATTTCACCAATGTAACAAGGATGAAAAGCTTCTTCATCCTTGGATTTCCTGGACTTTCACCACAGTATTATGGACCCATATCAACGTTTCTTTTTTTTGTTTACCTAGCTATTGCAGTGGGGAACATTTTCATTTTATCATTTGTTGCCTATGAAAAGTCCCTGCAAAAGCCAACATATCTGGTCTTTTGTCACCTGGCCCTGAATGACTTGACATTTGGCACTGTGACACTGCCAAAAATCATGTCAAAATATTGGTTTGACAATAGTGTTATTTCATTTTATGGCTGTTTTACGCAAATGTTCTTTGTTCATTATTTGGGATCAGTGACATCTTTCATCTTGCTGGTAATGGCTCTTGATCGATTTGTTGCAATATGTATTCCTCTTCGTTACCCTGTTCTAATTACAAACAGTGTCATATCTGTGTTGTGTGGGTTTGCTTGGTTCATACCTCTGCCTTTGATGATAGGTGTTGTACTCCATGCCCTAACTTTGCCTTTCTGTAAATCAAACATCATTGTTCAGTGCTACTGTGACAACATATCCATAATAAGCCAGGCTTGTGGAGATGATGTTAAAAGTGTTGTAGTCACTTCACTCTGTTTAGCCATGTTTTGTCTTTTGCTTCCTCTTGCATTCATTTTGTTTTCCTACATTTCTATTATTGTGGTTATTATGAAAATTTCCAGTTCTGCAGGGCGCAAAAGAACCTTATCCACTTGTACTTCACAAATATTTATCACATGTCTTTTTTATCTACCCAGATGTTTTGTTTATGTGACTTATGTTGTTGGATTTTCTTTCAGTTTAGATGTCCGCATTGGGTTGATATTGCTGTACAGTCTTATTCCTGCTGCTGTTAATCCAGTCATATACTGTTTCAAGACTCACGACATAAAACACATGCTGATGAAGAGGCTGAAGAAAACTAAAATTGGATTAGAGATAAAGCTTTCATCTTAATATGTAACTGTTAAAAGTGAGTCGATAAGTCAAAAGCAGGATATCTCTTTCTCAGACACTTATGAGAGTAAAGACGTGATGATTTTCACAATGTAGCTCCTTTTCAGTATTTTTCCTCCCAAACATGGATTCCACCCTTGTTTTTTTTTTTAATTTTATGTGTATATTTCATACATATTATGGCAAATTGTACTGAAAAATGTTACTTCTCTTGTAAGGTGTAATGCTCAAAATCTTTAAAAGTGTAAAAGTATGCTGTTTACCCACAATATTAAACATAGGTTGTATGAAATCAATCAAAGTATGCTATCATTGAAAATACATACATATTCCTACTTTAGTACATATTAGTAATTAGACATATCAGGATGTTTTTTGTTGAAGCTGTTGCCTTGAACCCGTAACTACAGTTACACATTTGCATGTAGGCAAGACACATTTTTGAACTTGTCTTTGTTTTGTTTTTCAAGTCAAGCCTTCAGTAGTATCCTGTCATCTAATTTTTAAGATGTGCAAAGTCTAATTAAATTTTTTCTTTCATTATAAAGATGTAATGATTATAAAATAGTATGTGATGTTATAGACATAGACTCAGTATATTGTTGAAACTGAATAAACTATTGCTGTATATGTTTATAATGTGTCACTATGTATTTAGGCAGACATACAAAGAATTAAATACAGACATATGTGTACAGCGTCTCTGTTATGATTCCATATTCTTTAAGTAACATGGTGGACAGGGTTTATCATTTTTAATAATACATTTTTTTAAAATCCCAAAATAAATAATTTAATAAAAAATGTGACTTTAGGAAAACACATGAGTAGAACAGATGTACATTGCCTGTGCTTTCTCGGTTTGACTGCCCTCACACCTTTATACATAGCTCATTGTCTACAAGAAGCTTTGTAACAGTTTCTCATGAGGCTTTGATGAACAGTAGTATCATGTACTGTGTGCGGACAGGCACGGTGGACCCAAAAATGCAGACTCACAGAGGCAAATGTAAACTCAAAACTCATCTTTTATTGCTGGATTGCAAAAGGAACAGAAAACTAACTATACTGGAAATTATAACAAAGCTTAAAGAGCAACCATGGAACACCGAGACAGACACCAGAAGACAGAGAACTCTAACATAGAAACCAAAAGACTAGAAATGATAAATAATAGCAAAATCAAAGGCAAATGATAATGCAAAACTCAAAACGCTGGGTCAACGACCCAGGTACGCTAACAAGTATCAAAATAAGCTGAGGGATCAGATGAACCTCTCAGATCCTGTCCATGGCCCATGCTGGTTTTTTGATATTTCTTATGGCTTTTTGGATATTGTTCATCTATTTTTTTTAAGCCTGACACCTTTTCTTTTTTTCTTCTACTAGTGTAGTTTCTGTGCAATGTGTTAAAGCAAACAAGCTGTTGGAGCTATCTGTTCTTTATTTTTATTATTTTGAAATTAGTTAAAGTTTGTTGTTAGTTTACTTATATTTTGGGGTTTATTTACAAGTTTATTTATAGGTTAATATTTGTTTCAATGTTTGTTTGTTTGATGTTACCTTGTTAAATTAGTCAGTAAGAGCTGTAGGGCCATTTTGTTTCTATAAATAAAGAGACTGGTACAGGACCAGCATGCACTGTGGTGGGCCTAATTTTTTTTACCAGAGCAGGAGAAGCAGCAGGAAGTAACAAAAAATGGATCTTGTTATTGCTTGCCAAACTGGAAAAAATAAACCATAAAAACGCAACTTTCAAGTTTGGACAGTGGACTTCTTTTGCCTGCGTACGAAATATTATCTCAGTGCAGCAGTGGCTTGTGGACTTTTAATTGTGGGATGTTTGGTCTGTCAAACAAAAGGAATTGCCACTACACAAGCAAACCAAAAAATCAACAACAACACACACACTCCATACCATGAAGGGATGTGTAAATTTTTTAACTAACAGCTCTTGGTAGACATCTGCTGGATTTCTACTTGCTGTGTCATGAAATCACGCTTTGCACAGTTACGATCCAAGTGCAAACAGACTGAGTAACACAAAGTGATCATTTATTTTGTCTGGTGCAAAGTCCAGCAAAGAGTCCACAAGCAAAAGTCAAACTGAATCCAAAGCAAGCAGTGAACACACAGGGCTGTTAACCAGACAACACACAGCTTTTGACTGCAGACATGATTTGTGAGAACATTTAATCATAAAGAAAAAAGAACCTAATAATTCCCCAAATTTTTTACAGAAATAAAATTACAGTTCTAAAAGAAATGAATAATTCAGGCTTTAAGGGTAATGTCAATGATGCTATGATCGTGTGTGTGTGCGTGTGTTTCCCAAGAGTAGTAATATTCATTCAGATCAAAGACAACATGTGACAAATATGTCTCTAATAAAACTGTTAGAGCTACACATCAAGTTATTTCTCCTGTGATTTGTTGGATTAAATAAACTTTTTCTTTAGTTTTGCACAGTGAAGCTCTGACAATCTTCAGTGCAAATCATTTCATTATACAGTAGAAGCAACGAGTCACTTTAAAAGTTTGAGTGCACATGGGAGTTGTTTCCTCTGAGTGTTATTTACCCCACACATCATTAGTTCAGACTCTGTTGGAAACATTTACTATATAAAACCATCAAGACTGTTTTGGAAAGTGGGTTATGTTCTTGTATATTTAGAGCTGAGGTGTATTGATGATATGAATAGAGCGAATTAATCATTATTATAATAGAGTATCTAATCCAAACATTTGTATCATTTTTGTCATAGGGCTAAAATGTTGTTTATTTAATTTTACCTTTGGTTTATGATTATTTCTTTGTGTATACATAATTGATAATCAATGAAATACACCAATATTACCACTATAAAAGAGTTCATTATTATTGGATTTCCTGGACTTCCTCCTGAATATTATGGTCCAGTGTCTGTTCTTCTTCTTCTTGTTTTCCTTGCTATTGTAATTGGAAATGGTTTCACTATAGCTGTTATCATTTTTGAACGGACTCTGCACAAACCAATATATGTGATCTTTTCTAACCTTGCAATGACAGACATCTGCTTTGGCGTGGTGACTCTTCCAAAAATCATAGGCAGATACTGGTGGAATGACATGATCACTTCTTTTGGAGCTTGTTTTACACAGATGTATTTTGTTCATTCTTTGGGAGCTATTCAGTCTTTAAACTTGCTGATGATGGCTTTGGATCGTTTTGTTGCCATATGGTTTCCATTCAAATATCCCATTTCATTTACAAACAAAACAGTGGCTATTGCTTGCACCATGTGCTGGGTTTTAACATTTATACGTTTGCTGGGAATTGCGCTTCATGCCTTAACTTTACCTTACTGTGACCAGAATATTATCATGCAGTGTTACTGTGATCTCATATCAATAACAAGGCTAGGTTGTAGTGATGAGCGGGAATATGTGTACAGTGTTGCACTTGCTAATGCAATGTTCACTCTGCTGGTTCCTTTAACATTTATAATTTTATCCTATTTTTCTGTCATCATAGCTGTTCTGAGGATGTCTCAAACTGAGAGACGTCACAAAGTGCTGTCCACTTGTGCCCCTCAGCTCTTTATTACCTGCCTTTACTATGTGCCAAGATGCTTTGTTTATATTGCTAATGGTGTGGGATTCAATTTTAGTCTTGTTATTCGGATTATTATTACAATGATGTTCAGCCTCATACCTGCTGCTGTTAATCCAATCATATACTGTTTCAAGACTAAAGACATTAAAAATGTTTTGATGCGGAGATTTAAAAAAGGAAAAGTGAGCACTGGATTAAAAACTGAATGCAAATAAATTGTTAATATTTTCCTGCTTCAACAAAACAAATATGGTTTTTGCATTATTTTATTAGATTTTATTTAAGAATTTTATTTAGGAATACTAACAACTGATAACGATGGTCATAAGTTATTAATTGCAATTTCATTCATTGCATTATATGTAAGTTGTCAAACGAAATATTTGGGTCTTTATTAATATATATCATTTTAAAATGTGTTTTTATGTCAAATGTTTAGTTTAATAATATTTTTAGAAAGGTTTGTGATACTCAAATTAACTTACAGAATGAAACAGAGAAACATTAACTGCTGACATGTCTTAATGTGATAACTTTATCAAGTCTTCTTCTGATATCAATTGTTTTGCAAAACTGAATTTTTCTCTTCTCTGCACTTAAACTGCATTAATCCTTATATGAGTGATATGATGATCATTCATTTTTAAATGTTTGTCACACTTAAATCCTTCATCTCATCAAAAACTTTTAAATATTAGACAAAGATAACACAAGTTAACACAAAATGCAGTTTCTAAACCAAGGCATTTATTATCAGGGGGGAAAACATCCTGACCTGAATTTTATTGAGATGGTGTGGCATGACAATGTTTTATGCTTGAAAACCCTCTCTAACCCTCTAGAATTCTGCGCAGATGAGTAGGCCAAAATTCTTCTACAGTGCTGTAAAAGACTCATAACCAGTTATCGCAAATGTTTGATTGCAGTTGTTGGTGCTAAGGGTTGCCCAACCAGTTAGTAGGTGTAATCACTTTTTCACACAGGGTCATGTGGTTAAGATTTTTTATTTTTTTACCTTATTGATAAATACCTTCATTTAGAAACTTCATTTTGTGTTAACTTTTGTTATTTTTGTTTAATATTTAAATTTGTTTGATGATCTGAAACATTTAAGCGTGACAAACAAAGAAATAAAGACTTTTTCACACCATTGTAGTTCTTTTGAAGATGGTTTGAAAGGTAGGTCTCTTGTTGCCTTAAGTTCCAAACTGAAACTAATCAAACGTCATATATTTGTCATTCTTGTCTGTGATAACAAAAATTGTCCATACTCATTCTCAAACTTTGACACATTTCATAACATATTAACTCTATGTGCTTTTCACAGAAGACAAAAACATAGAAAACGTGTAGTTTTACGATGCCTTGAAGGTATGAAAACTGCGAAATGAAACAAAACAAAACAACAACACCTACAAAGTATAAGCCTGTGTGAATAAAAAGATTTTGAGTCTGTTTTTGAATGCATGTAGGGGCCTCTTGTTTCAAGGAATGGGACCACAATAACTGAAAGCATCATTAGCACACTTTGATCTAATTCTGGAAATAGTTATAAGATTTGCAGTTGATGAACTGAAAAATCTGACTAGGTTGCAATTAGTGGGCAATACAGATATATATTGGGTTGAACTATCTATCCATCCATCCATCCATCCTCTTCTGCTTATTCTTGGCCGGTTTGAGGGAGCAGGAGCCTAAGCAGAGAAGTCCAGACCTCCCTCTCCCCGACCACTTCATCCAGCTTGTCAGGGGGAACACAAGGGTGTTCCCAGGCCAGCTGAGAGATATAATCTCTCCAGCGTGTCCTGGGTCTGCCCCAGGGCCTCCCCCCGGTGGGACATGCCCAGAACACCTCACCCAGGAGGTGCCCAGGAGGCATCCTTGTGAAATGCCAAACCACCTCAACTTGTTCCTGTCAATGTGGAGGAGCAGCAGCTCTACTCTGAGCCCTTCCCAAATGACTGAACTCCTCACCCTATTTCTAAGGGAGAAGCCAGCCACCCTCCGAAGGAAGCTAATTTCTGCCGCTTGTATCCATGGTCTTGTTCTTTCTGTCACTACCCACAGCTTGCAACCATAGGTGAGGGTAGAGATGTGGATCAACCAGCACATTGAGAGCTTTGATTTTTACACTCGACTCTCTCTTCACTACAACGGACCAGTACATCATCTTCATCACTGCATCAGTGCAGCTGCAGCACCAATCCGCATTTTGATCTCCTGCTCCTTTCTCCCAGCACTTCTGAACGAGACCCCGAGACACTTAAACTCCTCCACTTGGGACAGGAACTTGTCTCTGACCCAGAGTGGGCACTTCAAGCTTTTCTGGCTGAGGACCATGGCCTCAGATTTGCAGGTGCTGATTCTCATTCCCACTGTTTCACGCTTGGCTGTGAACCATTTCAGTGCAAGCTGGAGGCCATCACCTGATGAAGCCAACAGAACTATATCATCTGCGAAAGCAGAGATAAGATTCTGACACCACTCAAGTGGAATCCTTAAGCCACTCAGTTATACCTAGACATTTTGTCCATAAAAATTCTGAACAGAATCGATGACAAAGAGCAACCCTGGCAGACAGTCCGACTTATTGCTGGCTATGTAGAACAAGCTCTTGCAACGGTTGTTTAAGGATTGAATGGCCCAAAAATTTAAAATATCCTTTCTCAGAGTGATGCTGAAAAACTAGTTCATGCATTTATTACTTCTAGGCTGGACTACTGTAATTCATTGTTACCAGAAAACTAAAAACTACCTGAAAAGCCTTCAATTAATCCAAAATGCTACAGCAAGAGTACTGATAGGGGCTAGTACAATATCACCCCATTAGATCACTTCGCTCTCGCACTGCAGGCTTACTTGTTGTTCCTAGAGCATTTAAAAGTAGAATGGGAGGGAGAGCCTTCAGTTTTCAGGCCCCTCTTCCATTGAACCAGCTTCCAGTTTGGATTTGGGAGACAGACAGTATTTCTACTTTTAAGATTAGGCTTAAAACTTTCCTTTTTGCTAAATCATATAGTTAGGGCTGGACCAGGTGACCCTGAACCCTCCCTTAGTTATGCTGCAATAGGCATAGGCTGCTGAGGGATTCCCATGATGCATCGAGTTTTTCCTTTTCAGTCAGCTTTCTCACTCACTATATGTTAATAGACCTCTCTGCATTGGATCGTACTTGTTATTAATCTCTGGGCATGGCTGGGACAGCCAAGAAGAGGGCCATCTAGGCTGTGAGTGAAGCGGCAGAGAAAGCCACAAGGTGGCCGTGGATCAAGAGGGCTGATCCGTGGGTAACTACTGGTACGCAAGTCAGGGCCTGATCACCCCCGGCTGGGTCGCCTGGGCGAGGGTGTATGATGCTGTGAGACCCGAAACACCTGATGACCCCAGGATACATCACTGAAGATGCGTACCAGTGCATCCAGAAGATGTGTCTTTTATAGTTAAACTCTGGCTGAGCCAGTGATGCCTAGGAAGAGACTAGGTGACAACCAAGAAAAGTTTGGTGACCACTGGAGAGACAGATGACAGCTCAGAAAGACGGCTCCAGGGGCAGGGTGGGCTAGCATCCCGGTCTGCAGTTTTCGTGAGAAAGCACCCCAAAAAAGCTACGGAAAGCCCTAAAGAAAGATACCCCCAGGAGATCCCGAGAGGGGGGAGGATGAGGTCTCCAATCGGATGGACTCAAGGTTAACAACAAACGCAATGGAAAGGACTACGAGTAAGACATGTATCTGCGGCAAGCTGTGTAAGAACCAGCGTGGCCTAAAGGTCCATCAGGCCAGAATGAAATGTTTGGAGCAGGAGAGTGAGGTGCAACGCACAGGTCCTGAACCTGGTGAGACGCAGGAGGAGCCCGGCCAGGAGGCACCCCACAGAGCCCAGTCCCTCCACGCAGTCCCAGTCCCTCCACGGACTCTTCCAATCCAAGCAGTGTAGTTCCACAACAGTGGATTAAGTGGCCTCTAGCCAGCAGCCGGAGCAAGTGGAAGAAATTTGATGAGGATGTCGCCAACATCATACAAGCTGTGGAGATGCTGACAGCAGGCTTAAAACAATGACCACCATCATAGTCAGCTACGCCTCAGAAAGGTTCAGCCTGACCGAGAAGTGTAACAACAAGACCCCTTACACCATGAACCGCAGGGCCATGAAGATTCATCGACTGCGCCAGGAGCTTAGGAGCCTTAAGAAGCAGTTTAAGAACACTGATGCGGAGGAGAAGCAAGCTTTAGAGGAACTGCATAACATCTTGCAGAAGAAGCTGATTACCCTCCATAGAGCAGAATGGCACAGGAGGCGGGGAAGAGAGAGAACCAGGAAATGTGCAGCTTTTATTGCTGATCCCTTTCACTTTTCCAAACAATTGCTTGGGGTTAAGCGAAGTGGCCAGTTGGAATGCTCAGGAGAGGAGGTGAATAACTTCCTTCATGAGACCATGAGTGACACACTGAGGGAACAAGACTTGGGACCAAACAAAGCTCTCACCAACCCTGCCCCACCATCAGTAGAGTTCAAGTTGATGGACCCAAGTTTGAAGGAGGTGTGTGAGGTCATCAAGGCAGCCCACTCAGCATCCTCCCCAGGTCCCAGTGGCGTACCCTACCTTGTTTATAAGCGCTGCCCAGAGCTGCTTTGCCACCTGTGGAAGATCTTAAAGGTGATATGGCGGAGAGGGAGAGTTGCTGATCAGTGGAAGTGTGCAGAGGGAGTCTGGATTCCCAAAGAGGAGGACTCAAAAAACATAAACCAGTTTCGGAGCATCTCGCTATTGAGCGTGGAGGGGAAGGTGTTTTTTTTTAGCGTTGTCTCCCAGAGATTGACCGAGTTTCTCCTTAGAAACAATTACATTGATCCATCAGTTCAGAAGGGGGGATCCCAGGAGTTCCTGGTTGCCTAGAGCACACTGGTGTAGTTACACACCTTATAAGAGAAGCCCATGAGAACAGAGGCGACCTAGCTGTATTGTGGCTGGACCTGACAAATGCATATGGGTCGATCCCACACAAACTGGTTGAGCATGCTTTGCACCTCTACCATGTCCCCAGCAAGATTAAGGACCTGATCCTGGACTATTACGCCAATTTCAGGCTTAGGGTCACTTCTGGGGCAGTTACTTCAGACTGGCACCACCTCGGGAAAGGTATAATAACAGGCTGTACCATCTCAGTTACGCTCTTTGCCCTGGCAATGAACATGGTGGTAAAGGCTGCGGAGGTGGAGTGCAGAGGGCCGCTAACAAGGTCAGGTGTTCTTCAGCCCCCTATCAGAGCCTATATGATCGCCTTGAGGCGACATTTGTTGTGATTTGGCGCTATATAAATAAAATTGAATTGAATTGAAATTGAATATGGATGACCTCACCATTACAACATCATCAGTCCCAGGGTGTAGGTGGATCTTGCAAGGTCTTGAGAGACTCATCTCATGGGCAAGGATGAGTTTTAAACCTTCCAATTCAAGATCGATGGTACTGAAGAAGGGCAAGGTGATGGACAAGTTCTGGTTCTCAATTTCAGAATTTCATTATTCCATCCATAACGGAACAACCAGTCAAGAGCTTGGGGAAACTCTTTGACTCCAGCCTGAAAGACTCTACTGCCATTCAGAAGGCAAATGAGGAGCTGGGAGCGTGGCTCATTAAGGTGGATAAGTCCGGCCTGCCTGGAAGATTTAAAGCCTGGATCTACCAGCATTCCATCCTGCCCCGAATCCTGTGGCCCTTGCTTGTCTATACAGTTCCAATAACTACTGTGGAATCCCTTGAAAGGAAGATCAGTGGCTTTCTTCGTAAGTGGGACTTCCCCGCAGTCTCACCAGCGCTGCCTTGTATGGGGCAAGCAACAGCTTGAAGTTACCCTTCAGTGGTCTCACAGAAGAGTTGAAGGTGGCTTGCACACGAGAAGCCCTACAGTACAGAGATTCTAAAGACTGCAAGGTGGCATCAGCAGGTATTGAGGTAAGGACAGGAAGAAAGTGGAAGGCTGAGAAGGCAGTTGAGGTGGCAGAGTCCCGCCTAAGGCAGAAAACACTGGTGGGGGTCTTAGCAACAGGGGGAGCAGGCTTGGGGTACTTACCAAAAGCCCAGGTCAGCAGGGCACAGGGAAAGGAGAGACACCAGCTACTCCAGGAAGAGGTCCGAGCAGGTGTGGAGGAGGAGCGAGTAAGTAGAGCTGTAGGCCTTAAGCGGCAGGGAGCATGGACAAGGTGGGAGAGCACCTTCCAGTGCAAGGTCACCTGGGCAAACATCATGCAGGCAGACTTCCACCGGATCTGATTCCTAGTGCAGGCAGTATACGACACTCTGCCAAGCCCAGCAAACCTCCATCTGTGGGGGAAGAGCGAGACACCTGTCTGTCCCCTGTGCTCTGGAAGAGGGACCCTAGAACACCTCCTTAGCAGCTGCCCAAGGGCCCTGGCCGATGGTCGGTATCGTTGGCGGCACGACCAGGTGCTCAGAGTAGTTGCTGAAAAGATTGCCTCAGCAATCAGCACCAGCAAGCATCAACATGCTCCGAGGAAGGCAATCTCTTTTATTAAGGCTGGAGAGAAACCCCAGGTGCGCCCACATTTGACAACTGGCCTCCTCAACACAGCCTCTGATTGGCAGCTACAGTGCAGGAGTGCAGGGGAAGGGGCTGGAAGACTTTCTATGAGCCCATAGAAGGGGGTTGTAGGGGCTTTGCAGGACGATCACTCTGCAAAGTCCTAGGCCGGCTGGGCGTGGCTGGGGCAGACAAGAAGAGGGCCATCCAGGCTGTGAGTGAAGCGGCAGAGAAAGCCACAAGGTGGCTGTGGATCAAGAGGGCTGATCTGTGGCTAGCTATTGGTACGCAAGTCGGGGCCTGATCACCCCCCGGCTTGGTCGCCTGGGCGAGGGAGTATGATGTTGTGAGACCCGAAATACCTGATTCCAGGATACATCACTGAAGATGCGTACCAGTGCATCCAGGAGATTTGTCTTTTATAGCTGTCTCTCTTCTATCCTGTCTTCCTCCTTTCACCCCAACTGGTCGCAGCAGATGGCCACCCCTCCCTGAGCCTAGTTTTGCCAGAGGTTTCTTCCTGTTAAAAGGGAGTTTTTCCTTACCACTGTCAGTGGTATGGTTGCTCATAGGGGCTCATTTGATTGTTGGGTTTTTCTCTGTATGTAAGTAAGTAAGTAAGTAAGTAAGTAAAAAAAGATGTGTTCTTAGTTGTTTTTTTAAAAGTGATCACTGAGTCCGCAGATCTTAAGTTCTGAGGAAGAGAGTTCCACAGTCTGGCGGCCACAGTGGCAAAAGCTCTGTCTCCCTTGGTTTTCAGCCTTGTGTGCTGAATAACAAGTAGGCCCTGATCACAAGACCTCAGGGACCTACTAGGGACATAGGGCTGTAAAATTTCAATGATGTAGGCTGGTGCTTGTCCTTGAAGAGCTTTAAATGTCAGAACCAGTATCTTAAAATGGACTCTGAATTCAACAGGGAGCCAGTGCAGCTGTATAAGCAATGGTGTTACATGAGAGTACTTAGATGTTTTTGTCAGAAGCCTTGCTGCAGCATTTTGGACAATCTGCAGACAGTCCAGGGAGTTTTTGTTTAGACATATAAACAGTCAATTACAGTAATCCAATCGTGATGAAATGAATGCATGAATAACAATCTCCAGTTCAGTATGAGATACTAAAGGGCTCAATTTAGAAATGTTTCTTAAATGATAGAAGCAGGACCGAACCAGAGATTTGATGTGAGCATCCAGGGTAAGAGCAGAATCAAAGGTTACCCCTAGGTTCCTGATAGACGATTTCACAAATGTTGAAAGAGGACCAAGAGCATTCATTATGTTAGGTACATGTCTGTCTGAAGCACATACAAGGACTTCAGTCTTTTCTTCATTAAGTTGGAGGAAGCTATTAGCCATCCAACCTTTGATGGATTCTAAGCACTCATTTAGAATATGCAGCTTAGAAACATCTTCAGGTTTAAAAGAAATATATAGCTGGATGTCGTCTGCGTAACAGTGGTAGCAAATGTCCTCAAAGGGGCTCAAAATATGCTGGAGAGGAAGTAGATATATTAAAAACAATAAGGGCCCCAGCACAGAACCTTGTCGCACACCATAGGACAGGGACGTGGAAGATGACCTGAACTTAGAGACCGCCACAGAAAAGTATCATTCATCGATAGGGATGGGTATTGAAAACCAGTTCTTGTTGAGAACCGGTTCCCACTGTTTCAATTCCTTGGAATTGTTTGCCATTTTTGCAAACGATTCCCTTATCGATTCCAGTCGCCCCTAATGACGTCACCACGTTGCGGAGCGTCATTTACCTGGCAGGAAACAGGGCAGCTCAAACGCTCAAAAATTTGATTATACTTTACGAGAACGGATGACAACAGGGCAACTTGTAATACTTGCAAAGTAGATATTTCATTTAGGGAAGGAAACACTACAAATATGCAAAAGCATTTGCTCACAAAACACACAATAACCTTTAATTAATGTTGTGTTTTTAATTCCGCTCCGGACTCGTGAATCTCAACCCAGCAGCAGCGGTAACGTTTGGACGTCGTCTCCCGTTAATGCGGCAGGTAAATAATCAACTAACAGTTCATATTATGTTAGCGCGATCTGCCTCATTACAAAATCTGCCATTACTGTGCGCTGCATTTAAGTGACCACGATGAGCGAGACAGACAGAGTCTAGCTGGCTCAGATGCTGGCAGTTCTCGCTGCAGTCTACCGGTAGCGTCTCCTTTCAGGCCAGGATAGACGTTTGTGGTAAAAGGCTTGCACCCATTTGCCACAGCCAATGCCCCCGATTTTCGGTAAGTGAATGTGTTTAATTGTAGGCAGGGACATTACTGGATATTCTTGTGTAATTGCTACAGGATAATTTATGTTATACTTTGTTATTGCTATAGATGAATATTTATTTTATTATTTTACATTTACAATTTTTTTTCCTGGGGACCCTGTGACCCATTGAAGAGCCATAGGCTGGATCTCTTAAGATCTCACTGTTGGGTTTGTAAGGCCATGTTACTCCTACATTTCTATCTTGTTCAAAGAAAAGATATACACAAAGTTCTAAGCTAATCGACCTTAGTGTTCTCCTTTTTTAAAAAGAATCGATAAGAGAATCGATAAAGAATCGAATCGTTAAACAGAATCGAAAATGGAATCGGAATCGTGAAAATCTTATCAATACCCATCCCTATTCATAGAGATATGAGGAGAACCACTTTAACCCTTTAACCCTTTAAAACCGGTCGGAGCGGGCACGCTCTGTTTTGCGCAACTACTTTTAAATCCTTGTAGAACTGCAACCACATAAGCTAGCGCAATAATTTTTTTTTGCATATGAAACCGGAGGAGTTGTACTTACATCTTATGCCATCAGCTTGTCCTAGGTCACGGTTTCCTTCCACATATAGCTTTGCAAAAACTGAATAAAAAGCGCTTGCAGCAACAAAAACATAATATTCCAGAAACACGCTTTGCCGATCCGATCAGCTGTTCATAACACTTCCTACGTTAGAATAGACGTCAGCGTGAACTATCGCATGTCCGCCATTACCTGCCCGAAACCGGAAGTGACGTCATTTTTGCGGAAATGTAGTTTCCTCATGAGCCTATACTGGTGTTTTTAAAAGTTATGTTTGACTTTATGACTTTCTGTGTCGTTTTTGGGATGCTTACAACTCAAATTGCACTGCTGGAAATAGTTTATTTTGATGCATATGCTGCTTTTTTGCAAATTTGCACTATAATATTTATTTTTGTTTTTCCTGCAGTGTATAAAAATTGGTGTATTTCAAAAATAAAACTATGAAGACACTCAAAATAAATTTCCTGTGGTGGGAAACTATTTTGTGCAACTTTTTTGTATTTACAGTTTTGAGGGATAAGCCTCTTAAATTTCTCTAACTAGAAATATATGTTAAAAAATCAAAAACGATTTTAAATTTTTTTGTAGTTTATTGCACTTTCTTGCAATTTATGTAATTTCTATGCCCTTAATGCATACATATTATTAAAATTTGGGCTATAATGGTTGTATTGATGTATAGCAACTTGAAATGGCAAGAGAGTGCAGCAATGGCAAAAATGGCACTACAGCATGTAAAAATATAATATAATCTCTGGCGGACTTGGTTCTATGGTAGGTCTTAAAGGGCTAAGGCAGACCCAGATACTCCAACCCAGTACTTTAGCCTTTCAAGCAAAATGTAATGGTCAACGGTGTCAAAGGTTGACGTGAGGTCCAACATTAAGAGTACAGAACATTTTCCTGCATTGTTTTGCATCAGAATGTCACTGGAAACTGGAAAGGGCTGTCTCAGTAGAATGAGCTCTACAAAAGCCAGACTGAAATTTGTCAAATATATTATGTTTGTCTAAAACTGCTGTAAGCTGCTTAGCCACAACCTTCTCTAATATCTTAGCAATTAACGGTATTATTGAGATTGGTCTGTAATTGCTAGTGAGAAATGGGTCCGGCGTGTTTTTTTTTAACAGGGGGTGTATAGCAGCAGTTTTAAAAGCAGGGACTTCACCAGACCCCAGTGAGGTGATAACTATGGTGTGCACACAGGGACCAATAGAGTGGAAGACATTTTTGAATAACGTTGCAGGTAAAATTTTGAGTGAACAGGAGGATGCTTTCGTTGCATTAACTATTTTTACCAGCTCTGATAGTGAGGGGGGTAAAAAGCTTTCTAAAATGACAGGCCGAGCTGGCGTAGGAATTGACAATGCAGAAGCTGATGGGGACATTTTTTTCCTTACATTACTAATTTTTTCTAGAAAGAAAGAAAGAAATGTTTCACAGTCTTCATTAGAAGAAATAATGGCAGCAGGTGGAGCAGGAGTAATAATATCAGAAATAGTGTGAAATAACACCTTAGGATTACCTCTGCTCTTTGCGACAAGATGAGAAAAATAAGCCGCCCTCGCATCTCTAATTGCATTGTTAAAAGAGGCTAAGAGATCCTTTAAGTAAAGGAGATGAACATTTAAATGAGTTTTCTTCCACAAGCGCTCAGCTTTACGCCAATCACGTTTTATGGAGCGGATATTGTCATTTAGCCAGGGTAAGGACTTGGAAACAGAAACTGGTCATTTTAACCGGACAGATTTCATCTAAGATCGAAAAACAATGGTGATTAAATAGATCTGTTAAGAAATCAACGCCGTTTTGCAGCGATAGAGTTAAATTAAAAGCATCTGAGAAATTCTCCGCTGTGGAGGAATTTATGATGCGCAAGATAATTGTCCGGTGGACAGGAGACAAAGGCTCGTGAAAAGAAAAAAGAATACAGTGATGATCAGAGATAAAAAAAAAATGTCCTCAGAACAAATAGAATCAATATTCAAACCCAAAGTAAAAACAAGGTCCAGTGTGTGTCCTTTGTTATGTGTGGGGCCTGACACATGCTGGGTAAAATGAAAAGTATCCATAATGTTGATAAAACCTCTGGCAAAGAGGTCGGAGTCATCATCAATATGCATGTTAAAATCCCCAACTAAAAGCAGTCTGGACAACCTCATAGTAGAGGACAGGAAGTCGCTGAACTCCGATAAAAACAAGCTATTTGGGCCAGGTGGACGATACACCACAGCACAATAAAAAGGATCCTTACTTCCAATTTTAATCAGCTGTAGTTCAAACGGCAGAAAGTGTCCAACTTTCACTGAGCGGCAGGAGAAATGGCCCATTAAATGCCACAGCAAGACCTCCTCCACGACCAGATCCCCGAGGCTGGCTAATGACGGAATAGCCGTTCAGGCACAGTTCAATGAGGGACGAATAGTCCAAGTCCCGCTGCCAGTTCTCAGTCAGAAATAAGAAGTCCAGTTTTTTAGAAGATATAAAATCGTTAAGAACAAACAATTTATTAGTCAATGATCGGGCATTAAAAAGCGCCATGTTCAGTGGGGTGGAAGCATCATTTTTAGTAGAGGCTCGAGTTAAAGGACGCAAATACTCGGGGTTTGAACCTTCACGCTCGTAGATTCCACTCAACGAGGGGATGAAAAGCCAGTCAGCAGGAGAGTCTGGATGAACCCTCCTGAGGCAGCACGGTCTCGGAGAGCCGGGCCCTGCGTATCCAAGCAGGGACATGGAAAACAAATTCCCCTCCATGGAGCTATTCTGAGCATAGGTAACAAAGCATGCTCGACATTGCTTTCCAGTCAGACCCCGCCACCAGAAAAGCCTAACGGTGTGTCCACACCGAACTCGATAGACGCGAACGAAAACGCCCCAAATGCCCCTAATTTGACGCGTGCACATTCGCACCTCAACGCGTGTCCAAGAAAAATCCATAGTGCCTCAAAATTGCATATTTTGCCTGTCCGTCTGCCTGAGGTTAGTAAAAGTGTTTAATATGGTAGTCCTTTATTGATACCTGTGCTAATATGGTAAACTATCGTTTATACACTGCTAACATGGATGTGCTATGCTAACAGTGAATGCCGTTTGTGTTTACTGATAGCAAACTGTGGTATGGAGACGACTGTTTATAATATTTCTAGTGATACTCGAAAGGTCTCATCAAGTCCTGACTTAATTCAATTTATGCTGTTGCATTGATAGCATGGCTGTGGTGCTCTCGGTGTTTGGTTTGGTTCATCTTTAGTTATATAGTTCTGTCTTGATAAACTGTCTTATCACAGATAAATTTTTCAAAAATATTAATGATATAAGCAAGGAAAGGGCTACATGTCAACATACAACTCTTTATTTCTATTAATGTCTTACTTCATTCCTACCTGATTGACATGTTTAGGAATTATGAGTGATTGGCTCACTGTAGTTGTAAAAGTTGCTAACAATCAAATTATGATATATTACAGTTAAAACAAAACATAACAGTTTTAGATATTATCTAATATACATTTTGTAATTATTATGTAAAATGTTTTATGTAAGATTTAAGTTTTGTGATTTAAATCTGACATCACAAAAGTATTTTGGAATTTGAATAATGTATTTTGTAACTGCAGGTAACGACGGCCATCTGGGACTGTCTAGTGGACGACTTCATGGCTGTGCCTTCACCTGGAGACTGGCGGTCCATCACAGAGGGGTTCCAGGAGCGCTGGAACTTCCCTCTCTGCTGTGCAGCTCTGGATGGGAAGCACGTCCAGACAAAGGCACCCCATATATCATATAGGAGACACACACATTGATATACACTAAATATTTATTCCATTTCTTTTTTTGGGGTGCCCAAATTTATGCACCTGCTTGATTTTGTTTAAACAATTATTGCACACTTTTTGTAAATCCAGTAAACTTCTTTTCAATGTTGGCACACGACTTGACACATGTAGATGAACTAATCCTACTGATGATTTGGAGAGTCCTGCAATTAGAACAGGTGAATTTGCTATCTGCTTCTCTGTTACATGAGTCATCCATCATTGCAGGCTCTGTGTGTTCAGATATCAGGGTCTATTGATGTAGGAGTTAAAAGTTAAAAGTGAGACTTTTTTGGGTCCAGTTTCCTCAAAGTTTTTAAGGACACAACCAAATGTCCAGATATATGTATGTTTTGGCTAATAATTTTTAGATTCAGTTAAGTTAATGGGACCAAATTGTGTTTTGCAGGTGGTTGTTGCTAAATTGTCTGTTATGTGCAGACACAACAATGGTTTATCCCTTAAGTCGGGTGTCTTTTTTAGTGATTAAAAGACTCATGGGCCAGTATTTAACAAATAAAACATTCCTCTGGAAATTGTCCTACGTACAAAGACTGACCTGATAACAAGTGAAAAAGCAGCAAATGTCCAAATAAATACTTTGAAAGAACTTCAGAAAGTCTCGTTGCAAAATATAAAGAAATTTAAGGTGACTGAAGATTCTTGTACAGTACTGGATGAATAACACATATCCCCAGTTTACAGAAAAAATGTAGAAATGATGAATTCACTATATGACCCTGGTGTGGACCAGAGTATTGAGAGCTATGTTATCATTTAAGACTAGTAAATTTGGTAGTAAGGTGCATGGTGCAACACAATGGAAAAAGATTTGTGTTAATTATTAACAAGTAACACACAGCTAAAATACAAGAATTTCACTTGCCAAAAGTTTATGACAAACTCTGGGAAGATCAAGAGCATGCTTAACAGCACAGCAAGCTATGTAATTTGAAAGATTTTTTCTGTGGTTTGTTGGATTAAATAAACTTTTTCTTTAGTTTTGCACAGTGAAGCTCTGACAATCTTCAGTGCAAATCATTTCATTATACAGTAGAAGGAACGAGTCACTTCAAAGGTTTGAGTGCACATGGGAGTTGTTTCCTCTGAGTGTTATTTACCCCACACATCATTAGTTCAGACTATGTTGGAAACATTTACAATATAAAACCATCAAGACTGTTTTGGAAAGTGGGTTATGTTCTTGCATAGTTAGAGCTAAAGAGCTGAGGTGTGTTGATATGAATAGAGCAAATTAATCATTATTATAATAGAGTATCTAATCCAAACATTTGTATCATTTTTGTCATAGGGCTAAAATGTGGTTTGTTTAATTTTACCTTTGGTTTATGATTATTTCTTTGTATATATAATTATGAAATACACTAATATTACCACTATAAAAGAGTTCATTATTATTGGATTTCCTGGACTTCCTCCTGAATATTATGGTCCAGTGTCTGTTCTTCTTCTTCTTGTTTTCCTTGCTATTGTAATTGGAAATGGTTTCACTATAGCTGTTATCATTTTTGAACGGACTCTGCACAAACCAATATATGTGATCTTTTCTAACCTTGCAATGACAGACATCTGCTTTGGCGTGGTGACTCTTCCAAAAATCATAGGCAGATACTGGTGGAATGACATGATCACTTCTTTTGGAGCTTGTTTTACACAGATGTATTTTGTTCATTCTTTGGGAGCTATTCAGTCTTTAAACTTGCTGATGATGGCTTTGGATCGTTTTGTTGCCATATGGTTTCCATTCAAATATCCCATTTTATTTACAAACAAAGCAGTGGCTATTGCTTGCACCATTTGCTGGGTTTTAACATTTATACGTTTGCTGGGAATTGCGCTTCATGCCTTAACTTTACCTTACTGTGACCAGAATATTATCATGCAGTGTTACTGTGATCTCATATCAATAACAAGGCTGGGTTGTGGTGATGAGCTGGCATATGTGAACAGTGTTGCACTTGCTAATGCAATGTTCACTCTCCTGGTTCCTCTAACATTCATAATTTTATCCTATTTTTCTGTCATCATAGCTGTTCTGAGGATGTCTCAAACTGAGAGATGTCACAAAGTGCTGTCCACTTGTGCCCCTCAGCTCTTTATTACCTGCCTTTACTATGTGCCAAGATGCTTTGTTTATATTGCTAATGGTGTGGGATTCAATTTTAGTCTTGTTATTCGGATTATTATTACAATGATGTTCAGCCTCATACCTGCTGCTGTTAATCCAATCATATACTGTTTCAAGACTAAAGACATTAAAAATGTTTTGATGCGGAGATTTAAAAAAGGAAAAGTGAGCACTGGATTAAAAACTGAATGCAAATAAATCTTTACAAAATCCAAACAGTATAACACTGAAGAAGTCTTATAATCAGGCTGTTATCTTGGCTTTCTGTAATAAATAACAAGAGAATTTGGTTCTGAAACAACTGATACTACATCATATGACCACTAGAGGTCACTTTACAATAAGTTTTAAAACTAATTGGCACAGTATATTTGATGGAGTGAAGACTGAGTTACACTTTTTATTTGCAAAAAATAATTTTCATTTCACAGGAGGGGAAGACAGGGCATGTAGAAGGTGGGGAAATTTTTTTTTTTTCCAAATGTAGTGAATTCTTCAGCTGCCTTTGAAGGATGTTTTTGAAAAAAAAAAATATATATTCATTTTAAATTTAAATTTTTACATTACATATAATTTCAATTTTTGTTTTTTGTTTTGTTTTGTTTTGTTTGTGTCCCGTTTGGATCTTTAGCCATCAGAATTGTTGTCTTAAGGCCAAGAAAGATGCCAAGCGGATTTATTTTACCAAGTGGATCATCATGGCCTTGCCATATTGATCCATTTGATTGACCTTTATTATAATTATGAATTTATTTTATTTTCGGTTGCTACAAACGGGACAGAGATGACTGGGGGATAGGACAGGGAGAAAGAATGAAAGAAAGAGAGGGAGAGAAAGAAAACCAGAGGGGAGAAGAGACAGTGAGAAAGGGGGGAAGAAAGAAAGAAAAACAAACAAAACACCTGGATCACCTGTATGGAGAGGAAAAAAAACAGAAGAGAAAGCAAACAAAAAAAGAGCAACATAATAAAAACAGCACCATCACAATAAACTACCTAGCAGTAGATAACAGTAGATACTAAATATTAAACGATATTGTGCAGCACGCAAGATAGACAGCGCACAATGTGCTTTGAGGCAGCATCCAAGAAAGGTGTAGTCCGCGTCTGTGAACAACCGTGTGTACACCTGTGTGTAATTTCAAATTTTACTCTCAATGAGAATACATTTCCCAATGAAAAAAGAACCAGGGTTGCATTTTTTTAAACTTGTCCTGTCTAGCAGTTGTGGCAAGCAGACTCTCTGTTATTATTTATAGTTTTATCTGATTGGATATTATGCTGGCACAGACAGGGGGTGAAGTTCAGATTGGCAAAAGGTAGGCGAAAAGCAGAGAAATAGAAAGCAGAGGAATTGAAAAAGAAAAGGGAAGAAAGAAAGGGAGAAAAAAATGGGGTTAGGGGAGGCGGGAGCAAAGGATGAACACACATGCTGGGTCTCCAGTTCCCGCATTTGTAACAAAGCACATTCAGACGACACAACAACAAATACACAATTTTACTCCCCCAAGCCAGAGGTTGACAAGGAAAGAAGAGACCCTGGCTGTCCATGGCCCCCAAGAGAGCTGCAGATCTGAGTCCATATCCTGATGACAGCCGTGCATCCACCCCAGATTAGGGAAAAGGGAGGCCGCGGATGGAGCTTTCGCAGCCAAGGGCAGGAGTGCCAGGGGACCAGAGGCAACAGGAAGTTCCCCTAGACTCACCCAACTCCAGCCCGACGCCTCAACGTGCCACGAAGAGGTCTAAGCCACCCTGTATCTATAATCCACAAGCACCAAGCCAGCAACCACGGCAAAACAGCCCATCAAGTGTTACCAGGTGATATCCTTAATAATATTTTACCACAGAATTTTAGAAAATTAAGATACACGTGGGTATATTGAAGGTATGTGCAGGAGATTGTTTAATTATTTGAAAATTCTAAATGTTACAGGACATTATAGACTGAAACTGAGACTCTCACAGCAGATTTCCTTATCTCTTTAGTATAAACCTTCCTTTTGCATGTTTTAACCAGTTCCCTATTCCCAGTATGCAAACAGCATCTTCGTGCAGCATCAAAAAACAGATTAAAAAACAATCGGTGAAAGAAATATGTCTAGATATTGAGAACAATTTGAAGCCTATGAACAATTTTATTGTCCATTAAGATTAAATGCTGTTATTGATCTATGTGTGTTCATTTAAAGTGAACTGTGAGACAAAATCTCTGGCTATTCTGAAGATACACAATTAACTTTTACCTGACAAGTCTTTCAAGATAACCAGCAACAAATTGATGAAGTAAAAATGAACAGGTTCTTTGTCCACTCAGTAATGAATTTATGTTGTTATGTTATTGATCAAGTAGACATTTTAACTATAGATAATAATATCACAAATTCTAGAATGTGCAACAGTTAGACTATCCAGATGAAACCTTTGTTAAATCTATATGGGTGATATGAAAATCAAATAATTTCTTCTATGTCACTTTGTATGTCATTACTATTACTGGCTTCACTGGATAGGCATGCAATATCTTCAAATACAGGGGCATAGCTGCTAAAAGGTAGGTGCATATTTAAAATATTTTCCCACTGCTCAAATATACCTACGGGAATACTCTCTTTATCAACAGATAGACTTGTTTGTTTGAAGAATGGGTTGAAAGGTAGGTTCTGTTGTTGCCCTAATGAATGGTCATGTATGTAATTCCCACCAGTGACAACAGAAAACTGTCTGAACTCAGACTCTGAGCACATAAGCGTGCCCTCCGTTTCACTTTCACATGAATCATCCACCATTGTGATTTGGTCTGTGGCTCCACATTTCAGAGCTGATTGATGCAATGTTTTTTTCACAGGAGTGTTTAGCTTGCTAATTTCTTCAAAAGTGAGACATTGCATTGGCTCCAGGAATTCTGGCTGTATGAATCTCTTTGTGTAACAAGAATCTGTCTGCTGGGACTGTTTTGAATGAAACTTATTCAGCAACTGTTCATTTATCAAAGTAACATTTTGAGGCTTTGGGGAGCTTTTGTCATCACTAGAGCTTTCTTTCTTAAATCCTGCAAACAGCATCCTCAAATCTCCCCACTGTTTCGGATCAGCTTTCACACATTTTGAGCTGTATAGATGCTTCTGCCAGCTGAGTTTCAGTGAGGTATCATCTGAATGAAATGCACTACAGATGCTGCCGACTTCATAATACTCAACCTCACTCTTTGGTAATGGCTGAACATTTGACAGACTGTTATCACAGTATATCTCTGCACTTGACTTTGACTGATTGGTACTCATGAGGTCAGGTCTGTTCCCTTTTTCTGGTGACAGAGCTTCTGTGGGCATTGTGTTGTCATCAAAGGAAAACGCTTTGTTGTCTGCCCCATGCTCTGTTTTCACTGGTAAGCTCGCACTCTGACATCTTGAATGAGAATGTTTTACTTTGTAAAGGCCAACACACATTACTGCAATCACCAGAATGGCGATGAGAGGAAGAACCACGGCAATGAGCCACAGTGGCAGGTTGCCTTGCATTTCAGAGCAGTGATCATGGCTATCCTTTGTGGAGATGCATATATCACAGAAATGGTCAGTAACATTGTGTAAACAGATGCAGGAGTTGTTCTGCACAACAGGTTCACATGTCCAGTGATTTTGACAGTGTGAGAGACAAGATCTGCTGGGACCATCCTTCTCAGAGCATCCTGAAGGGAGGCAAAAATGCGGAAAGCTGCAGTTGGTCTGGGTGAGAGTCGAGCTTGGCCTGACATCCACCATTATGCTGTGTCCGCTGACAGGCAGAGAGTAACCTGTCACATTGAAATACTGCACACATCCACTGAACCCTGTCATAAAAAACAAAGCAGGTTCAGAGGTCCACTTACTTCCACGTTACTCCTTCAGTTTAACTTTACTGGTACATGTTGCTTTTAGAGTGATCAGTTTCAGTTCAGGTAAGAAGATCCACTCTGATTACACAGTTATCCAAAACTCTCATCAAGTGCAATGACAAGACTGTATGCAGTGTATATTTTCTGGCCTTCATTTCACATGTTGTACAAAAGTTGGCATTTTAAAAACTGACTTTAACAATAAACTTTACCTGATTGATTGACTGTTTCTCTTGTGGGAGCAGCACCAAGAGTGATCTTCTCTATGCTAAGTGGAGTGAGATCCATACTTTGGCCAGTGATGTTCAAAACTGGTTTACCATCCACAGAGAGGAAAGTGTTCTGTCCCCTGCTGAACAAGGAGAGGAGATGCCAAACCCCATCAGCCACAGGAGGGTCCACAGAGAAGTCTGACAGGTGTCCCAAAAGTGCATCTTCAAAAATGTAGACAGGCTTCTTGTCTTTTATCTGAATAAAGGGGAAAAACAGTTTCATACTTGAATATAGAATACAAGACGTGTATATAGTTAGATAGTTGGGTTAGTTAGTTGGATTTCACCTACCTTCAGCATAATATATGCTCTCTGTCCACGGATGAACATCAGCACACCATCATGTTTGGTCTTGAACTTGATGTTAATCGTTTGTTGGTCTCTGTTTAATCCCAATTTTTCATCCAAAATGTCTTTCATCAGGTAGTCTCTTTTAAATTTCTCCTTAATTACATAATCAATGTGGTCACTGCCATTAAATTTCAAAACAAGTTCCTCTGACATTTCTGTTTAAAAAAAAAGTTTAAAAAAACTCAATTTAATCTTCTGCACCTGATTTTAAAACAGAAGCTCAATATCATATGTACTATTATTTATACCTTTGTCACAGTTTTTTCCAGTAAAAGGGCTTTTGCACTCGCAAAAATAGTTGGACCAAAGGTCATGACACACACCACCATTCTTGCATGGGACACTATAGCATAATGCCACTGCTGCTCGAGGACACCTAAAGATAAACAGTAAGACATTTATATATGTGTGTGTATATATATATATATATATATATATATATATATATATATATATATATATATATATAGATATAGATATAGTATATATTAAAGTATAAAGACATCTACATGCACTAATTTTAATAAGCCTGCCTGTCAAAGATGTTATATGCCGCTAGGGCCATTGAGGGTCTCAGGAGGATGCCATTAAGATGAAAGTTTCGGATACATCCAACAAAGTCATGGGTTCTTATCTGAGAAGGATGCACTAAAATAGCTTCAGTAGTTCTTAATCCTCCAAAGGTCATATTACTGTTGCCAACATCAAGTGTCCTAATTGGCGATAAAGACAAAGAAAGTAAAAAATTGAAAAACGAAAAAATATTGCTTACATGAAGATGAAAATTAGAAATAATATTCCAATTAAATATTTCACTGCTACCTTTCTGAAATACTTCCATCATTCGTTGAAAAACAGAATCTATTGTTTTCGTCATCTGTGCAGTTGTCCACATGCAGTGAACCCATCTGTGAAATGCAATAAAGATATATGAATGTAACTCAAATTCAATAAAATATGCTAATGTATTAAAGTACTCAGATTACTTTTTCAATGAAGAAACATAAAACATTACTTCTGCAGTTCAAGTAAACAGTTATTTTCTTATTTAAATAAGTAATTCATTGATAGTAGACATACTATTAGCCACTTTGTTGGGTACAACAGTCGAACTCATTGTTAATCAACTAATCATGGCAGCACCTCAAGGGATTAAGGCAACATAATGGGAATGTAAAATGATTTAAATGACTTTAAACATAGCATTGTTGTTGGTGCCAGTTGGGCTGATTTAAGTGTTTCAGAAACTGCTGATCTAAAAGATCAGTATACTCAGAGGTAAATGTATTGCTAAGTTGCTCATGTAATGCAAAGTACTCTAATGAGTAAACATTTCTCTGCAGGCAACCCTGTAACCTGGCAGTTGTTTTTTTGTTGTTGTTGTTTTTTGTAAACCTCTTATACTGATATATTTAAAACTCACGCTGCCAATCCTCCTGGCAATAACACTGTGAAAATATCCATCTGCAACTTGCTTGTATGTTTGCAACCTCACAGGTCCTGAACCCAGATCATAAGAGAGATGTACTGCTCCATCCAGTATCTCCAGTGCAAAGAACTCTCTGCTGTTTGAACCTCCTGGATTGTAGAGGAGGAGGGAGTCCCTCTGCACTGTGGCAAACTCCAAGGAGATTAAATTAGTCCTACGATCCAGTGGTGGAAACTCCATGAAGGACAGCTCCTCAAAGCCATAACTGTGATCCTCACACCGGACTCCACTGACTCCTAACATAAAGATGAGTTCCATATTATTTTTTCCCATTTAATTCTTAGAAAACCTCTTAGCATATTTCATATATGTGCATAAACAGATAGCATATATAGCCACTGATATCACCCATTGATGTGAAGTCTTAGGCTGAGCATTTTGCTGTTGCTATTTTGTTATTTCGAAACTGTATAACAAGCAAACGGTGGATCTTGCTGATATTGCAAGGAATACTTCATATAGACAAGCTTTATCTTTCTTCTGGACACTAATATGCATCATAGTTTACACAATTAATCTCATCTTATATTCAGTATGACATGAAACTAGCGGCTCAGCTGGAATCTCATGAGGAAAGCTTATACAGACCAAGCGAGTTGAGGACATCTTTTGCACCCAGAGGAGTCACAAACTGGTACACATGACAAAGAATGCAGATTTAAGTCAATTCTTACTGGTTTCACTTTTTAGACCAGACCTTTGGTGATACAACCACTCTTGAATTTTGTTAAGCTTCAAGTTAGGGGTAGTCACTTTGATTGACAGATGTGTTGACAAAGTTACAAGCCACAAAGTAGAGGCCTGTACATAGGTCAGTGGATAAATGACCCTTTGGTACCCATGCTCCGACCTCAGTAAATATTTTTGTGTTGATTTTATACTTATTTTGTAAATTGTGGCCTCAGTTAGAGTCAAGAAGGAAAACAAAGCAGGGTATGCTTTAGGCCTGATTTAGATCTTTGTAGAGCCTACAGTGTAACCTACATGTGTCCAAGGGGACTGAGGAGTTTGCACTTATGTTGGAGGTTACATTGTGAAGTTTCCAGTTGAAGCATAAATTAGGTGTTAGAGTGGGTTTACCTTGTGACTGACAAGTTATCACTCTTCCTGGATTAAAATTGATGCTAACAAAATGCTCAGCTTAAAGCTTCACAATGAGACATAACTAAACAGTGGGTGTCATCAGCTTTGCTATGTCCATCATTTGTATACAGTTTGTTACAAGCAACCCTTTTTTTTTCTAAATATATGCAAGAAAGTGTGTCTTTCCTAAGATTTTACACTTTTGTAGACAAATGTACATCTAGCATTATGTATCATTCTTACCAAAGTGACAATTACAAGAGAATCCTGTTTGTGAATTAATGCAGATACCATGAACACAGGGTGATGATTTGCAGTAGTCTATGAACTCATCACAGGTTTCTCCTAAAACAATTAAATAAAAAAGAAGTTTTATTTTTTTTTAAATTAACAGTTGGTTCTCACATATTAATTTTTTTTCCTATCTATCTATACATGAGAAAATGTACCTCCAAATCCAGGCACACAGTGGCACTGATATCCATCCTTGGAGGGGATACAAGTCCCACCATTTTGGCACTTCACCTTCAGGCATCCATTGACATCAGCAGCGCAGTGGGAACCAGAGAAGCCAACCTGACAGTGACAGAAGAAACTTCCCACTGTATTCACACATGTGCCTTTATTCTCACAGGGATTTAGCTCACATTCATCAATTTCTTCTTCACACAGTGAACCAGTAAATCCGGATGGACAAGTACAGTTAAAAATCTCTTTCTTTGGCGCAACAAAGATGACCGCTACACTTTCAAGGACGGCAACCTCCTGGCTGATGTAAATATTTTTGTGGCATGATGCTCCATTTTGACAAGGGCTGCTCAGACATGGATCACTGGTGATGTGAGAAATTGTCACATTGCTCTGAGCTTCCAGTAATTTCTTGTGTCCAGATGATATACCACTCGCCACCTCTCTGCTAAGGTACTGACCGTTGTAATTTTTGACTGCAGCCAACAGAAGGATTTCCCACCCAATATGTTTGATTCCAAATACATGAGTCTTAGAGGCTTGTAGGTTAAACAGACTGTCCAGAGCTTTTACAAACCTCAAATAGTTATTAGACAAAAACTGCTCTACTGAAGATGATGACACATAGAATAATATACAATTGTCTATAGAAGCGTTTGTAAAACCTTTGTAGTTAACATAGACGCTGTTGTTTACGGGAAAGTGCAGCTGGTCTGTAGCTTCAATGGAGATGTTAAACGTAGCTTCGCCTTGAAAGGGAAAAGACCACAGCTCACATGTGCCATTAAGGATTGTGAACATGTGAGTTGGCCCACTTTTGATGGTGCAGTTGAATCTGTCAGACTCGTCCTGATCCTCAGGATGGACATTACCAATCATGCCACCTTGGAAAGAACTACCAAAATATTTCACCTCAATAAAGATATTTCTTGCCATTGAAGGGTTATCGTTTTCATCCACAACCCTGATGTGGAAGGTTGATGTTGATGATAGTGGCAAAGGAAATCCTGAATCCCTGACAGCCACAAGCACTTGATATGCAGAGATTTGTTCCCGATCAATTGGGCGGGTGGTGAGCAGAACTCCATCAGGAGTGAGAGAAAAAGCACTGGCCACTGAGGAGTCTAATAACCAGTACATAAAAGGGCCTTGGTTGGGTGGTAAATCAGAGTCAAATGCAGTTAATTTAGTGACTATGGTGCCTTCAGGCTGATTTTCTCTCACATGAGCTTCAGTTGATGTGAGTTTGGGGGCATTGTCATTAATATCACCAATAGTCACAATGACATTAGTAGTCCCAGTGGCTGGTGGAGAGCCATTATCTGTGGCTATAACAGTAAGATTATAGACTGGCCAGACTTCTCTGTCCAGTGGAGAATTCACAGAAATGATACCATTAGATGGATCAATAGAGAAGGAGAAATTCGTATTTCCATGCTCAATGGTGAAGAAGAAATGATTCCAGTTAACAATGGAGTCCTCATCCACAGCACTCACAGTTGCCACAGATGTCCCAATTGGGGTGTCTTCTGTAACATTCGCCATATAGCGTGGAGATGTGAACATGGGAGCTTCATTTGTGTCAATCACACTGACGTGGACAAAAGTCTCATCTATATCTGTGCCAGTAATAACACCAGAGTTCTTGGCCAGAACTTTCAAAACTACATGGCTGTTGCCTTGTTTCCTCAAACTATTGGTCGTATATACGTCTCCAGAACGTTCGTGAATTTCAAAGCTCTTTGTTTTTTTCCTGGCAAACAAAAAGTAAAACACTTGACCTTCAGAGCCTCGGTCACCATCTGTAGCCGTCACTTTTCCAATAACAGTTCCAATAGGCACGTTTTTAAGTACTGAGAAGTTAAATTCTTTTTTGATGAATCTAGGCGTGAACTCATTAACATCTGAGATTTGGATGACAACATGTGCTAAACTAAATAAAGCATGTCCTCCAGTATTGGAACCTTTGATTGTTAAATCAAACATCTGCTCTTGCTCATAATCAAACATGGCCAAAGTGGTGATGGTGCCATTTCCTGAATCAACTGCAAATTTATCTATATGGCCACCAATGAGAGAGTAGAATATTTGTGCATTTGCACCTGAGTCAATATCTGTGGCTGTTACAACAAGAACATTCGTTCCAACAGCTGAGTTTTCACGAACTGATGTTATGTACTCTGAGGATGAAAAGACTGGGGGATTGTCGTTCACATCCATGACTAACACCGTGACATTTAATGTGCCAGTTTTAGAGAACCAGCCCTCATCTTTAGCTTTAATTTGGAAATGATAAATACTTTGTTCTTCAAAGTCAAGCTCTCTGATCAGTGTTATCAGTCCAGAAAATTCTCCCACAGATAGTGGTAAAAATTGATTTTCTGGGGTAATGTTGTATGTGATCGCCCCATTGGGACCATAATCCCCATCTTCTGCTTGAATATTTCCTATTACTGATCCTACAGGCAGGTCCTCAGGGACAGAGAAAGTAACATAAGATTTGCTAAAGCTCGGAGTAAATTGATTCCTCCCAGTAATTTGGAAAGTGATTTCAGCTTGGGATGTTAAAGGGGGGGTGCCCTCATCTTCAGCCACAGCTATTAAAGTGAGGATCTGATTTTCATTCTCTCCTAAAGTCTGATTTAAAATTAGTTTTCCAGTGTCACCTTGAATCCAAAAGAAATCAGATGCATTCCCTCCATTCAAAAAATACTTAATGCTACTATTGCCATTGACATCCAGATCTACTGCTGTAAACTGGACCACCTCACTTCCCACAGCCAGGTGATAAGGAATAGCCATCAAGGGTTGTAAAGGGAAAAACATAGGAGGGTGGTGGTTGTATTGTTCTAATCTTACTCTGATAGTGACATTACTATGCAGGGAGATACTGCCACGGTCAAAAGCAGTAACTGTAAATTGATAGATTTCAAAATTACAGTCACGTAACATCAGGGGCTTCTTTGTATAGATTTCACCAGTGGTAGCGTTCAGCCAAAACTCCTCATGTGGAGGGTCAATAACATAGAAAATCTCACTGTTTTTCCCAATGTCTGCATCTGTAGCAAGAATCTGCAAAATAAACGCCTCTTCATCTTTTGTTTCAGGGAGGATAATGCTATAGAAATGTTCAGAAAATACTGGTCTGTTATCATTGACGTCTAAAATGACTATAGTCACATCTGTGCTTATACTCCATGCTGAATCATTTGCACTTACTTTAAGGATATAATGATCCTGCATTTCCCTGTCCAAAACTCCTCCAACGGTGATGTAGCCAGTGGTGAAATCAATATTAAAAAGCATGTCATCACTTTGCTCAACTATCGAGTAATTAATCACTGCATTGGCATCAGTGTCAACATCTGTAGACGTGACTTTTATAATTGTCTGTCCAACAGGGGTATCTTCAGACACCTCTGTGAGAAAAATCTGAGAAAATAGAGGGGCATTATCATTTCTGTCTAAAACAGTGATGATAACAGTTGCTTTGTCTTTGTGAAGCGTGTTTTCTAGTTCTTCTGCTTCAACTGTTAAATTAAATTCAGGAATATGTTCTCTGTCTAAGCTTACAGTGGTACTCAAATAACCATTTTCAGGGTCAATTGTGAAGAAGTTACCGTGGTTTCCGTCTGTTATGTTGTATTGCACTGTGCCATAATAGCCAGAATCTGCATCAATTGCAAGTACATCACAAACCACGGTAGGCGGGGAGTTCTCAAAAACCTCACACCTGTACTCAGCTTGAGTAAACTGTGGGAAATTATCATTTGCATCAATGATGTTTATGTGAATTTCAGAAAAAGAGGAGAAAGGAGGCAAGCCTGAGTCTCTGGCTTCTATCAACAAAGAAAAATCTTTTTTGCTCTCAAAATCCAATGGTCTCTCTACTATCAGGGCTCCACTTGAATGATCGATGTGAAACATGTTTTCAAAGTTTCCAGAAGCGAGATAAAAAGTGACAGGTTCAGCTCTAATACTCAGGGCAGATACCACAGCCACCAGTGTTTCCACTCGCTCATCCTCTGTGAGGGAATAACTCAGAACATCCACATTCATCTTTGGGAAATCAGCGATGTTCTGAAACCTGACACTAATAGTTGTGGTGTCAAATTTGGGATCTTCCCCAGAATCTTCCACACGCACAGTGACAATAACATCATCCACTGACTGTAGAGCCGCTGAAGTGAAAACAGTGCCACTGTAAGGATCGATTGAAAACATATCAGAGCTTTCTCCCTGTAACGAATAATGTAGTTCTGCATTGATCTCAATGTCGTCATCTGATGCTCTCACTGCACAAACAACAGAGCCTGCAGAAAAAAAAAAAAAGGGGGGGGAATAATACAATATTAATACAATTGCCAATATTACCCAGAGTAAAACATATAGCTGTCAAATAGAAAAGTAATCTCTCACCTGGAGCTAACTTGGTTGGCACATAGGCCACATAAGGCCCATTCACAAACTGGGGCCAGTGGTCATTAATATCTCCAATAAGTACAGTAACAAGCACAGAGGTGGACAGAGGCTGAATAGGATGCTTATCACTTGCAGTCACTTCCAAATTATAAATGGCCACTGTCTCCCTGTCCAGTATGTTTGTTGTAAATAGCTCTCCAGATGTTTCATCAATGGCAAAAGGCACATTGAGGTTTTCCATAGAATAGCTAAACAAAACAAATAAAAATAAAAACAGTGCGCTATGCAAAACTCTGAAAGTTACTCTAATATAACACAGTCATTAAATTCAGAAGATTATAAAAATACTATAAAAGCATTTTGTTTTAAGAAACAAATTATCACATTTACCTTACTTCCCCACTGACACCCTCGTCGACATCAGAAGCAATTATCACAGCAAACACAGTGCCTATAAGACTGTCCTCAGGCACTATGGTGTTGTAGACTTCCTCTGTAAACTCTGGGTGGTTATCATTGACATCGTCAACTATGATGTGCACAGTCAAAGTGCCTGTTAGAGATGGCAGTCCTTCAAATGACAGTGGAAGTCATCATCAAACAGTGTGAAGTAAGTATTAGAAAAACATAGACCATTATTTCCATACTGAATTAAGTATCTTGCAGTTTTATTTGGATAGAAGTTACCTGAATCAACAGCAGTGATGGTGACTATATATAGCGACTCCTTCTCTCTGTCTAAGGTGTGCAAAATATGAAATGTGCCACTGGGAGTGATAGAAAATAAATTATATCCATTTCCTTTCTCTATAAAATAGGTAAGCTGACTGTTGTTTCCTAAATCTTCATCCAAAGCTGAGACCTGGCAAAATTTTAAAAACAAAAAGAAAAAAACAATAACAGAAAATAAATAAATAAATAAAAAGACAAACATTAAAACGCTGTTGTTTTTCAGCAGAATTTTACTGCACCTGATATGTTAGCTGAGTTGGATCCTCCTCATTCTCCTTCATATGAATGGTCAATGTTTCTGGAACAAACTGGGGTGCAAAGTCATTGACATCCATCACTGTGATATGGATTGCAGCACTAGCAGATCTGGGTATGTTCCCCCGATCTACAGCAGTTATCATCAACGTGTAGTTTGAGTCCCTCTCTCTATCTAGTTCATCCATGACTGTGAGAACTCCTCGAACTATGTCCACCACAAATGGACCAATCTGGGCCAACATGTACCGTACTTGTCCATTGGATCCAATGTCTTGATCGTGAGCCTGAACCTGCAGCAGGCTTGTTCCCCTGGGGATATCCTCTCTGACTGTCAGGTTATAACTGCTTTGTAAAAACTCAGGGTCATGATCATTCACATCCTCAACATGCACTGTGAGTTTCATAGTGGTTGCCAGCATGGGTAAGCCTTCATCAGTAGCTATTATAGTAACAGTCAGAGTATCTACTTCTTCTCTGTCTAATAACTCCTCCAGGTATATCTTTCCACTTCTGTTATCAATGCTGAATATCCCACCGGAGGTGTTTAAATAATACAAAACCCTCCCGTTGGATCCAGCGTCTTCATCCTCAGCATGAGCAGTTATTACAACAGAATGCAGTGCAGTGTCTTCTGGTATACTAACACTTTCGGCTGACACAAACATTGGAGCATTGTCGTTGACATCTTCAGTAATCACAATAACACGCGCTGTACTTGTGAATTGTAAAGATGCAGGCTGGGCACAGTCATTGGCTGCCACAGTCAGATTGTAGTAGGACTGTCTCTCCCTGTCCAGAGGTTTGTTAAGGCATAAGGTACCAGTGGAATCTGTGACAAACACTTCCTCGTCGTCACCACTGATCACTCTCAGTGTCATTTTTCCATTATCACCTTGCAGACAAGAAAATATAGCATGTGAATTATTAAAAAGGATAAAATGGGTTTAGACTTGTTGTCAAGTAAGATATCAGTTACAGACATCGATTATAGACCTTTCTTGGAAGCATAACTAAAAATGATAAATGCATTACATTATACTTTCTGAAAACACATTTGTATCATAATCCTTATATTTTCATTGCAGTTGTCTTAAACCTGTATAAATCAAAGGGCAAAATGAGGCGCTTGAATGTGAACTGTGAAAAATGTGTGTTTTTACATCAATGACTTACAGGGCTAAAGTTCAATCTAGCTGCTGATTCCTTTCTGTCATTTTATTTATATGAAATATGTTTTCTTAACAAATACACTATTCCACAGAATACTTGACAACAGCCTCTCATTAACTTTATCTGAACAGTGAAATACAGGGATGGTTATGGGTGTGATCCCCACTGACTACATGAATGTATAAATCATTTGCTTGAGGAGCAGCTCCAATAAAATAATAATAATAATAATAATAATGCAATGCGGAAAGAATGTATCCTGTATTACTACAAATGCAGGATTCATTTAAATATTTTATGTAATATAATGTACAGTCACTGGCCATTTTGTTAGGTACACCTGTTCAACTGCTCTTTAACACAAAGGAATCAGCCAATCACATTGCAGCAACACATTTAGGCATGTAGACATTGTCGTGATAAACTGCTGAAATTGAAACTGAGTGTCAGAAGGCAAAAGAAAGGTGATTTAAATGGCTTTGAATGTTGTGTGACTGTTAGTGCTGGATGAATCTGGAGACCATCTCTAAGATTTGCAGAGAATGGTCTGAAAAAGAGAAAATGTCCAGTGTGGCAGTTCTGTTAGAGAAAATGCCTTGTTGATGCCAGAGGTCAGAAGAGAATGGCTGGACTGCTTCAAGCAGAGACAGCAAGACAACTGTAACTTAAATAATCACTTGCTACTACCAAAATATTTAGAAGAACATTTCTTCTGCTCTTCTACATACTTCAAACTTTGAAGCAGATGGGTTACAAAAGCAGATGATCACACTGAGCGTCATTCCTGTCAGTTAAGAACAGGAAACTGAGGCTAAAATTCACATTGGCTCACCAACATTGGACAACAGAAAATTAGGAAAATGTTGCTTTAACCCTTTCGTGCATGAATTATGACAACCTCAATCAGGATTGTTTTCTTAAGTTTTCTTATTCATCTGTAGGCATGAAAAAAAGATTTTTGAATTTAATTTTTTCTTAACATCTTGTCTTTTAAATGCCCACTTAGGTGGACAACATCACCTTTGGAGTGGGTGGCAGGGTTTGGAGTGACACATTAGTTTCCAGTGTAGTGGTTTATGTGCAAGTACACACTGACACAAATACAAGAAAACAGCCTTTGAATAGCTGTCCAATGTAGTGATCACTATGTGTGAAAGGGTTAAGGTGAAAGTAAAATCCATTGAACGTATGATGGCAGTAACATTTCATATTCACTTTGCACACTTACCCTCATCTTTATCTGACACATTCAGAGACAGGAAACAAGTTCCAATGTTTGTGTTCTCCAATAACACTGCAGAAAAGGTATCTTGACTGAAAACAGGGAGGTTGTCATTCACATCTAGCAAATTGAAATACACCCTGATACCAGATACCTGCAGATCCCCCTGCTGCGCCTCCACTGTGAGAATGTAGAACCTTTGTGCTTCAAAATCCAGGCTGCGGGTTAATAGGAACTCCCCCGAGAAAGGGCTGAGGAGGAATAGGTTCTCACCGTCATCCTCCTGAACTGAGTATGTGATAGCTGTGAGACTCTCAAACTGTGTTTCCACTTTTCCCACGATTGTTCCTGTGAACACAGTGAAAAAAAATAAAATAAATAATAATAATAATAATACTAGTGGATTGAGCAGCACAGTTATGTCAAAATGGAATAATTTGAAGTATATTTGAAATGGGGACCCAAAGTTACACATTAATATTTCAAAAAATAATCTGTCAGCTAACATGCATATGCGCTTACATGGGGAAAGATGACTAACCTGGTAGTGTGTCTTCTTTCACTTGAAACGAGTAAACAGTTTTGGAGAAAGCCATCTGTGTTCGCCATCTGTTATGAGGGTGTAGGCTTACTTCACCATGCTCCAGCACAGCATCAACAGACGAAGGATACCAGGAGGGGAGCGTATGCTGCCCTAGTATGATATCTGCAAGCTCCCTCACACTACTTACATTCACCCTATTTCCAGATGAAAGTTTATGAGATGATGTAGTAATAAACACCTGAAGAAGGCAAGGAGTCACAGTTTCGAAGCAAGCATAAATGGTCAACTTCTGAAGTAATAAAATTATTGGAGATATGTAAAATGTGCTGGAAGCCTTAAACACAAATAGACATCTAAACTAAATTCGAAGCCAGTTATCAAAACACATCAACCAACAGGCCAACTTACCACAAAGTGAATAATAATAATAATTATATATTTCCTCCTACATCCGGTAGAATCCATTATAAAGTTTACTTCTTCAGCGCCTCTTTGTTGATCATAGTTACAAAATCAAGTAATAATAGCACACAAAACAGACGTGGCACTAAATAGTAAAATCCCAGAACTGTGCAGCCCCCACACAAGCCCAACAAATGGTAAAGTATTAAAGCTGTATCCATGGTGATTACTCAATCTGTTCAGCTTGTAATCCTGACTGACACGCCTCTTTGACATCACTCTATGCAAATCCTGCAGCTGGGGAGGAAAAAAAAGTTTCGTGGGACTTGAGAGTGAAGCAGATTACATTTTCTTTTCTATTTATTTGCTAATGAAAAAAGCAGAAGGTTGAGGAAGGTTGAAGAAAAATTACCAGGTAAAAAGCATTAATAGTATATCCAGCTATGGTTTACTGAATCAGTATGTTTTATATTCTCGACATGGATTTTGCTATTGAGGTTATTCAGCGTAGGCATGAAATGGACTCTCTGAACAGTTGCCTGCAGTAAGGTAGCCTAGAGGCAGACTTTGTTGTTGCATATCAGATGGGGGGTTTCATTCAGAGACAGAATGGCATTCATTCAATTGGTAAAAAGGGAGTGAAAAGAAGGGGAAAAACTATTCAGAATCACAGGTCTCAAAACTGACTTGACATGATACTGTAGAGCAATGTCAAACAGACAGAAACCGTTTGCCAACTACAAGGCAATGTCTTTTAGAGCAAATGTAATTCATTTTTAATCATTTTAACTGATATTGAATTATTAACTTTTTATTTAATATTCAAAATTCAGTTGCTGCTGGTCTTACTAAACTCTTCTTTCTAAAGAAACAGGGCTTTTACCATCTTTATGCTTGCTTCCAATAAAAAACAACTGTTGTGACCCTAATGTTAACTACATGCAGGAACACTGAGCTTGTTTGTGTGTCAGACCTACTGAAAGGAGAACACAGAGGTTTCATTCATATTTGCTAACACTTCTAAGAACGGTTACTGCAAAGGAAAACACTACTGAGAAAAGCCTGATGAATGGACATGTGAACCCCCTCTAAGTGATGGTGAGGCCACCGTGCCTGTGAGCTTGCCTCCAGTTACAGGGAATTGCAACTCAATACGACCAAGGGATCACAAAAGGTCCCTGCCTTGGGAAAGAGAGCACTCGGAGAAGGAGTACTTTTCTTATGTACATTTGGTACTTGGCTGGGAATAAAATACACCCATAATAATATCATGTAGTGGAGAATCTTCTTGTGCTTTTTGCATTGATTATCCAAGCCTCTGGAACTCTCCAGGAGGAAAGCAAAAACTATTCCTTCAAAAGAAATTCCCTAATCTGGTGTTTTGATCATTTTTTGGGTGACTGCTAACAGCTGTCCCTTTAAACCAGGCAGTGATCCCCCATGTCCTACAGATGGAGTCATTATCATCCTGAAAAAAAAACCCCACTCTGTAGAACCTATATGGACTTGTTGCTTGTGTGCGCATGACAAAACAAGTATAGTTTAAAGTTTTTTAATGCCACACACACACATACACATACAGGTTTTTTATATCATGGCACCACCCTCTGGATTGAGGTTGCTCAAACTACTGTAGCATGATCGATGTTTTTTACTTTCCAGAGAGTTTATAAAACATTGCTGAGGATGTGAATGCCTTAGCACTTTGCAAATAACAGCCATTGGGCAATATTTTTTTCTTAAATTGTTAAAATCAATAAAAGTTTGTTTATTTTCCAATAGAACAATGTGATATCCTTAATTGTGTTCGTATTACTTGCTATTGTCAAATATCTGTCCTTCTGGCTTAATAATTCCATGAGTCCAGTACTGGTAAGTAAGAATTATTACTTGTCAATTATCCTTAGTCATTTGTGCCATTAGCAATCTGTTTACATAAAAAGCCTCAAACTCTGAATTACTCATAGATTAACTAGTATTGTGAACTTGATTGAAAAAGGTACATTTATTATTCAAGACTTAAAAAATGGACTACTGACTTGACAGTTTTGCGGATAATGATGGTTATCCTCAACAAGAGGTTAAGTCTCATTTGTGAAAAAGGCAAGCTGTTTGCAGACTGCAGTATTTAAACATCTGTCTAAAGGGGAAGTGTGATATAAAGAGAAGATTGTCAAGGTAAGTCAAATCAGGAACTTGGGAGAGCTTTGCAAACAGAGAACTGAGGCCGGTGACAGAGGATTAAGATCCACCACACATGGACGTCTAGTGGCTCAGTACTAGGAAAGGAGCTACAACTGCCGCATTCCTAATACTGAACCACTAGATTTTAGAGTACTTCTTGCTTTCCGCTGCTGACAGGCTTTATAGAGATTCTTATTTCCTTTTACAGCAAGACCTAGGAGCTTCCCACAGCACCAAAACTACCAAATAGCTTGCTGACCGCATTATTGGGCAGCTAACAAACCTGAACCCAAGAGGAAGATGAGAAACACCCAACACAGAATTACAGATGGACTGAAGGGCCCTATTTGCATGTAAAGAATATAGAATACATGGAAGTTTGGTAGTTTTTAGATTTTGTGAGATGATTAAAATTAGGAGGAAAAAAACAAACTTGTTAAAAAAAAAAAAAACGACCTTTATTGAAGACATTCTTGAATGTCGACAGCTGCATTTGATATTAGAGTGGTATTCAAAGAACAATAAAAAGACATTGGGACAGCACATAAAAAAATATTTTTCAAAATAAACAAAAATACACTAGCAACTCAGAAATCTCATTTTTGAGTTGGAACACCTAAAGACTAGTTACTTTCATACTTATTTGTAGTCCTCCTAGACTGTTACATAATATGGCAGGGGTAAAGTACTACCACTAGAAAATTCCAAACGTAAGATATGTAGTGTTGACTTTACAAAAAAACCAAAAGAAAAAGAAAAGGAGAATAACACTGTACATCTTAAAAACATCAAATATACACATGATCTTGGTCAATCTGACTTCGGTTTTTCAAGATGGTGAATTGAGATATAAGGATATATGGCATAAACAAAACTGCAGGTCCCATCCCCAAGTGAGCTACTCATCATCATCATCCTCATCTTCCTCTTCTTCTTCTCCTTCCTCTTCTTCTTCTTCATTGTCATCATCATCATCATCAGCTGCAGCAGCTGGTCCTGAATCCACTTTTCCCTTTGTGCGGTAAGCAACAATATCCTGTAACAGAGAGATAAGCTCTTTTCCATGCTCCACAAACAATAACATTTTTCTATCAAATCAACAAGTTTAACTTCCATGTCATTTTGGATTATCACCTTGTCATATTTCTCCTTCAACTTGGCAGCCTTCTTCTCATATGGCTGCTTTTCTTCCGCAGATGAGCTATTCCACATCTCTCCCAACTTCTTTGCTGTGTCCCCAATGGAAAGGCCTGGATTTTCACTTTTTATTTTTGGGCGAAAATCTGCACAGAAGAGGAAAAATGCAGACCTGTGGGGGGAAAAGAAGGAAATGGAAAAAAACAAAACAAAAATGTTGCTGTTTAATTGCTCAAAATACCCCTACAGTCTGAAAGAAAATGAGAAAGTGTAGATTATGGCACATACGGTGGTCTCTTGGGGGCATTGGGGTCCTTGAATCGCTTCTTCTTCTGGCCCTTGGGAGGCACGTAATTCTTCATTTCCCGCTCATAACGCAACTTGTCTTGCTTGGCCATGTCTTCAAACTTGCCTTTCTCTTTTGGTGACATTGTCTTTGGAGAAACACAGCCAGTTTTAAACAATCTAAAAAATAAAATACTGAATTTAGAAAAATGAAAATAAAATCTAATATTATGAATAATTCCTTTTACCTTCCATCGCTCAGAGCATTTCTTGGAGAACTCTGAGAAGTTGACACTGGCATCAGGGTGTTTCTTCTTATGCTCCTCCCGGCATGTCTGCACAAAGTAGGCATATGAGGACATTTTGCCCCTCGGCTTCTTTGGATCCTTCCCCATTTTGGCTTACTAAATTTTAAGGAGAGAAAATACATAGTTTTAAATTCAAAGTATACCAGCACGTTCATGCAATGTAAGTAATAGCATCTGAATGGCCCTCGCCAATTGTCTGCCTCCTACTCCATCAGTTCCTCACATCTATTGTTTAAACTGGGTGGTGGGAGGAGGGTGCCTGGGGTGACTGATGATCCATTGTATGAAGAGGCTAGCATTTATTAAAACTACAATCAGCTACACATTACTCTACTGGCGCGTTAGATCAAACGTTTAGCTATACAAGCTAGTAAAAACAGTATAGTGCTGTTTAATTTTAGCACTCCGACAATATAACGTGAAGCTAACCGGCTAAAGGTTCTACGTGAACACATTAGCGTCCACCTCATTTGATTGTTCATTAGCTTTTAGCCATCTTGCTTTGTGTCCTCTTGCTATCAGCGTTAGCCTTCAAGCTAGGCTAGCATGTCACGGTGCTCATCTCGGGAGACGATTATGAAAATGGCTGATTAGACTGCTAACAATGGCTAGCTGCCCGTTTTCAAACACCCCTTACGTCCTTCAGGACAAATTTGCCTGTTACTGCTGTCACCTGTCTAAACGCTAAAGATTATTCGACTAAAAGTTTAGTGAAAGTCGTACTAATACCGGAGAATGATGCTCTGCCTGTATCACCGTACTCCGGTTGCCTCAGCACCAGTCAACGGTATTAACCTACATTCAACAACCAGCTAGCGCTAGCCTTTATGGTAGCATCCAGCCACCTTTAGCACGCACCACAGCAGCGGACGTTACGTTAAGCGAAGTGCGGCAGACAGTTAACTCGACCATCAGGGCTCTTGTCCTTTAACCCAATGGGCACTTTATTTTGGTTATTACTCATGGCCGTGGTGAATGTCACTGTACGGTAACTACTTAGCCAAGTTAGCAAGATAACGTTAAACACCAGGAGCTTGACACTGAGTTAGCATCCCATTCACCTCAGCCATGCAACCAACTACGTACAACGTTAATGTATACTGTGCAAAGCATATCCCAGAGCATTGTTTCATTCATAAGAGCCGCACACTATTCGCTTTGTTTAAGATTACGTTTATAGTGCTTACCCCTACAGCGCTATATGAGGCCAGCCGCACGTCGGTACGTCTCAAACAATGGGACGAAAAGCACCGTCAGTGCGCGGTCTTTTGGCTGCGAGAATCCGTCTGTGTTTATTCTGTGTGTTGGGCACCGGCTGTCGGACATTGGCTGCCGCCAACTCCTTGGAGTATCTTATTGGACACGCGCTGTCAGTCCTGCTTGTTGAACGGTTGGTTGTTCAAAACACGGCGGTGTGATGGCGCTCGGCTTGAATGGCAGTGAGTTTAACTGCAAGGAAACACAAACGGAAAGAAATGCAGAGCCCATTAGTAAAAAACAAAAAGGAAAGACTAGCAATTTGAAGTTACTCCTAAGCTTTTAAAGGAGCATTATCAGCGAATCATATCGTTTACGTGACACACTGCTTTGAGGGTGTTTGTCCCCGTTCTGATTTATTTATTGTCTATTTTACCACATGTACATGTTAAAGCAAGTTTTAATATTAGACAAGAATGAATTAAAAATGTTTTTAAATGATAGTTTCATTTATCCAGCGAAATATTAATTATTATTAAATAATAATGAATTAAGTATGATTTAACACATTTTTTGAAAAGCGGAGTTCAATTTCACTGGCTATGGAAAGCACTTAATTAGGTTTTGACAAAATGAAGTGGTCTTTAGTGATGTGCAATTCCACTGATTTCCTTTCCGATCCGATACCAAGTAAAATTCAGGGTGGTATCGACGATACTGATCCGATACCGATACTTTGTACAAAAACTTAATGTTTCATTGTATTTCATAATACAATATATAATTGTATTATGTAATTGTAATAATAATATAATAATATAGCTTCATAATGATTACAGAACATTAGACTACTTGTTCTTATTGCTTAATAATGCAGAATTATCATATAGAAATTTAAAAAAAACTTGAAGTTGTGCTCTATTTGAGCATGTTGCCTGCCTGCAACACTAAAGGACTCCACAAGATACGTCTGTCTCGCCCTAGCAGCAACTGTCCCTCTCCTCCTCTTCAGTTCGCCTCAACATAAGCTCATCATATTCTGTGATATGATTTACTCTGAGGTGTTTGACGAGGTTAGTGGTGTTGCCACAACACATCACTGTCTTGCCACATGTATTGCAAACCGCGTCTTGGCTGTTTGTGGATGTTAAATACGTCCGCACATGACTCCGTTAACATTCTGCCATTGTTGTGAGTGCGTACGCCAAGGGGCTGCCACACATTTATACAGGGTGGGCCATTTATATGGATACAACGTAATAAAATGGGAATGGTTGGTGATATTAAAGTCCTGTTTGTGGCACATTAGTATATGTGAGGGGGCAAACTCCTTAAGATTGGTGGTGACCATGGTGGCCATTTAGAAGTCGGCCATCTTGGATACAACTTTTGTTTTTTCAATAGGAAGAGGGCCATGTGACACATCAAACTTATTGGTAATGTCACAAGAAAAACAATGATTTGCTTGGTTTCAACGTAACTTTATTCTTTCATGAGTTATTTACAAGTTTCTGACCACTTATAAAATGTGTTCAATGTGCTGCCCACTGTGTTGGATTGTGAATGCAACCCTCTTCTCCCACTCTTCACACACTGATAGCAACACCGCAGGAGAAATGCCAGCACAGGCATCCAGTATTCGTAGTTTTAGGTGCTGCACATCTCATATCTTCACACCATAGACAATTGCCTTCAGATGTACCCCAAAGATAAAAGTCTAAGCGGGTCAGATCGGGAAACCTTGGGGGCCATTCAACTGGCCTATGACGACCAATCCACTTTCCAGGAAACTGTTCATCTAGGAATGCTCGGACCTGGCACCCATAATGTGGTGGTGCACCATCTTGCTGGAAAAACTCAGGGAACGTGCCAGCTTCAGTGCATAAAGAGGGAAACACATCATCGTGTAGCATGTAGCATCATGTACAGCCGTGTTTCACATATGACTATGAACGCGTAAGAGGAAATAGTTCCTTCCAATTTAGACGATCCGAATGATATAGTTTTTTCTACTGTGTTCCTTTTAATGATAAACTACAAATTTACCCCAAAGTACTAAAATATCGATATTTTAATATGAGAATCGATTCTACAACATAACTTACTGGTATCAGAAGAATCGATATTTCAGTATCGATCCGCACACCACTAGTGGTCTTAAAGATCTCAAAAAGCACATCATGCAACAACTTTGTACAGGAAACCTTCCCAGGATATCCAGCCTACTAAAAGGAGTCAAAAGAGTGGATTGACAACTCGTCCATGAGGTCATAAAAGAACCCATAACAATATCTAAAAAAAACCTCGCAGTCTCACTTCCCTCAGTTATCCTGCATTTCAGATTAAGTCGGAATTTCCAAGTTCCCAGTTGCAATTGTTATATTTATTTCAGTTCAATTAATTTTTTTGTAATTAACAACAGTTGCCTTAAGATGCTTTTTTTGTTGGTCTGGAATGTCCCTTCGACTCCAATTTTCTTTTCTGAAAGTACCAGCCCCAACAACCTGCAGCTGTGCATAATACAAATACAGCATATTACAAAAAGCAAGTATTATGCTGTATTGTTTGAGACACAGGAATGGCTCTTCCTTGTTGAGAAGCAAATCAAATACTGTTTTTCTTTATATTTATTACTAAAATGCACTAACTCGGGAGTAACATCACTCCTGAGTTCTGTCACCCAACGTATGAGGTAAATGGAATGTGCCAATAAGGTCAGTGTTCATAATTCAACAATAAGAAAGAGACTGGGAAAAAGTAGCATCCATGGGTGAGTTTACTGCTGATCAACAAGAATACATAGGCTTGTCTCGCATTTGCCAAAAAAAACATCCTCCAAAGAACATCCCAAAACTTTTGAGAAAATATTCTGTGGACTGATGGGACAAAAGTACAACTTTTTGGAAGCCTTGCATAAAACTAGCATAGCATTTCATAAAAAGGACATCATACCAGCAGTCAGACATGGTGGTGCTAGTGTGATGATTTCAGGATGCTATACTGCTTCAGGTTCTGGCCAACTTGTCGAAACTGATGGAACCATGAATTCTGCTTTCTATCAGAAAATCCTGAAGAATAATATCCGGCCATCAGTTTGTGACCCAAAGCTGTGAAGTACAGTTTGGTTATGCACAAGTCTAAGTCTCTGAATGTCTCAAAAAATAATAAATAAAAGGATGGTTTTAGAGCGGCCTACTCAGAGACCAAGGTTAAATCCAATTGAAATGCTTTTGCGTGACCTTAAACAGGTCATTCATGTTTGAAAATCCTTCACTGGGCCTGAATTAAAACAATTCTAAGACTCATTGCCAGTTATCACAAATGCTTGATTGTATATACTATAGTCATTGCTGCCAAAAGTGGTCAAACTAGTTATTAGGTTTAGGAAGCACTCACTTTTAAGTTAGGGAATGTAGTGTTATCATTTTTAGAGGCAGCAAAAGTAATAATACCAAAGCTTTGAGGTGACTTCTAATAGTAAAAACTTCTGAAGTCAATTTTTTGTGTGGACAAGGATGGATGAACAAAGCCAAAATGTTAAATGTTTACCTCCTGCAACTATGAAATATCTTATTTTATGTCATGTACTATTTTTAGAAAAAACAAATCATGATATTATCTAAAGTTTAGTTTATACAGTTAAAAGATGTGTAATACAGTTGAAAGAAGTGCAGTACAGAAGAATTGCCCGTTTCTCTTTTAATGTTTTTTATTTATAAAATGTTCAGGAACTATTAAATCTATTGCTGTAAGTTATTTCTCTTTGAATTGTTGATGAGTTGAATATTGATTACCGAAGAATATACCCAAATGTACTTAGTTACTACCCACTATCACCAGTAACAGACATATAAGGCGCCTGTAACAATGCTAAATTTTTAATTCAACATCTCCCCTGCTGTGCTTCTGTTTAAATGTTGTAGGTCTCCATAACCACAGTGCATACTACATCCTGCTTGGATCAGCTTTGACACTGTGTAGATAAAGCTTGTGTACGTATAATGCTCTAATTTTAATACTCACAGGAATTGTCAGCATATGCTTTTCATCAGGAGGTAAGGTGACTTTTCATCTAAAAATTAAATGGATTTAAGTACACTGAAATCAGCTATAAGAGGAGATGCTAAAACAAACCAGCAGTCACCAATGGCAACGCAAGGTAATGTTAAACCAAGGATAGTTAAACACAAAAAGAAACCCAGTATGGAACTTAAAATGTTTTCTTACATTTATTTTGCATGTTATTGTAACATCAAAAGGTTTTGTTTAATTAACGTACATGTTATACCAGTTTTGTGTTTTTTAAACTTACTTATCTGCTTTTTTATGTTTTGTTTTTTCTTGTTTTAAAATGTTTAGTTTTTATTATTTTGGGGTGTTATTTTTAGTTGTTTGTGGTTGTAATATGAGTATTTGTCAGATTATAAGATTTGAGAAGTTTGGAATTGTTTTGCCCACTATCACCTGTAACAGACATATGCAATGTTCCCTCTAAACTGCGCACGTGCGCAATTGCGCACTGATGGCACGGTCTCTGCGCAGAAAAAATCTGCGTTGCGCACAAAAAACAATCTAACCTGAATTGAAATTAAAATTAAAACTTTAACAATTCTGTTTTGCAGTGTTAGTCAGTAAATCACTGGCTGCTCCAGTATGGGATTAGAACGATGCCAATCCCATAGTCCAGCCAATCACGCAATTCACATTCACGTAAATGCGCAGCTAATCAACGTCGTTGACAGGCTATGACAGGGTCCTTATGTGCGGACACCGGTGTTTTAGCTAGCAAAGCGGCGTGGCTGATGTGGAGTGAAGCCACGTTAATGACAACGTGTACAACCATTGGAGATGTGAGCAGGACAGACGGAACAATTGATGGAAAAAGTGTGGACTTTCTACCCGTTTTTAAATTGTGTTGATAGGCCACGTAAAACCAGAGTTATGATAAAAATATATGCAATGTTTGGTTTTCTTCCTGAATACTATCGTTGTTTATATTTACTGCGGGAAGAAACGGTAAAAACATATAAGGAAAACGCTCGAAAGCACTCCAGGAAGTTTTAGGAGTGACGGCGGTTTTGAAATGCGAGAGATTTGCAACGTTTAGCGCAAATCTTGTGTAGTTAGTGTGTAGTGTAGTCAATAGTTTTGTTGTGTGCGTCAGAACAATGAGGCGACTGCTGAATGTTACAGGTGTTACAGCAGTGATACATCTCCTGTTGTCAGGCCTGCAGGTATCAGGCTTTTGTTGTTCTCCTTTATCTCATAGTGGACAGAAATGATTTTTTGGAGTAGCACAAATAATTTGTGTGGCATCAAATTTGATGCAGAACAGCTGGTTGTTCTGTAAATATTTTGAAATGTTTGTTTAAATAAACGCCTTGGCAGCATTTTTAGGTAAACAGCTGCAAAAAGCTTTGTTGTTTGCAAAACAATTTTTTAAGAAGTAACTAATTAATTGCCCAACATTGGTCTTTATATACTGTATTTTGCAGACAGAGAGTTACAGACTCTCTCCCAGACCACAGACCCATACTCATAATACAAGTCCGCTTTATATATATATATATATATATATATATATATATATATATATATATATATATATATATATATATTTTAATAAACCATGTAAGTTAAATGGATTCGATGCTGGCGTGACCACAGTGCACATGTCTACTGTTGCTCACAGTGGTCCAAGGGATCGCTCAGGGAGTTTGTGCGTTCGCTCAGACACATGAAAAATTAGAGAGAATATTGCATATAAGGCACCTTATATGTCTGTTACTATATATATATAAGGCACCTCTAACAAATCCTTATAATACAAGCACATGCACCACAGTCACAATATCCCATTTCATACTCCCTTATCAAACAGATGCACCAATTACTACTCATGTTTTACGTGGCAATTTTGACCAAATTGACTAACAGTAAATTTTCCAGTATGTTTTTGTTTTATGTGATTTTTGAAGTCCGTGTTAATATTTCAAGCAAAATCTGCATAATACTAAAATTACAGAGAACTACAGAACGTAGAAGTCTACATTTTAATAGATCAAAAAGTAACATTTATTTTAAGCACAGTTACATTACAGAGGTATACAGTAGCCTGTGTAGCCTTTGTTATACTGTTGTTACTATGTAGATCAAAAAGTTTAATTTGAACTCAGGTTTAGATGTTTAGATTGTGCCATGTCTACACTGATTGAAATACTTTAAAAAAAAGTAGTTACAGTATAGTAGTATTTTTTCCAGGGGGGAAACAGTGGTGGGATCCATATGAAACAACTCACAAAAGGCAATTCGTCTACCAGCCAAGTTCAGCTGAAGATATTTTCCTGTAAGTAAAATCATGGACTTATGAGGCTCTAAATAAGCATACACATTATGCATGGTTGTGTGTGTAATTATGTGTCTGTGCTGGTACTTATGTAGGAAGCCCCTGTCAACGTCATTGATAGACTCATATTCACAGTCTGGACCTTTTGGTTCAAGTATATACAGTAAGGACTTTAGCTGGAAGCCTGCCTGTAAACCTGAATGCATTCGTACAGGAACAGCCTCAGGGCAGAGGAGAAATAACCCGCATCCCAGCAAGGTTAGCACCAACCCTCAGTTTTTACATTTATAGTGAAATGGCATGCTTGACCTTTCACAGTGTATTGTAACCTTTAAATTAAGCTATTTTTCCAAAAAGTCTTTCATGATGTGGAGGCTGCCAAGGGTTGTTGCAAGAAACTCTGACCATATTGCATTCCCTTTGAAATGCCTCCCTTCTGAGGGTGAGATCCGTAAGGCCCTAACCGCACAGTACCTCTCTACTTACAAATGTGACTTCATGGGTACACCTCAAGGTACACAATTTTCAGTCAATCTCATGTATACGAGAACTCGTCAGAATGGCTGAAGACATCCGTGCATACAGGAATATCCAGATGTCATAACATTTCATGATATTTCTCTCTACAGTTCATTTTCCATTTGCCATTCATTTTCTTTTTGTCATGGTATTTTCTTCTTGACAGAGTACAATGACACTGAAAAAGCAGCCAGATGGTCTGCACCTATGCACAACAGGCACTGCATATCACTCTCTACTGACACTGTGATGAGGGCCAATTATCGCCAGCCAAACCAAAAATCTGAACTCGTGGTCAGTGTTTCTCACTGCTGCAAAACAGAGCCAAATGTGACTTGCCCCGGTATAGGTACTGTCTACTCAAAAACTATAGAAGATGCATGCAAACAGCAGCTCTGGTGATTTGCAGTGTATTAGATGATGATTCTCTATGTTACAGTTCCCACTGTTGTACCAAGAAACTTGCAGATTCAGAAGAATCGTGCTAATGTAACAACCTATGACCATTTTTTCGGAAAGCCAGTCAATACTGTCACATCTGTGATGAAGTCTCTGACACCCCAGGAGCTGGAGCAGTTACACAGAATTTTACCTAAAAGGGGTTAGCACCAATTTATTTTATTTTATTTTTTGATGTTTTAGCTTTATAACAGATTGTTCAGTGATTGTGGTTTGACAGATGTGCTTATGTTGGTTTTTATCTTTTGGCTTTACAGAGCAGGAGGCTCTAAAAGTGGTTTTGAGTAAAGATGTCTGTCCAAACAATAAGGAGAAAGTCAATAAACTTCCACCAGCTGTGCGTGACTCAGACTCGCCAGAGTGGAGCTCAAGCTGGCCAGGACCTCACTGAATTTCATCATTTTATATTAGCTGTTTGTGTTTTTATGTAATCTCAGTTCACTCTGTAAAATCAGCACAATAATATTATGAATTAAATATGATAGAATTCATTTTTGCTGATTTAGTTTTTGTGTGCGTGATAATTGTGACCTAACGTCTGTGCCCAATAATCAAATGTTCTCGTGCTCCTCTTAGTTTTATATAACATATATTCCCCAATCGAACTTAACTCAATTCTTATACAGCTTGATAACAATAAAAGAAAAATGCTTAACCTTTGTTGACACATATTAGCAACTGTAGGTTTGCAATGTAAATTAAATAAAGTGAAAGTTATTAAACCCCGATTCTTTTGTCCCCATGACAGAACAGAGAAAACCGACTCATAGTGTGTTAAAATATTGATATTTCTTTTATTCAATCATCTTCCGGAAGAGAGAGACCTCTGCACAGCTCAAATGCCAGTTGCAAGAGCTCTCTAACATTAGAATCATAAACTGTGCTTCATATAGGTGTTATTTTGGTACTTTACACGTCACACAGTCTCAAACGTTGCTTATATGGCAAGTTCCTCATTTCAGTGTCTTATCTATTAATATGGCTGTGCACTAAAACTTCCTGTTTTTCAGTCTGGCTGAGCACTTAGTTTGTGAGTTAAAAGTGACCTTGCTCTACAAGCCTTTATTAAAGTACATAAAACAATATAATGAGCAGATACACATTAAAAAATATTTCTCTTATCCCTAACAAAGTTAAAACGTGGCACAGTAGTTTAAAATACAGCACAATATCTCAATAGCTTATTTCTATCCATTTGCAATGTTTACATGGTCACAGCCCTGATTCTTTGCAAGCACTGGGTCTTGTTTTAAGCTGTGTAGTCTCAGTTGTCACTTTTGGTGTCTTAGTTACCACGGGGCCACCTGCTCTGTTCAGGTGTAATGCATAAGTGAGTATCAGGTGAGCTAGTGTAAGATCTGACTGATTAACGTCTGTTTGGAGGTCTCTTTGAAGAAATGTTTAACACTAAAATGTGCCTTTTACGTCACACCAACCTTTAAGATACAGGAATGAAAAAGAATGCCTTTGGGGAAAAAGGTTCGCTCTTCTTCAGCTTCAGGAAGATTAGAGACTCAACATGTACACAGGTAATCTGCTCTGTTATTGTTTACCCTGCCGCCACTGGAAATCACATTGCTTTTAAATGTCAGCTCCAACAGAGTTTAAATGTCTAGACAAGTGATAAAAGTTGAAGCCTTGCTTTATTCTCAGTCTTGGTTACAAAATGTTTGCTGTAGTCATGGGGCTTGTGTTGCCATCTGTGGTAGTACTTAGTAGTTATCCTGTAATGCAGGAAGCACTGTCACCTGGGAATCATAATCACATTCCTAGGATTAAACAGATCATATGCAACATCGCTAATGTTTCTTTTTCAAACATGTGAGAATTTTGATTCTTCTAATAAGTCCCTTCTTGTATAACTGAAGGTCAAACGTTACTTACCCATATATCAAATCCTCCAGCATCCTCTCAGAACTGAGTGGTTTAGAGGAGAGGACAAGAAACACATCTGGGCTGGGATATCGGGATGAGAAAGCAGATGATTCTTCAGTACCAAGACAACTGACTGACAGCGCGGATGGAAAAGAACAGCCTGACTGGTTGGTGAAAGAGCTGCTCAAACAGAGCAGACGGAGACACTCTGTCACACTCGGAGATAATGAGAAAATCACGAGACAGCAATATCACCTCATCAATTCAACTTACAACCTCAAGGTAAAACTCTAAATATCAAGCTTAATGCGAAATGAAATGAGTGAATAAATGTTAACCAAACCATCTCTCCAAGAACAAAGTCCAGGTGGGATAACATCATTATAGATTTTCACCCCTTGCCCATGAGCTTTCGTTTCTAGAGTTGCTACATTTAGCCTGAAGATGTCACTAGAGTGCTGCAGTTCTGAACTTGACTTTACAGACCCTGTTACAGATCCCAAAGAGCTTCTAAACTTGACTACAGCTGAAGCACATCCTACCAGTAGCAGCATGGATGTGAGCTGGTGCCAAAAATGCCATTTTAAATCAAGTTGATGATCAATTTACTTGCTCCCTGACAGCACATCGGGCAGGACAATCTATCCCAGAGCCCAGGATGGCCATGTTTCAGGCCAAAGTAAAGCAAACATTGTGGCTGAGCCAACTACTTAAAAGGTCCCCAGTAGATTCAAATTCAAGCTTTCAAGCTGACAAAAATGATAGAATTATGTGGGAGGCTGGTGCAAATGCAGCAGCTCAACTTTGTGGGTTTCAGTTGCAGATGTCAGTCAGACTCCTAGCTAATGTAATGAGCAGTGCGCCTTAACAGATTAGGCAGAAAAGGCTCAGGAGTTCAAAGTTATGCATCTCTTATAAAGGGATCTGCAAGGCAGTCGAGGTTATGTGAACACTTTTAGTCCTTCCATCACTCTGACTGATTAAACAATTATCTCCCCAGTTCAGAAGATACCGTGGGGAAACCTCAACCCTAGTTTCATCCTTGAGGAATTAGGCTGTTTATCCGTGTTATTTATTAATGATAGATCAAAGAGCTTCATGGATCAAGGACCAGTTGCTAGGAAACCATGGAAAATCTGAGGATAGGCCATTAACACAGAGAGCATGGCCTGCCATCCGGCCTTGTGGAAGCATCTTGACATTGACATTGCTGGTGGTGCCTGTGGTGACCATTACAGATAGTAATTATACTCTAAGGTTGAGCCCTAATCATATGTGCTGATAATGGTTCAGTGTAAAATAAATATATACATAAATAAATACTTTTAATTTGCATTTTTAGCACTCAGATTTTAAGAACTGCTTAAATGGAGTGGAAAAAAATGGAAGAAGCATATTTGCTAATTACACTTAATTACTTGTTTTATTTTTCACCATGCTGATTTATTGTAATAATCCAGGCTTCCTTGCATAATAGTAACTGTCACAATTCCCTCCTTCTGATTAAGATTGATGAGAAAATATCACTTCAGACCCTTGAGAAACTGAAACTAGCGTTTGAGGTATTGTGTGATCTCTTCTGTTTTTTTAAAAAAATTATTGTCTGGTTATTCATTTCTGAAATGTGATTTGATTCTTTTTTTCTTGCAAAGGAATTTGAATCAGGTGGATTGAGATACATTGATGTGGCCAAATTTGGACCTATGATGAAGAAGTGTTTGGATTTACCTAATGCAGTAAGATAGCATCACACCTCTTTTTGCATCTCTGTCTCAGATTTTTTAAAATCTGCCTCATCTGTATTTCCTTTTATCTGCAATTAAGGAAATTGCCTGAAGAATTTACCGTAGAAAAGTGTCAGTTCATTCTTCCACTCTTTAAATTTCACAGACCTACATGGAGATTCAAGGGTTATTTAAGAAGATTGATTATTTAGGCAAAGGGACGATTTCATGGGTGAGATTTTTTTTTTTTTTTTTTGTGAAGCATACACCCCTTCAAAACACTTTCCCATGTATGTAAAAACCAGGATTATGCAATAAAATAAAATAAAAAGCTACACAGCAGTAAAATTACTTTGGTTAGTGGGGATTTGTGAACCAAGTATAACTAATAATTATCAGAGTCCTCCTAGCCCTAGGTTGACTGTAAACTAATATATTCATCTTGTGCAGTAATAGTAATGTATCTTCCATGGACATTGGATTATGACCTTTAATTTAATAAAAAATTTTAGGTTAGTAAAGAAAAGGCTAAAAATAATTCCATAAAGAACTGATACAAATGTAATAATAATAATCTACAGAAGAACACTGGCATTTCTAACACACAACATAATGTGATACAGGGTGAGTTCTGCACATACATGCTGCAGCAGTATAAAGGGCAGGAGGAAACTGCAAGACGCAACCACCAGGTGGCCTTCATTCTGCCAGCCACCATGAATTCCTTTAATCATGGGATTCCTATTGTCAACATCCAGTCTACTCATGATGGCACCATCGTAACAGTGCGAGAAGACGGGTGTGCTTGCCACTGGAGTCCTGAACTTAAACCCCAGAAGACCAAACACCTGTTTGTATGTTTCAGCTTGTGCACATTTACCTGAATGCTTACTGTCAACACCATGATTAATTCCTGATGACTTTTTAAAGTCTGTTGCATTCAGCATTGAGTTAAATAGTTCCTGTTGAACATTCTTTCAAACCAGCTTGCCAATGTATATATTTTTTAAAAAGACCAGTAAATTCCTAAAATAGGCAGGTATTGTGACACTGTGGAAATAATTACTGATACTGGAATATGCAGCACATCAGTGACGAGGGCATTTAAATAAAACAATTTTTTTTGAAAAGCATTTAAACCTTTAAAATTGTTCTAACAGTGATTGTAGCATATTCATATTATTTAGCTAACATAACAAACAGCAAACTCAGAACAGCAGGTCAATTGTAATTTCAAAGTGACCTTGAATTTTGTAAATATGAGTTTTTAATGTATTTGTTAATTCTCACAGAATGAAGATCCAACAAATACAAAGTCAAAATGGGCAAGTGACTTTGCTCTGATGAGCGAGTACAACAAGCTGATAATCGGGACAGGGTAATGAGAAGTGGTGAAATAAAATTTACTCTTGTTAACTACAGGTCCCGGGCTCTGCTAAGTTTGTTTATGTGGATATCTTTACTATCGTGCAGGGACAGAGAGCTCCAGCTTTATAACCTTTTCTCTCTGGAGCCTTATTGTCAGATCAGTGAACTAGAAACAATACCCCTGACAGTGGACTACAAGTGAGCAGCAATTCTTCACACTAGCATCGTCTTATGATTACCTAAATGAATTCTTTACACAGTGTTTGTTTTTCTGCTCATAGCTACAATGGCCAGGATAAATGCTGTGTTCTGTATGGAGACTCTGAAGTAGGTCTTGTTATTAAAAGCTGATTGAATTATCAAACAAAAATCTGGCAGAGATCTAACCGCTTGTCTCTTAGGGATGTGTGACTATTATTTTAATATCCTCTGCTGGAGATACCTTCAGGTAATGTTGCTTTTTCAAATACTTACACTCACTTAAATTCAAGTTTTGTTTCTGTTTTTAATTTGTTCATATTATGAATGCATGTGAAGATATTTTTGTGACTTTAAGCAAAACATTTTGGCTATTCAAAGTTAAGTATTACCTCTGATTTTCTCCACTACTAGATGATCAAAGAAAAGCCTGGGAGAGGCATTAACCATTCATAGACAATCATATTTCAGTACTTTAGTATTAGTTTTTCTCCCAAATTGTGATCTTGCTTGATCAAAAAGAATTTGCAAGTTAAAAAGAAATGAGAATACCTCAGAAGACAAGATATATTTAAAATGTGTTTGGTGATTCTGGAGCATAATACACAGCAATTAAAAGTTTGGGTTGCTCTACTGAGTAATATCACCCACTTTACTATGACTCCCACACCACTTCAGTTGCATGGTAACTGCAATACTGAGGCTATTATAAGATGACTATTATGATTTGCTTTCTTGAGATTTTCTTTTTCTCTCTTTTTTTTAATTTTAAAGTTAAGGTCAGTTTTTCATCCTCCACTGATTGTGGAATATGGATCATCAGTGGAGGATCCTCTACATACACTGTAAATCCAATTTACTGCTTCCTCTAGCACCGTATAATTTTCAACGTTTATATATTTATAAAAGCCAAGTGAAGAAATTTTTATCATCAGTCACTTTTGGTGCCACCTGGTTTTTAACTCAGTGATTTTTATTAATTTATTTTGTTTTATTTTAATTACCATGCAGTTTAAAGGTAAGTTACCTTGATTTGATTCACTTTTTAACACTTTTGAGAGTTTGTTTCATGGAGGATTAAAACGTGTATTTTACTAGTAGTGTTACTACTGCTGTCATTTAATTCAAATTATAAAGCAACAATCTGTAAACGGAAAAATAGAGAATATTAGTCAAATTGGCAACTTCATGTTGCTGGTTATTGTTATGTGATTTAAAAGTATACCTCAGATTCTATGTGTCCCCTAATTATACATAACCTAAATAAAGTTGCATCTCTGAATGTCTGATGGTTTTCAGGCCTGACTGAACATCTCCACATCTCTTTTTATAGGTTATGGAATAAACTGCCAAAGACTGAAACTATACCAAACATATCAATTAACCATGCAGTTCTTTCTCCAAACCTGGCTTTTATTAGATGGAAGGTTCATCATGACTGGGTGACACAGGTGACGTTTTACCTTTCTGGGGTTATGCTCCATACAAAGAAATATATTGAGGTTTGGTCATGGTGTGATATTTGACCTATATTATGAAATGAAAGTCCTAAAACAGAAACATTTCTTTCCCAATTTAGATTAAATATTTTCATAGTCTTCAGGTTGTTGTCTCCTCATCAAATGAAGAATCTTCTTCTCTTGTTATAGGTAATTTCTGTTCAGCTTTTTCCGTCTTTCCTATATAGTATGTTCAGTACAATACCAGAAAATCATACATTTAATTGTTGTTACTTGGTACATACTTGTACATATTTACTTGTCTGTTTTGGATGCATACACAGTGTCTGTAATGAGAGAACCAAATCAAAAATCACGCATCCTTAGGATGCTCGTTAAAAAATTGATTTAAAAAATCAACTTCTTTGTATTCTGCAGTGTTCAGTAATTAAACCCAGTTTTGAACATTAGGTTGCCTGGATGGATAGCTGTGAGAAATGACTCATGATGACTCATTTATCACAAATTCACCAATCTATTCCCACCTGTCTCTGTGCGTGATCACCCCGCATGTGGGCATGTCCACTTGCAGACTTGGTCATTTATTCTGATAATGACTTGGTGCAAAAGGAATGTTTTGATTGATGCTTGTACACAAAGCCTAAATAAAATGTGTATTGTCTATGTTTTATTTTGTTTTTTCCTTCTTGAGGCTGCCTGCTGCCTTTAACAGATGCTGAGCAACAGCTGAGTGAAATTAAAGAGACCTGTTATGAAGGTAAATCCAAGAAGATCCAGCTGAGTTGGACACCACAGGTCCGGGCATCATGTGATCAGACTGTCTTTAGCATCTACAAAGGTGTCAGGACCTTTGACCTTTGTCAGAAGCACAGATTGCTGATTACTGGAGGCATGGATAAACTTATTCGCCTGTGGAATCCACATTATTCTGGGTAAGGGACCTAGAGTCACTGGGATTTTGTTCTTTGAAGTATCATGTTTTTAAAACACAATAATTTTTTCACCTGATTCAATTTCAATTTTAGAAAACCAACTGGTATTTTGAAAGGCCACTCTGCTCCTATCATCTCCATCCGCATCTCCTCAGAAGACAATCAAATCTTCTCTGTGTCAACAGACTGCACTGTGAAAGTGACTGATGACTCATTTTTATGTTTTACGTGTGATTTTATGTTTTCCAAATTATACAAATGATTTGTGATTCTTATTGTTATACAGTCATCAAGCCCATGTGATTTCTCCAACACTGTTAGAAAACTTGATATAAGGTTAACTTTGCCAGTTTAGTGCCACTATGTTCCAGTGGGGATACTTATACTTTTCTTTTTAGTCCACTACATTTTAAATTTGACAGTGAGTTTCAATTGTATCACATTACTTGATAGATGATTACAGATGAACCATAATAATAAGGATTCAGTGGTACAATATAATAGTGATAGAAGCCATCTGACTGTATATACGGTCACGTCAAAAAGAAAGTTTCTATGCTGTTCTGTGAAAAAGTAAGTGCCCCGTTGGTGTTGGCCTGGGCTGCTAATGAAGCACACTTGATTGACCGATCATCATTGCTGATTTGGAGCAATCATTGTGTGTTAATGCAATGATCAATCTTCCCAGGAGTAGACAAATTCACCCCAACTTCGGACCATGCAATTCTCAGAGAAAGTAGAAAAACTCCAAAATCTATATCTCAGAAACTACAGGTCAGAGTTAGCATATGAAATGTTCACGATTATTATTATTTTAAAAAAACAAAACAACAACAACAACAAAAAAACGACTGTTCTTGTTGCTAGGAGAAAGCCTCTTCTTTCTACAAAGAACAGCAACATGGTTTAGGATTGCAAAGCTGCATTTTAACAAATCACAAGACATCTGAAATAATGTTCCTTGTACACACCAAACCAAAGTGGAGCTCTCTAGCCACAGTGAATGATGCTATGTTTGGCAAATATCAAACACAGCATATTAGAACAAACACCTCATGTGAACAGTCGAGCATGGTGGTGGAGGGGTGATGATTTAGGCTTGTATTGCACCAGACCTGGGCACCTTACAGTCATAGAGTAAGCTATAAATTTAGCTGTATACCAAAGTATTCTAGAGACAAATTTGAGGCCATCTGTCTCACAGCTGAAGCTAAAGTGGATAATGCAACAGGACGGTTATCCCAGACACATCAACAAATCTACAAAGAAAGTAATCAGGGTATCACAATGGCGAGTGGGCCAAAATTCCTGCACACCAATTTCTCACACACCAATATGAGAAGCTGATCAAGTAATACAGAAAATAATTACTTCAGGTTTTTGCTACTAAAAGTGAATCTACGAACTATTGAACTCATAGTAGTTAGATGTAAGATGTAAAAAATATTTTACTTTATTTTTCACATAAATGTATAACTCTAGTATTTTTTATTCTCTCATAAGACATAATTTATACTGTGGTTAAAAGGATAAACAGTAAACAGTGTGAGGTCTTTCACTGCTGTTCATCTGTTTACTTCAGATTTGGCATCTTCAGGATCAGTGTTGCCTGTTTACAGCAGACCCCAAAGCAAGCCGGATTCATGGTGATATTTCTGCATGCGCATATTCCCCTGCAATGAAGTCTCTGTATATTGCAGCGGACTATATGACTATGCTCCCTCTGAAGTTAAGGTAGGATGTCATGCCTTTGAGCTCAGTTAGCGAGGGGATCCAATATGCTCTGAAGTTCAATACAGCTGTTGATTTTAAACTAAAATCCTACTTTCATTCTGAACATGGAGACTTATTTTTGCAGAGATGACTGTGTCTCCTTAATACTAATCTCGCTCTAGTTATTTCATTCATCTTCTTATCTTTTTCTTCTGTCAGGCAGCGGCTTCACCGTCACTTCACTGTTTCTCACAATGAGCCTGTTTTGTGCTGCGGTTACAGTAAGGAGTTTCGTCAGGTAGTCAGCTGCACTGAAGGATCTGTGAGTAAATTACTGCTTTGCAACATGTTAACCACCTTAGGAATTCTATTAATAATGATTTCAGTGTCTGTTAAAACACATACCCCACCATCATATTAGATATTCTGAAAATCAAGTGTTTAATAAACCTGAGCTGTTACTGGTTTTAGGTTGTGAGAGTCTGGGATTTTGACACTGGGTGTCAACTTTTTGAGTTTGGTGGCTCTCGCGAACTGTCTTCTATCACTTGTTTGACATTTGATCCCAAAGGGAGAAGGTATGATACAATATTTAGTGTCACCTTTTATATAATACAATAAGCCACTACCTTATCATACTTATATTACATTGCCATAAGATGCCATTCTCACATCGTATGTTCTTGAGTCTGCAGACTCGTCACTGGTGGTAGAGATGGATCTTTAAAAATCTGGAACTTCAACAATGGTCTATGCCTGAAGACATTAAAGAAAGGCATGGGTTTCTTTTTTCTTTTTCTTTTACTCTCTCAGAAAGTTTGAAACACTAAATTATCTGATCATTGAAACGTTACTTTGAATTTTTTGTCTCCCTGTAGATGCTGAATGTCGTGAGGTGTGCGACTGCATCTTTCTCCAAGTCCACAGGAATTTGTGAGTAATGATGTGATATTTGGAAGCGTTTTTGGCTTAGAATAAATTTGAATCCACGCTGAGCTTGTGCAATTTATGTTTGAAGCTATGTGATGTCAGCGGGAAGGGACCGGAAGATTGACATTTACCCAGTGAGTACAAAAGAAATGAACGAATTCAAGGTATTATCTGTCAGTTGTATTTCAGAAATCCCCATCCAATTATTTCTTCTTTCCTCCATCCTTCCATCGTTGCATCCCATTTGGATTTGTTTACACTGTTATTACCAGCTAACCTCCATTCTGAAATAGAAAAAAAAAGACGTTCATATCACATATGCCCTTCTTAAAATTGTTTTATAAAACCAGACAAATGAAGGAGAAAAAATGATGCACATTTTTAATCCCATTCCTAATGACACATTTTATCCTTAAAGGCTGTTTTAAAGATGAAGGGGAAAAAAAGGTATTGCTAATATAAAAAATTCAAAATGCCTCCCTGTTTGCTGATTAAGCGTCTGTACTTTGTCAGGACATACCTGAGGATCTTCATCATGTCCAGAGGCCACAGGCTTCATGGCAGGATGATCTGGTAATTACGAACACTACTACAAATATTCTTTTGACAACAAGTCTAACAACAGCAGGTCAAGTTAAAAACATCTTTAAAAAAGTGTTTAGTGCCCTCTGAGTGAGCTTGTGTTCCTTTGTGACATGTATTTTAGGTGAAGCTGATGTCAGCCAAAGCACAGGCTTTTGTACTAAATTGAAAAAAGGGCAAAGTGAGTCTAGTGGAACACATTAAAAAACTAGAGTTGTAGTCTATCTAGCTGAATCACAGATTATTACACAGATTATTATTATTATTGTGTCATTGTGAAGTCAGTGTGTTGTTTTAAATATACATTGGAGAGTATTCAACAATGCACATGATCATATCATGGAACATAATCTTATAATAACTGTTATAACCTGGTTGTATACAAAACATTGAATCACATCCACCATTAAAATGCTTTTCATACAACAATTGTAATGCATTCTCATAATGTGCCAGTGTAAATTCTTGGACTACCACAGCATTTTGCTGGTCATACGTTTGTGTGAAATTTTAAATGTGGAAAACTGACACAGTGTGGCATTGCTACATTTAAGGAAAAGAAAATAGCTACACCTACCTCTTGTATTTCTAGACAAGCTGAAGCCTGCATCTGATTTTTCAGTACTTACTTAGGTTTGCCTGTGTAATCAGAATGCTACACACCACACCGTGGTGCATTTTATCCTTCCTGTCACAGAACAAATCATCTTTGTACATTATTTAGTAGGGGCTGCCGGGCCAGTCCTGACCATGCTTTGCCTCAGTCACTGTTGCACCTACAAACACTGAAAATAAAGCTTCCCTACTGGTCCTGTGTTCATATTATACAGACATATAAAGAATACTATAGTCTTATGAAAGTCCAAAGAATAATTTTTGCTGACTGGCTGAAAAGCTCAGAGGGAAAGATGGGTAACAAAGCTTCCCTGATCTCTGCCCTGCTGTGTAGCACTGCCTGCAGACAGATTTTAAACTCAAGCAGTGAAATATCCCTTCCCGCCTCACTCTCCTCTCCTCAGTTTTCCACCTTTACTCCTCTCATAAAATTGTCCTCATAAATGTCTGACAATACTTAATTATGCTGGCATTTTACTAATTTTATTCCATACACATCAGTGTCCTCACATCACTTCTTTGGGTCTTAGTTCCAGTGCAGCTGAACTCTAACCTGTCACCTATACTTGCATTTCATGACACGCTCTGTTCCACACAATCTGAGATTCTGCTGAAATGAGTCTCTCTCATTTAGTCCAGAATGCAGACCTTGAACACCAATATTACAGTGTCTTATAAGGTTTCTTATTATTTTGTGTATACATAAAATTATATCAAGAGTTTTACTAAAGTAAAAACACTTGTTATTGCAATACCACTAAAATGCAATCTTTTCTTAATGAAGAATCAGAAAAGATGTGTTCTTTTACCACCTTCTAGTGTATTAATAAACAAGGACTCTATGTTCTTATATAATGGCATTTGGAGACATATATGTAGTTATAAAATTCAGAAGTATGTTTTGTTCTATTATAAGACTCAAAAGGAAAGCTCAGCATAATCTCTTTTGTTTGACCATCATATCTGGATATGATGAGGCAATGCAAATCTGCACCCCCAAAAAACAAATTATGCTGCTTTGGACACAAAACATTTAATCGCCTCCGCAGACCAAGCAAATCCTCACTTCATTACCAGGTAAAACTGCCAAGTGCTTCTTTCCATTTTTTTTAAAGTGACTAGTGCTCTCAAAGCTGCGTAATCAACCCCCTCAAATATCAGCTCATAAATTACAGTTTTTGTTTCATCTGATCTCACCTGACTAATTTGGTGGAGTTATCTCTGACAGCAGGACACCGTTCTGCATACATGAGCTGCAGGAGAAAAACTGATTCTCATTAATGCCGTATGATTCATTGGATGAGGCGAGTCCCATGCCCTTCCATCTCTTTCATTATGCCTCATGGTTCCTTTCACCCTCAAAGACGCCCATTAACAGAGCAGATAGGCTACATTACAGTGGCCAAGAAGAAAAGTGACCCCTTTGATTATCTACAGCAGGCTCTCTTGAAATTGTTTTTCATTAATGGCCTGGAGGAGGAAGATCAATGGGTTGTTTTATATGTACTGCTCTCCTCCCCATTACCCACTGAGACTCCAGTTCAGTGTGAATTTTTCAGTTCCTCCAGATGGTCAGTGTTGTGTTGCATCTCATTAAACTTTAAAAACATGACCTAGTTCCGCTAAATATTTCACTTTGGCACGGAATATAATCTAAGTTCAAAATGCCATCTGCTTTTCCCGGTTAGTGGTGTATACAGTTACACATTGGCAGCATCACTCCAAGCAAAATCCTCCTGTTGATTGCAGTGAGAAATAGGCACATGAAGAACGAGATGAATCACTTTGTATCAGTGTGTGAAGTACAGCAGCAGGACTAATGTTGGGCTTGTCTGCTTGCTCAGGGGTTTGACATCAAATGAGTTGCTAATCCATGTGTGACATATTTGGCTTGAATATTTTAGGCAAAATCAAGACTTCAGTGAAAGCTCTTTGACATTCATATTAGGCCTGAAATAACTCAAAATATTCTCCATCCTGATTCCTCCCAGCTCTTTAATCCTTTGATTTTTCATTTCCTGTAAATTATTGCTTAACAGAAGTTGACCTTTCTGGCATTTACTTATTCCATGAGGTGCACAAACTTCTTGATCATTTCTAAGCTGATAAGATTCAGGAATTGTTGTGGCAATATTTTACAAAGTATTCACAATAACGCAGAGTTAAATGAGAAGACTGATATATTGTTCAAATTGAGCTGGTTGTATAATTTGCTTCCTTTTTCTTTTTTCTTTTTTTAATATATGAAAGAACTGAGAGATGACATAAGTTAATCAAGCTAGCTCTTAGAGGTCCCGTATATGATTTGTATCAGTGTATATAGTACATGTGTAGGATTCATTGTTTAGTAAATGTGTTTAGTAATAAAAGTGAAAAAAGGTTGGTTTCCAAAATAAATAGTACTTCTTCAGAAACATGTGCATGTATTCAAATTGTTATGTATTTAAGTAGTTATAAGCCGTTACTGTAATGTAGATAATGAAATACAATGAAATAACATATGTGTATGTGTATATAATCCCCATTAATAGTTCTATATCTATCTATCTATCTATCTCTCTCTCTCTCTCTCTCTCTCTCTCTATATATATATATATATATATATATATATATATATATATATACACATATATATACAGGGCTCGCAAAATCGCTAGCCCGACGTCCCGGGGCTAGCGATTTTTCCTGTCGGGCTACCAAAATCTAACTCAGCCCTGCCCGTCGGGCTATCATAGGAAGGAAAATATATGTCTATGCTTTTACATTCTTTCGCCAATGTAGCTGAGTAATTATGTCATTGGCATCGATGAGTCACTGTCAATATGTGACATATTGAAATCGCGTTTGAATTTGCGCTTGCTTTTTGCTTTCACTTTCATTTTGCGATCGCGCGAACGGTGTGTAGAGAACAGCAGCACTGATTGGTGAGTGACGATTATTTGCGCACCAATTCCTCTGACATCGTCTTATCACTCATTAGCTTACTATTCAAACGCGACAAGTGAAATCTCTCGCAGCAAGCTTAAACATATGAGAGGTTGAGTGCGCAAAGAATCGCTGACCGTTATGTAAGTACGTGTGTAAAAGCAGCAGGATTTACGCTGGTATTTTAGTTCTGCTCACCCAAATAAGACAGGTCAGGGTGAAGAAGGGGCAGCCAAAGAAAAGCCTACCACAAAACGGAAAAATTATGACAAATCAGACTATGAGGCAAAAAGAAAGCGCAGCTTATTTGGTTTCATGGACAAAAGAATTTCTGTGGCTGGAATATGACAAGCTAAATAACAATGTTCTGCCAGGTGTGTTGTGAGTTTCATTTGATTTCTGAGTCGATAAGCGCCTTTGTTACTGGGACCAGTAATTTTAAGAAAGACCCCATCAGGACCCATGAGAAATGCAAGAAATGCATTACAGTGGGGCAAAAAAGTATTTAGTCAGCCACCGATTGTGCAAGTTCCCCCACTTAAAATGATGACAGAGGTCAGTAATTTGCACCAGAGGTACACCTTAACTGTGAGAGACAGAATGTGCAAAAAAAATCCATGAATTCACATGGTAGGATTTGTAAAGAATTTATTCGTAAATCAGGGTGGAAAATAAGTATTTGGTCAATAACAAAAATACAACTCAATACTTTGTAACATAACCTTTGTTGGCAATAACAGAGGTCAAACGTTTACTATAGGTCTTTACCAGGTTTGCACACACAGTAGCTGGTATTTTGGCCCATTCCTCCAGCAGATCTTCTCAAGAGCAGTGATGTTTTGGGGCTGTCGCCGAGCAACACGGACTTTCAACTCCCGCCACAGATTTTCTATGGGGTTGAGGTCTGGAGACTGGCTAGGCCACTCCAGGACTTTCAAATGCTTCTTACGGAGCCACTCCTTTGTTGCCCGGGCGGTGTGTTTTGGATCATTGTCATGTTGGAAGACCCAGCCTCGTTTCATCTTCAAAGTTCTCACTGATGGAAGGAGGTTTTGGCTCAAAATCTCACGATACTTGGCCCCATTCATTCTGTCCTTAACACGGATCAGTCGTCCTGTCCCCTTGGCAGAAAAACAGCCCCATAGCATGATGTTTCCACCCCCATGCTTCACAGTAGGTATGGTGTTCTTGGGAAGCAACTCAGTATTCTTCTTCCTCCAAACACGACGAGTTGAGTTTATACCAAAAAGTTCTACTTTGGTTTCATCTGACCACATGACATTCTCCCAATCCTCTGCTGTATCATCCATGTGCTCTCTGGCAAACTTCAGACGGGCCTGGACATGCACTGGCTTCAGCAGCGGAACACGTCTGGCACTGCGGGATTTGATTCCCTGCCGTTGTAGTGTGTTACTGATGGTGACCTTTGTTACTTTGGTCCCAGCTCTCTGCAGGTCATTCACCAGGTCCCCCCGTGTGGTTCTGGGATCTTTGCTCACTGTTCTCATGATCATTTTGACCCCACGGGATGAGATCTTGCGTGGAGCCCCAGATCGAGGGAGATTATCAGTGGTCTTGTATGTCTTCCATTTTCTGATGATTGCTCCCACAGTTGATTTTTTCACACCAAGCTGCTTGCCTATTGTAGATTCACTCTTCCCAGTCTGGTGCAGGTCTACAATTCTTTTCCTGGTGTCCTTCAAAAGCTCTTTGGTCTTGGCCATGGCGGAGTTTGGAGTCTGACTGGTTGAGGCTGTGGACAGGTGTCTTTTATACAGATGATGAGGTCAAACAGGTGCCATTCATACAGGTAACGAGTGGGGGACAGAAAAGCTTCTTACAGAAGACGTTACAGGTCTGTGAGAGCCAGGGATTTTCCTTGTTTGAGGTGACCAAATACTTATTTTCCACCCTGATTTACGAATAAATTCTTTACAAATCCTACCATGTGAATTCATGGATTTTTTTTTCACATTCTGTCTCTCACAGTTGAAGTGTACCTCTGGTGCAAATTACTGACCTCTGTCATCATTTTAAGTGGGGGAACTTGCACAATCGGTGGCTGACTAAATACTTTTTTGCCCCACTGTATTGCCCAGTCTGCAGTATCTTTCCCAGAACAAACAGCAATTGCAAAAAAACAAAGTAAACCAAGCACAACAAGAACTCCTGAAAAAGCTGTTTAGAACAGTGTGCTATATTGCAAAGAGTGAACTACCATTGGCAAAATTTAGCAGCCTTTGCAAACATCAAAAAGCAAATGGCCTAGATCTTGGTTCCACTTACTTCTTACCCGTGACTTCAGTGGAAATTTCAGATTCAGGATCTGACACAGACAGATTCATGTTCTACACAGTTCTTACAAGTTCATAGAAATTTCTGTTCAATTTGAACCAAGTATTTGAGTTGATGGTTGTAATTTTTATACAGTTGTTGTGATTTGTATTTTAACATTTTTTTTGATTATTTTTTGTTTCCGTTACAATATTATACTGTATAATGTATAATATTATATGTACTGTATAATAATGTATAATATTGTAACGGAAACAAAACATTAAAAAATTGCTTTCTTTTTTATTCGGGCTACTTAAATTTATTTTGGGCTACCAAAAACAGAAGAATGCCTGCCCGAAAGGCTACCAGAGGTTTTGAAATTTTGCGAGCCTTTATATATATATATATATATATATATATATATATATATATATATATATATATATATATAAGGGGTGCAACAATACCCGTATCGATATTGAACCGTTCGATACAGTGCTTTAGGTTCAGTACGCATGTGTATCGAACAATACAAAATTTATTTGATCAACTTTTCTTCTGACGATGCGGTCTGTGTTGAGCGCTCAGTGGATCTGCGCTTGACAGTGCAGCCTAGGCGGAGTAGTCGAACGCAGATTCACTGAGCGCAGGGCAAGCTAGCAGACAGAAGCTAAGCTCGTTGCAACATGGCAAATTGAACCTCCCCCACCCTCATTCAGATCTGGCGTTTGGAACTATTTTGGTTTTCATGTGATGTATGACCCTGAAGGTAAGCGCGTCATGGACTAAAGTAAAACAGTATGTAGGATGTGCCACGCAATGCTCAATTACATGGGTGGGAACTAGTGCGTTAGCGCAGTTAGCTCGTTAACGTGTTGACACCGTCCAGCCCCACGCACGGGGCGATCCGCGGTAGCTCGTTAACGGAGATTTGCCGTGTTGTGGCGTTAACGTCATTTCAACGAGATTAACGCTGACAGCACTAGTGGGAACACAACGAATATTACTGCACATTTAGTCCGACATCATCCTAGCACAGGGGTCGGCAACCTGCGGCTCCAGAGCCGCATGCGGCTCTTTAGTCCTTTTAGTGCGGCTCCGCATGGTTTGGGAAAATAATTTTTTTTTTTTAAGTAATTAGCTGAAGTGTATTTTATTTATGTTAGCTCTTTTTTTTTAACTTGTAGTTCTAAATTGGAAGATTATTGTGATATTGAAATATAAAAATAAAATTATATTCTATTATTTTTTTAATCGTTCAAAATAAGCGTCACACTTGCGGAAGCCGATATACCCGCAGAAACGCCGTGCCTTTATCGAGACTTTCAACCCCAGGTAAGCGAATTATGGATCTTCGGATCCACATTATGTCAGCAGCTGTTTTCCACCGTGAACTATGTTAAAAACAAACACCGCTCACGCCTCACAGATGACAGCTTACACTCCTGCGTGAAGATGAAAGTGACTTCGTACAGCCCGTACGGCAGACTCAGGTGCCTCGGCCTCCCCTGCAGCGGCGCTGCAGACCACGCCCCGCCACACACATTAATCAGATAAAATACATATTTAGGCTGAATTTTGCAAACATCTATTTTTCATTTTTTAGCAGCATAGTGCTTTTTTTTCCAATTATTTTTTTTAAAAGTCAGGTCAAGGCTCCAAAAGCCCAAAGGCGATATAAAGGTGGCGGCTCACAACAGTTTTTGTTTGCTACATGGATCATTTTAGTTCAGCTGGGTGTCTTTCCTTTTGTTATATTTCTTTAAGAGTTCAAAATGTGTTAATAACATAAATAAAATGTAATTTTCTCTGTAGCACTTCATGGATTCAAGCAACACGCCTTAGTTGTTTACACAAAGCATAAAGGTAAAAAAAACAAACAATATATACAGTGTTATCTTCATTTTAGATGTCAAAAAGTATTTGCGGCTCCCAGTGTTTTCTTTTGCATGGAAATCGCGTCCAAATGGCTCTTTGGGTGTTAAAGGTTGCAGACCCCTGTCCTAGCGCAAAAACAAGTGGAAGCAGACAAAAACTTTACCCGAGTCATTTAGCACATGATTCTCGTTATGGGGACCTGATATGTTTAATATGCTGCTGAGAATATAGCCCAGAAGAAGCGTATAGTATAGCTTTTATTTTGGAAAGAGCCATTTCTCTGTAATAAACTCTCTTTTCCAAAGATGAGTGATTTCTCGATCAGGTAGATTTTTTTTTTATTACTTTGTTGTTTCAGCAACATTAAATTTAAAAACTGTACTTTTGAGTTAAAATATATATTTATAATTTTAATAAATGACAAATTAAAAAGGCATGAATATTTTTTTTTGTATCGAAAAAATATCGAACCGTGACACCAAAGTATCGAACCGAACTGAACCGTGAATTTTGTGTATCGTTGCACCCCTAATATATATATATATATATATATATATATATATGTGTATATGTATATGTGTGTGTGTGTGTGTGTGTGTGTGTGTGCGCATATGTTATCAATCCCAAAAAAATAGAACATAGTTTTACTGATTGAACATAGTGTTCCAATCACTTTGACCTTCCGATCAGTCTATTCCCCTTAAATGAAGTGTCAGAGGTGAAATGTGACATGATATTTTAAATCTTTATATATTACTTGTTATATATGCTAACAATACCCCCCTCCATAAATATAACCATAAGCTATGCATTTAACCTTGTGTAAAGATGGATAATTACTCTGAATAACTCAGACTGAATTGCAGTTTTGGGTTTAGGATTAACAAATTAATCTTTTTGCAATTGTACCAAGACTAACAGTTTGCCTCTCTACAGAAAAATGGCCATAAGGATGACATCCTTTGTGTGGCACAGTGTCCCCCATCTTTTGTGGCCACTGGCAGCTCTGATGGCGAGATTATAGTGTGGAACGTGGATTCTGGACGTATACAGTGTCGGTTTGTTAGTCCCATTGTACCTGAACAGCAAGATGTTAAAGGTGATTTTGGAGCTTCAACGTGAAATTTAATGTGATCAAATCACTGCATTTGTCTCACATTTTCTCTCTCTCAATTAGGTCTGGATACAAGTGTTCCAAGCATAGTTTTCCTGAAGGATTCCTATTTAAAAGAGCTTTCCTCAACTACAGCTCTCCTGTCATCTGGGGCCGAAGGTCAGTGCTATAAACAGGTCTAATAAGCAAGACTGCACTTGTGCAACCTTACAGTGTCCTCCATTATAATGTTAATTATATATTTTTCTCTTCTTAAAGGCTGTGTAAATCTCTGGAATGTGCTCGGCAGAGGAAAGTTTGTTAGCAGCTTCAAAGCTGTAAGATCTTTTACTCTGCAACGTTTCCCTGTTTCCCTTTTGGCAATCAAGGAATACTTATTTTCTTTCTCTTATTGTTAAAACAGCTGAATAAAAATCAAGATAATATATAGTCTGCATGTTCTTTGCTTAGCTCTAGATTTTAAGAAACTACCAGGTACATTCCTTGCAGCTAAGTAATGCAAAGCAGGGCCTCTTGCTTTGGGAGGTGGGTGAACATGAGGACATCCAAGCAGTTCTCCAACCTCCTCAAAGCTGAAATAAAATGCAATGTGTGCCTAAGCAATTCTGCTTAAGTCAGCACAAATAACACAAGAAGCAGCACAAAGATATTAACACAAATGACCTGCAAAAATCTTCAGAATCAAAACAGTTGTTGGCTTCACCTGTGTTTATTAACCAACCATCAATGGGTCGCACACTTGCAATTTTTTTATTAACAGTCAACACAGCTTTTATTCTATTATGTATATGTCATATTATTTGAAGAGGAACGTTATTCAGTGAAATGTAGGCTATTAAGTCCCTCGGTGGGGAAGCTAACATTTGGTCACGACGGGGGAGATAACTGTTATTGTTTGATTTTGTTCCTTTTATTCTGTTCCTTTGAGCTGAAGAGAGCCATTACCAAATAATGAATTTGAATAATCAGTGATCGGTCTGTACAGAAGTATTAAGTAAATTCCAATTTTTATTTTCATCTGCACTTTTCAGTCCAAATTTCAACAAAAGATAACAAAACTGGCCAAAGCAGAGAAGGATGTTCTGCTGTACATGGCTGACAGAATTGGTTACATCTATGTCTACAGCATGGCAAAGCTAGACCCTGAGAAGAAATCACTAAGAGGTTAGTATATTATTTTTTCTTTGATTTCTTCTTTCGTTTTGCAAATGGTGAAATTTAGATATTGTCTTTATCAGGACACTTTTTTTTCCTTTATTCCTTTAGCTGAAACCTTTTGGCGCGCCCACACCAACACAGTTACTGGGTATGTAAAATACAGAAATAGAGCATAAATTCAGGCGGGTCACAAAATCAAGCTCAGTCTCAAGCCAGGCAGCTGACATCAGTACCAGCCCACACAAGCCACTCTTCTAGGATCCAATTCACACATTTCATATAGGACATGGTATTTAAGCTGTTTTAGTCTGCTTTACCGTGTATCTGCAAACTGCTTTGCAACCCACCTCCAGGCCAGCTCCTCTTTTCATGCTGTGTCTAACTTAATCAGTGTCATATGTGTTATCACTGGTGCCTGCTCTTTTTGCTCAGAGGTCTTGCTGCTGCTCTCCCCAGCTCTGGCTTTACATGTATGCATTTGAAAGTGTAGGAAGGCACGGAAAAGAGCCATGCCATGAAATATAAATTACTACAGTTGGAAATGCCATCCCTTTTTTGACTATAGTGGACCTGACTGAATTAGACTCTTTGTGTGTTTAAGTTTTAGTTAGTTGCATGCTTAAAATTCCTCATGGGTACATCCTTAGTGAATCCACTCATTCTCAGTCTGAGGTGTCAGCAGCAGCTGCAGCAGCAGCAGCAACAGAAACAGCTTACCGGTAACTTCCTGCTGCTGCAGTACATAAACAAAGTATAGAAGAGACTGCATGTGGGAAGGGCTTAAACGTACAATCAGTATAGGTGAGAAGCTGCCCACGGTGCATCTGCCATCTTACGTACCAACAGGGTAGATGATTTAGTGTGTTCCTCCAGAAATTCCTTATCCCATTTCATCTCATGTCTCTTTATTCTGGTCCAGCCTGCACGTTGTTGACAATGATCAAGTGGTGCTTACCTCATCCACTGACTACACGGTGCGTCTTTGGAGTACACAAGGAGAATTCATAGGTAGGTGACATTTTGCACATGTCAATCCTCCTGTTCTAGACTTTATTAAACAAAACAGCATTAATGTTAATGAATTCAGTGTGAGAGACATGGCTCTACTGACCAACTGGAGGGGTTGGGGGTCAATTCTTTCTGTATTATGTACAGTGGGGCAAAAAAGTATTTAGTCAGCCACCGATTGTGCAAGTTCCCCCACTTAAAATGATGACAGAGGTCAGTAATTTGCACCAGAGGTACACTTCAACTGTGAGAGACAGAATGTGAAAAAAAAATCCATGAATTCACATGGTAGGATTTGTAAAGAATTTATTCGTAAATCAGGGTGGAAAATAAGTATTTGGTCAATAACAAAAAATACTACTCAATACTTTGTAACATAACCTTTGTTGGCAATAACAGAGGTCAAACGTTTACTATAGGTCTTTACCAGGTTTGCACACACAGTAGCTGGTATTTTGGCCCATTCCTCCATGCAGATCTTCTCAAGAGCAGTGATGTTTTGGGGCTGTCGCCGAGCAACACGGACTTTCAACTCCCGCCACAGATTTTCTATGGGGTTGAGGTCTGGAGACTGGCTAGGCCACTCCAGGACTTTCAAATGCTTCTTATGGAGCCACTCCTTTGTTGCCCGGGCGGTGTGTTTTGGATCATTGTCATGTTGGAAGACCCAGCCTCGTTTCATCTTCAAAGTTCTCACTGATGGAAGGAGGTTTTGGCTCAAAATCTCACGATACTTGGCCCCATTCATTCTGTCCTTAACACGGATCAGTCGTCCTGTCCCCTTGGCAGAAAAACAGCCCCATAGCATGATGTTTCCACCCACATGCTTCGCAGTAGGTATGGTGTTCTTGGGATGCAACTCAGTATTCTTCTTCCTCCAAACACGACGAGTTGAGTTTATACCAAAAAGTTCTACTTTGGTTTCATCTGACCACATGACATTCTCCCAATCCTCTGCTGTATCATCCATGTGCTCTCTGGCAAACTTCAGACGGGCCTGGACATGCACTGGCTTCAGCAGCGGAACACGTCTGGCACTGCGGGATTTGATTCCCTGCCGTTGTAGTGTGTTACTGATGGTGACCTTTGTTACTTTGGTCCCAGCTCTCTGCAGGTCATTCACCAGGTCCCCCCGTGTGGTTCTGGGATCTTTGCTCACCGTTCTCATGATCATTTTGACCCCACGGGATGAGATCTTGCGTGGAGCCCCAGATCGAGGGAGATTATCAGTGGTCTTGTATGTCTTCCATTTTCTGATGATTGCTCCCACAGTTGATTTTTTCACACCAAGCTGCTTGCCTATTGTAGATTCACTCTTCCCAGTCTGGTGCAGGTCTACAATTCTTTTCCTGGTGTCCTTCGAAAGCTCTTTGGTCTTGGCCATGGCGGAGTTTGGAGTCTGACTGGTTGAGGCTGTGGACAGGTGTCTTTTATACAGATGATGAGGTCAAACAGGTGCCATTCATACAGGTAACGAGTGGGGGACAGAAAAGCTTCTTACAGAAGACGTTACAGGTCTGTGAGAGCCAGGGATTTTCCTTGTTTGAGGTGACCAAATACTTATTTTCCACCCTGATTTACGAATAAATTCTTTACAAATCCTACCATGTGAATTCATAGATTTTTTTTTCACATTCTGTCTCTCACAGTTGAAGTGTACCTCTGGTGCAAATTACTGACCTCTGTCATCATTTTAAGTGGGGGAACTTGCACAATCGGTGGCTGACTAAATACTTTTTTGCCCCACTGTATATGTTCTCTCAGCTTCAAATACCCATTAGGTATCATTTAAACTAGTAATTAAATAAGCAGTACCTGCCGTTTGGTTTCGTGCTGGTTTGTGTGGCAGCAACTGGAGCAGAAGAGCTGTAACAGTTTGACTAGAATTGTAATTGCTTCTTTCCAAACCAGAAGAGGATGTTTAAACAAACCAGCTGGAAACAGTAAAGTGGGAGCCTTCTGAAGCTGGAGTCCTTAGGAAAATGTGTTTGATATCAAGTTTTCATCACAGAGACATATAAATATCCTTTTAAAACTCAATTTGAACCACCTCTTTGAGATAGATGCATTTTAATGAAGTTTCATCCACTGACTGAATTGCACAGAAAACTAAAAGCAAAATTCAAAAAATAATCTCCTTTTTTTTTTTTTTTTTTTATTTACAGGACAGCAAACCTCTTAGAAGGTCTGCTGCCCAGTTGGATAGCGCTGCAGAAAAATGACTTTAAATGGATTCAGACATTGTGACATTTTAAGAAGCCATAGTTTTGGCCATGTCACTTGTGTTCAGCACCACACTGTGCAAACTGGTAAAATATCAAAACTGATCATTTAGTTCCCTCCCCACAGGCACCTTTGGGCAGGCTGAGAGCTGGAGCATTCACATTTCTTCATCTTGGATTCATCCTGGTGTCCCCTTTGAGGTTCTGACTGATCCACTGAGTATGCCAGATCATGAAATTTTGAATGTAAAAACAGGTCTATCTCATGCAATCAATCCCGACATGACTGAGGAGGATAGAGGGGAACTAAGGGTGAACTGCATTATTTCACAAAAACTTACCTGAGCTGTGCAAGATACAGTATCCGCCTTTTTCACTTCCCCTGCAAAAAGAAGAAGAAAAATGATGCAAATTTTGCTGAAAGGAATAGAAGGCTGGGTGTTACAGAGTTATATTCTTATGGCAAAGACTACTGTACATATGCAATGCAAGTCTTAACTCAGTCTCAGCTGAAAAAAGTGGGAGATTTAAATTTAGAGCAAGTGTGTCTTCTTTTGCATTTCAGACGTTGCGATGAAATTGTCAGGCATACTAACAAGCTATCGAACCACTCCACTCTGAAATGCTTTGATGCTGTGGCACCACCACACACCAGTGAACCACCTCACCTCTCCCTCGCTTCTATTGATCCTATCATAAGCAGCACTGATGAACTGAGTCAACGGGGAAAAAAAATGAAACTGTATTGACCAGTATTGGGAAACTGGGTCATTGCAGCATCTAATACTTTTAAAGACGGAACATGGAAAATACAGTAGAATGAAATAATATCAAACAATTAGGCCTCATGTAATCATATACAGTTGACTCTCTCATCAGGAAAATCAAACCAAGTTCATTAAACCAACAAAGACAGCACGAGTTCACCCAAAAGGAGATTTATATAATTTATGGAAGATGTGAAGCTGTTCATATTCAGGAGGACACTAGGTCACCTGCTGTTACAAAAATTAGTTCTGCTCTCATTTCTATTTTGAAACACTTTTGATCACATCGCTGACATAAAGCAAAGTAGGAAGGAACACTGCTGAATTTTGACACTCATGACTTTAAACTGTTAAGATGACATTTTCTTCCGTGTCACTGAGTAAACAAATTTTGATTGATTGATTGATTGATATTGATTTACTTTGTGTTGAACAAACAGAAAAAGAAACATGCTAAATTTTATTTTTATAGCCTAGTCGAATATTAAAGCAAAGCATTTCATTCTTTCAAAGGATGATTATTTTTCAAATCTCTGTACTTTATCATTAGTATCTAAATTCATAAGAACAGATCCCACACACACCTGTATTTATCTGAGAGAAGTGACAAAGCAACAGGGAATGATCACCTGACATTTCTCTTTACAACATCTTATAGCTCATACTTTTAGTTACAACCTAAAACGTTATTGTTTTCACTTCCACTGTTTTTACTCTTACATCATGAGTCATGAGTTACTCAGAGTCACCAAAATATAATTGGTTAGTAAATATTTAAATGTACGAGAGTATGCGAAAACATGAATTCATTAATATTGTTCTTTATTTCTTTTTGTTGTTTGGTTGAGAATTTAACATTTTTGGGGAAAAAACACAGAATCATAGGAAAAAAATGTGATTTCAATGAGCAGAACTCTGGTTTGCACACTTTAATGAGATTTTTAACCAAAATATATGAATATGTATATGTATATGCAGATTTATATGTGCATTATTCATTAATATTTTTTTTTTACCGGACTAACATACAGTACTGTGCAAAATTCTTGATCCACCCCTTATGTTTTTATATTTTGGTTCCAAGAAGTCAGACTTTTGTGATTTTTTAAAGTGGCCTTTAAAAAATAATAATAGTAATTCTCCAGGCTTTCCGAAGGTCGTTAAAAGACAGCACTGACTTATGAATCAGTCAAGCATTAAAAAGTCACCCAGTGCAAGGGAAGAACCAGTGCCATATGCTATAAGCAAAGAACCAATTTTAATTGTATTTTAGGTGCTTAGTTAGCTGCCTGTCACAAAAACAAATAATTTGTTTTTGTTTTGAATGTAGAAAACAATTACACAGTACTGTGCAAAAGTTTTAGGCAGGTGAGGAAAAATGCTGTAAACAAAGAATGATTTCAAAAATGGAAATGTTAATCAGTTATTTTCATTAAACATCAAAGTGCACTGAATTAACAAAAGACAAATCTAAATCAAATCAATATTTGGTGTGACCAAACAGCATCAATTCTTCTAGGTACACTTGCACACAGTTGTTGAAGGAATTCGGCTCGTAGATTGTTCCAAACATCCTGGAGAACTGATCACAGATCTTCTGTGGATGTAGGCTTCCTCGCATCCTTCTGTCTCGTCATGTAATCCCAGACACAATCAATGATGTTGAGATCAGGACTCTGTGGGGGCCATAAGCTGAAGATAGTGTATATATACGGAGTTGAAGAAAGAGGTACAACAGTCGGTGTCTACAACCATCTGTTTGGGCAGAATTTCAGCCAGTGTTGATGGGAATCTTGTCAAAATTGATAGAATTGGGAACACAAAAAAGTGCCACTATGCAGTACCATCTGGAAAACATCTGGCTGACAATGACTTCATTTATCAGCATAACAATGATCCCAAAGAAGAAATGCATACCTGGATAGAAAAACACATAATGGGCCTCTATCAGCCACGGGCTGATGTCCTCAGACTTCCAACCTTAACATTACTGAAGCAGTGTGGGATCATCTTGACAAAGAATGGAACAAAACAACCAACATCCAAAGAAGAGCTTTGAATGTCCTTCAAGAAGCCTGGAGAACTATTCATGAAGACTACTTACTTAAAGAAAGTACAGGAGAGCTTATCTAAGAGAGTTCAGGCAGTTTTGAAGAATAAAGGTTCAATATTGACTTTCAAGATCAATAGCACTGTATAAACATATACATTTTATGTCAGTGCATTTCAATAAATTACCCCATCCACAGTACTGTATATTGTCTTCTTAATAAATGTCTGCTTGCTTTCAGATTTTTCATTCTTATCATTTAGAAATAAAGCATTGCTGTTTACATTAAATGCCCTTCTCTGTTTTTTCTGAGCACATGAATGAGAAGGATCTGTCTGATCCTTGAGTCTAAACAGGAGACACCTGCTTAAAGTATAACAAAGATGGAGACCTTTATCAGAATAAAGACAATGGCAAATTAAGGGAAAAAAACAAAACAAAACAGAAAGTATCTTTATGTTTTAGTGACTGTGGTAAAAAGATGTGTCTAATACATCCAAATCATTCCATGTGATTCACATCACATTTTCATACTTATTAAACCATTTAGTGACCCCTATAGATTGGAGTCTCATCATCCTGGAAGAGACCACTCATCGGGATAGAAATGTTTCATCACAGGATAAAGGCTAATCTCTCACAACCATTCTGTATTGATTTCCCTCTAAGGGGACAAGTGGATCCTTATTCTCTTAGTAAAATAGCTCCAAGAGCCACCAAATCACTTCACTGTAGGGGTCAGGGGTTTTAATTTGTCACCTGCCTGTATAAACCAAGTAGTGTGGATGGCAATATTTTAGAAGGAATTTATGCATGTATTTCAGGTAAAAGTAAGGGGAATGCACCGTTGTAGACAGAGTCAACTTTGTGAAAACAAAATGAAATGTGACATACAATGAAAAATGAGGGAATGAGATAGTGTGCATAGTGTGTAGTTCATCAAGTAAACTGTCACTATGGTATTTATTTTTTTCTTCTGGACCACCGTAGAAACAATATCCATGGAGAACTTTAAAACCTGCAATCCATCATTCTTTTTCTTACACATGCATTCACTCATTCATCACTTACATATCATTCGGACTGAATAGGCCCCAGTCCTTCTCTAACTGGGAAAGTATGAGGGTTTGTAATATAATGTTAACAATAATTAGAAGAGAAACCCAGGGGAGGTTATGCACATCTGATTTGTTTTTTGATTACAGTAACTATTAAATCGTATAATAGTTTGTGTTTATAGTTAATAACATTATAATTACAGGTTAAAGCTCTCCAGAAATTTGCATTAGTTACACATTTAGGACACAAAAACATGTTAATGTTATCGTTTAATGTTTAATATAGACAGAACATGTAGTAACTTCAGTAACAGTAGACTGGGGGCAAGTTGCTTCTTATGTTAGCACTTAGAAACCAGTCAAGTCTACTTTGTCTCTGTAAAATCAAGTCACCGTCACTGTTCACAACTTGCTCTTTCATGTACTGTCACTGGAGGGAAAAAAACAAAATAAGACACTGTCCTGATTTTCTTGTTTCTAGCTGTGTTCATAGTCACAAATCTGGACAGATCTGTCAAAGTGCATCTGAATGAATGCTGCCTTCACAGGATGTTGAAAAATGTGTTTCTCACATCCCACGTGAAAGATGAATAACAGAAAGCAGTGAATTTGAGCCACCCCAGTTGCCAAAATGTAACATTTATGGAGTTTGGAGCACAGAGGTGCTGCCACCAATTGAAATTTAAAGTCAATTGGGCCTATTCTTCTGTATAATGATAAAAAGACATTTTGATTTTCATTACTTGTCTTAGTTTTAACAGTGATTTTTTTTCCCCATTAAATCACAATAAGCAAATAACAATAAAACAATTAAACTACTGCTGATCTTAGATGCCTAATTTGTACAGGATCATTAACAGCAAAGCTACATTGCAGCCCTCAGAAAAGCATTCCCTTTCCAATGATGAAAAAAATGAAGAGAAAAATCTGAAAAACATATACAAGAGAAAAAAACTTAAAAAAAACCAACAAAAAACCCCCCCCCCAACTAAAATGCAATATAGCTAACATGCTATAATATTAGTTAAGCTTCTGTTTCAGATGCAAAAATGTCCCCTCAACTTTTAGATCTGTTCCCATAACGTCACATTTTACAACATATTGACATGGCTACAGAAAGCTATTGATTTGGCTATTCATACCATAACAGAAGAAGCTCAATATTACCATATTCTCAATAGAACCAAGTAATATGGTTATGCAGCTGGTAACGGCTATGTTACGACATAACACAGTTTCAAACCCAGCACATAAGGGCTTTAAGTTATTGTGCTAATTAGGCCCCTGCTCACATTTTGCTGGGACTTAATGACGTAACTAATCCACTGTCTCCTAATTAGAATGATAAAGGTGTAAGCTGTCCCACTCTCACAAGTTCAAATTAACTCCAGATATGAAGGAACCAGAGTCTGTTCAGGAGAAGTGTAATCAGGCAAAAATGCACATTGACTTTGCAGGTGTTTTACTAGATATACGTTTCTTGTCATAGCAGGAAACAGTAAGACATAATAAAATGGAAACAGTAAACTAGATGCGCAACACTATAACGACATTGAAAGAGCTAAAGAAGGGTTTTTTTTTAATTGAACTTACCAGTTTCATTATATATACTTTGCAAGTATGGGGTTGGATTTCCTTTTGCCTTCTGAACTGCCTTTTAATTCATGGCCCAAATCCAACAAGGTGCTAAAAACATTCCTCACAAATTTTGGTCCATATTGACATGGTAGCATCACAATTGCTGCAGATTTGTGAGCTGTGTATACATGAGCACGATCTCTGTTCCACCACACCCCACAGGTGCTCTGTTTGGATTGAGATGCGGTGACTGCGGAGGTCATTTGAATTCAGTGAACTTACCGTATTGTTCAGAAAACTAGTATGAGATCATTTGAGTTCACGACATGGTGCATTATCCTGTTGGAAGCAGACATCATGATCCATGCTTTCATGTTGTTTGTACCAGATTTTGACCCGGCCATCTGAATGCCATAGCAGAAATCAAGCCTCGTCACACCAAGTAACATTTTTTCTTTCTTCTTTTTGTACAATTTTGGTGAGTCAGTTTGAATTTTAGCCTCAGTTTCCTCTTCTTAGCTGACAGAAGTGGTGCTCAAAGTGATCTTCTTCTACTATAACCCATCTGCTTTATGTTCAGTTGGTTGTAACGAGTGGTTATTTGAGTTATTTGGCTTCCCATCAGCTTGAAGCATTCTAGTCATTCTCCTCTGACCTCAACAAGGCATTTTCACCAAAGAACTGCTACAGTTTCCCAAAGAACTGCTACTCCCTTTATTTTTGTTCTTTTGAACAATTCTCAGTAGATCAGCAGTTAGTGAAGTACTCAGAGCAGCCTGTTTGATACCAACAACAGTGGTATCATTTTGATCTTCAGCAGGTCATATATGAATATATGCCTAAATAGTCTTAACTGATATTTGAGATATAAGATATTTGCATTAGCAAATAACTGAACAAGTGCACCTAAAAAAACAACAACAACAAAACAACTAATGGCGTGTATAAAAAACAACGTGAAAAATGAAGGCTTTGCAAAATGTGAGTCAGAAACATGGAGACAGCTGCTTTATGGAGATCTATAAAAATCTACAAAGAAGTGTTGGGTGAGTGTGGAGAGTTTTTGATAAAAGTCTCCCTGTGGTTTCTTTATGTGCAAAACCAACAGTCTGCAGTGCAGTCTGCACATCATTATTATCATGAATGTAAGTTGTGACCTCTTACTGACATTTTCCAGGAATATATTTCAACATAAAGCAAGGAAACCACTCGATGAAATTCTAAAAACGGCTGCATCCTACTTAGGCGTCCCAGTTCCAGGATCCGGCAATTATCTAAGCTGACCCAATGGCATGGTTTATAAGAAGGCATAACTGGAACCAATTAGTTCATGTCACTAGTTGCCCGTGTGATTTCTTCTGGTAAGACATGACAAATGTTTACTGTGGGGGAGGAAGTGACAAAACTGAACAGTTATCTCCAGAGTAGAATTGGAACTACATAACCGATTAGTTACTCAGGTAAACATAACATTTCTAACAGGCTGGCGAACATTTCTTGGTATCAGCTTCTTAACTGTGTGGATTTGGTTCTCCGTTAATTAACAGTAAACTTTAAATAGTTGGGTTATTTGGGTGGGTTTTTTTTTTTATTTTTTTTTAGCATTTTGAATTCTCTAAAGTTATTGCTATGCTTTAGTTGGAGCTATAGGTTAAATTTTAAGAAACTCACGGCTTATTTTTTATTTCATTTAATTAAAATTATAATTATAACCTTTGATAAACCTACATTGACCTTTTCGAACACGTTTTGATTAAAAAAAGACTGCTCGGTAAGATGTATTTCCAGCTCTAGTGCTAAGTCGGGAGTTTCACGGGAGCACTTGAAGGTAGCAGCAGTTAGCCTCCAGTAAGCGTTTCTGTTTTTTCTACCATCTGGCCGGGCAGCCTGTCAGCTGAGCTCAGTGAATTCATCCCGCCAGCAGAGCGCGTCCCTGCGCCTCGTACAGAAAGTGGCGATGCCTCCTGCCGGAGCACAGATCTACTCCCCGTTTTCCGTGAAAAGGAAAAGCCCAGTTGTTTGTTTTTTAACAGTCAGAAAGCCCATGCTCTGCGAGCTTCCTCCACCACCTACACAGCTCAAATACGACTCTCCCGGGATGCTGTCGAACAGCCCACACGTCGGTCACAAAGTGGCAGGCTGTTTGCTTTTCCTCTCTTTCTGTAAGTACTCACTTTACTTTCTAATCTTCAAGTCAGGGGGCTCGGACCAGACAGCTGTGAGGGACGTAACGATCCCGGCAACAGTAAACAGTTTGTTCCGTTTTTCAAGGCGAAGCTGATTTTTGTTTGGAAACAAGGGACAGTGTTGCGCTTGATACAGTTTTGCCAACAACGCGAAGAGGCGAGCTGCGAGTGTATTTTCTTAAGTGTGAAGTGCGGAACCATGATCCGCCTCAACTTCCTGAGGAGTTTAAAGGCGATTTGCACTCCACCGGGTGCCATGTGGCTTTATGTAGACCAATGAGTTTATATTAGAGTTAACGGCAGAGGAGAGGGTTTGGAAGCTCTCTCGTGGCATTTCTGTTGAAATCAATCCCCCCTCGCGACAAGCGGGGCTGCTTTTTTCCCTGACATATCGACGTTGCACCGACAGGAGTCAAGCCCGAGGATCAATGCACCTCAGGCTACAGCTCCCAAAAGCTTTAAGTTGGGGGTATCTTTGTCGCCCTGGATGTGCGCTTGGAATTTAAAAAACAAACACAGAAGATTAAACAAAAGCCACAGTTAAAAGCATGACTTGTTCCTATTTTTGTCGCTGTAAGAGAGTAAAAGGAAATTATGTCCACAGACTGAAAAACAAGTGAAAGGATATCTTTGCGCTTTGACTATATATATATATATATATATATATATATATATATATATATATATATATATATATATATATATATATATATATATATATATATATATATATATATTTATATATATATATATTTATATATATATATATATATATATATATATATTTATATATATATATATATTTATATATATATATTTATATATATATATATTAGTTTTTAATTTGTAGCACAAATATTGGCAAAATTGTTTCATAATTCCCTCAATGAAGTTGATTTCTCAACTTGATAAATGTTTAATTGATATGTTCAATCTTTTAGTTGAATTGGTTTAACACGAATTAATGCATGCTCCACGTATATTTGAATTAGCATATGTGTGCATGTTCTTCTGCGTGTACATGTTCCGTGCACATACAGTCACATATTCAGTGATGTGACATGGACGTTGCAGCACACAATTTGTGGCTGCAGCTGGGAAGAGAATTGGACTGAGTGACCAATATTATATCTGCCCAGTGTACCATGGTGAAGGTCCACCTGAACAAGATGAGATAAATGCTGAGCTGCCTGCCTCACTGGGACTGAAAATTGTCATGGTGACAAAAGCTAAATAGCTAAATACACAAGGATCTGCAGTACTACTCATTCATTATTAATTGGATTCGACCTAGGAAAATTAAGATTTTAACCTACAGTTAGCCGCTGTTTTACGTTCCTTTCTTTGCTTTGCTTTGCTTATTCCAAATATGAATATGTTCACGACTTTTTATTTTGTAGAATTTCACTAGAAAAAGGAGAAACATATATTGCATGTAATTTCTGATCAGCTTCCTTCCTTGGATGCTTATTTCTGGCAAAAATAAATAAATAAGTAAATAAATCAAGCCTTGTCTCAGTTCAATTAATTCCTAATAACTGGAAAAGAAGGAAGTGCTGCTTTGAAGCCTACCTGTGGATGTTGCACATTAAACAAAACCGTAGCAGTTTGAACAAGTCCTCAAGTCAATGCATGTGTGATGTAAAACATGCACTACATTCTGGGCAGTATGAGCAGCCATGGTGTCTGCTGCAATTGACCCTGTGCCTGGGTGAAAGCTCTGTTTGTGTATTTGGCCCTGAGTCAAGCACATTTAGCTGGGCATCACACTCAGACAAGGCTGCTTGTCTGCTCCCCCTGTATGTAATATTCATGGACCTAACATTGAAGTACAGCCGAGGTCTGGAGAACAGCCAGTTTGGTGACATTAGGGTGCCACCTCTGCTGTTTTTCAATGATGTTGTCCATGGAGCCTCAACCAACTGTCATTTCTGATGTGCACTCAAGTGGTTTGACGTTGAGTGTGATGCAGTCGGGACCAGCAGTTTGAGACCACAGCGCATTTTCTGGGTCCACATGGGGCGCATTTCAATTGTGGTACATGCAGTATCTCCATAGAGTGTGCAATTGCTTGTTGACTTAGAGATAGTGCAGTGATGTACAATACATGGGGTTGTAGAGCTATATAAAAATGTGGATTCAGCTTTTCCTTTGCTGATGGTGAACAGCAACATTTATCACTTGTGGCTGGAGAAGCTGGTAAAACTGTGTTGTTAATTTAGAGCAATTAAATTTAAAACACCAGTTATTTATTTACTGTAAAAATTGTCTAAACACGAGCAGTTGGTTTGTTGGTTGCTGACATTTTCATTGCAATCCAGAAAACAGCTTCTTAAAGGTTTTTGTTTTTTTATTTTTTATTTTTTTTCATCATGTGTCTAAGTGACAGATTGCCAATTTATCTTCAAATTTTTTTCCCCCATTCCTCTACCTTAGGATGACTCAGTTCAGAGACAGTAAAAAGGACTGTGAGATTGAAGTGGGCGATGATGGGGAGAAAGGAGAGCTGAGCCAGCTCTTAAACAATAGTCTTTGTTCTGACCTTCAGCTGTGGTCACTTTTGGGCTTTTAGAAGTGACTGAAGGCATACAGCTCACATGGTGAGGAGGATTAAGATTCATGATTACTCTCTCGCAGGTCTTGGAACAGATCTTATCCCATAGGGGGAGCGAAAAGATATGACTATATCGACAATGAACGACGAGGTTTTGGCTAAGTGATAAATTGGTGCTTAGAAGTCCTTTAGCTGTTTAGATTGTTGATTTAAAAACATCAATTTAGCTTCATAAAAAGGCACAGGGCCAGTTTAAGGAACAGTTTGCACCAGCATAAATTAGTTTTGGCATCTTTGTGACAGAAAGGCGTGGACACCGTTATTTCTGCTGCAGCATATGTATTTGTGGGAGTTTCCCTATTAGAGTGCAAAACTTGGATTCAGTGAGTTAGAAAATCTACTAAGGCTTGCAGCCAGCAATTAACTACCAGCTGCTGAAAGCAAAGAATAAAAGCATGTGATATTTTTTTGTAGTGATAGTCATCACTTGAAGCATTAATTTTAATGGGAATGGCAGTTAGAGATGTTATGAGAATAAAGGCGTGAGTGAAACACCTGGAGCAGAAAGCCAAAGTTTTGCCTCTGTCGTGTAACTCTTCAGTGAGTCTTCATCCTCAGTGCTTGGATCTGATGTATTTCTGGTCCTTAATATTGATATTACTTGTATATTAGTGTTGGAGAGAGGGGGGATAATAGTTGGCAAATGCTAGCATAGGTGCTATGGATGTAATGCAAGCACCAGAATTAGTTGTTGGGGTGCTTCATGTTCCAATATCAGTCCACAAGAGAAACTGCAGAGCAAACTGTGTGTTTCTTTACTCACAAGTACACACACTCAGCCATGCAACTCACAAATCGCATTCATGTTTTGTTTTTCCCATTATTTTAGTATTATTTATCTTTACTCCTCTCTAATATGAAATGTCTGTATAAATATAGCTATTAATGTTTCTTTGCTGCCCACAGGTGGCTGCAAATCAAATTAATTCCTTTGACTTTAATAAATAACTGCAGCCTCTTGTGGCAGGCAGATAAAACAACATGCATACATTTCAGCACATGGCATAGCAACCTTATTAACTCGCAGATCAGTGAGGATCTGAACTTAAAAAATGTTTTGTTCTTTCTCTTCTGCTGATCACCTGTTATACACGGATTTAAGATTTATACTTCAGACTTGTTTGTTACTCTACCTGAGCTGTGAGATTTAAGCAGACAACCACTGCTCAAAACCTCAAAGACCCAACAGTCTCCATCAATTTTCTGACAGAAGACTTCACCCTTATATAGAAACATATCGATTAGCATGCTGTTGAAACTCAACTGTAAAATGTGTGCTTATGCTGTCTTACTATACCACTGTTTTTGTTATTTTGTCAGCCTCATTAGGGTTTGACCACCTGATGTGCTCTCATTTTTGCAGACTGTGTACTTGTACATTTGCATATTGTTGCAAGATAACCTGGACACTTTGCTCTCCCATTGGCAACATGTTTTGTGATGTTGCGCTCATATGG